>NC_065450.1:198414357-198754357 GCF_917563875.1 Diabrotica virgifera virgifera | reverse complement strand
AAAGTCGCAGTGTGTATTATTTTTTTTTGTGACCCGGCACAACATTTGTCCCCCACGCAGTGTTCCGCCCCTGGAGATTTTACTTAGTAATGTCATGATCTACTTATTCCCAAATTTTAGTGCACTATCTCGATCACGAACGGCAGAAAAAACCCCATATATTTTTATACTCACCCCTGCCTACCACCCCTTTGTACCCCAAGCAGCGTTCCGCCCCTGAAGATTTTACTTAGTTACGTCATAACCTACTTACTCCCAAATTTTGGTGCACTATCTCCATCATGAGCGCCACAAAAAAAAATAATAAAAACCTCGAATTTACCCCTTATAACTACCCTCATCCGCCACTCTGGTTTCCGCCTCTGGGGATATTACTTAGTTATGTCATGGTCTACTAATTCCCAAATCTTGGTGCACTATCTCAATCACGAACGTCACAAAAAACCCCTTACATTTTTTTATATTCACCCCTGCCCCACCTCTTTGTTGGCCACGCAGCGTTCCACTCCTGGAGATTTTACTTAGTTACGTCATGACCTACTTATTCCCAAATTTTGGCGCGCTATCTCGATCATGAGCGCCACAAAAAAAAAATAATAAAAAACGGAAATTTGGCCCTTATAACTACCTTCCTTCCCGACTCTGGTTTCCGGCTCTGGGGATTTTAATTATCTATGTCATGATCTACTTATACCCAAATTTTGGTGCACTATCTCAATCACGAACGTCGCAAAAAACCCCTTATATTTTTTATATTCACCCCTACCCCCACCCCTTTGTCGGCCACGCAGCGGTGAGCCCCTATAGATTTTACTTAGGTACGTCATGGTCATGACCTACTTATTCCCAAATTTTGGTGCACTATCTCGATCATGAGCGTCATAAAAAAAATAATAAAATCCGCGACTTTGACCCCTTATAACTACCCTCGGCCCCAACTCTGGTTTCCGGCCGTTGGTGAAAGTCATGTACACAACTAATTCAACATATCCCCCTATAGTTTTTCCATATTACTTATCACGCACAAAATCCGCTCCCAGCTCTTAGACTATAACCTAGTATTGACCTAAGAAGTTCCTATCGATAAGAATTACTTAATAAGGCAATTGTTTAGGTATCGTTGGTGAAATCGGGCATTAGAGCAATAGTGGCATAACCCACAAATTGAGCGTTTTTATATTAATACATCAATAAATCCAGAAACATTGGATCTATTGATCAACAGTGGTCTACACAACCTAGCTTCATATTTGGCTAGATGGCACTATATAATTTATTGTTGGCTTGATAAATATACTGGAAATACGAATGCAACAGTGGCCTAACCCTCAATTGTGTGGCTCAGGCAAATGTTTATTTTACAGTTAGTAAACATATATCAACAAGTGTTCATCGTATCAGAATAATACGCATAATTCATAAGAATGACTAGTTTTAATTTTTAATTTTATAAAGTAATATTTAATAATAATAATTTAATTTGTCATATCAATTTCCTATTTAGTAGCCAATTTTGTGGCTTATTACGAACTAAAATAGTAAATTACATAGTAATACAAAGTATTAATTTGTATTAATGTATTAACTAAAATAAATAATTCTTCTGCCTCTTATTCAACTTGTAAAGGTTGTTTCTGTCGGTAGCCTACTGTGTAGACGATACTACTTGTAAATAGGTGAGGACCCAAAGATACCAAAATGTAGGTATATTGCTAAGTAATAATAAAAACTTTTACTACCTAATAGTACATATTTTGAGAAATACTCAATAAACTTAATGCAAATTATTTAGTTTCTTTGATTATGTGAATACTAACACCTTAAACTTTTCCCAGGGTACTTATACCTATGCAAATATAAACCCATATTTTCAATAAATAAAATGAAAAGGTAGATTTATATAATTAGTTAAGTCTTGATTATCAACAACAAAGTATCTGGAACGAGATCGATTTATTGTATTTCATTATTTTGTGCAAATACTATAGTAGCACGTAGCACCTTTTTGTGTTTATTATTATAAATATTTAATAAAAGTGCTCTAACCTTAAGGTGATACAGTAGCGATCAACAGGTAGCCAAAACGCGTTCCAAGATTGCAGCTGTAATTTTGAATATTTTTTCGAGATATTTGGCACACGTATTCGTAATATAATAAAGAATGGCGGTACAAAGCCCAATTTGAAAAATATATTAATATGTGGAAATTACTTTGTAATTAAATACAATATTAAAAAAACGAGCCTGTACCGCCATTAAGAAGAACAAAAAAATACACTTTCTTCAAATAAACTTTTTTATCCGATGCCTAAATTTTGTGTCATTTTGGAACTAATAATGAAATAAAAAATTTTAGTAGTTCCAAAATGACACAAAATCTAGACATCGGATAAAAAAGTTTATTTGAAGAAAGTGTATTTTTTTGTTCTTCTTAATGGCGGTACAGGCTTGTTTTTTTAATATTGTATTTAATTACAGAGTAATTTCCACATATTAATATATTTTTCAAATTGGGCTCTCTACCACCATTCTTTATTATATTACGAATACGTGTGCCAAATATCCTGAAAGAATATTCAAAATTACAGCCGCAATCTTGGAACGCGTTCTCGCTACCTGTTGATCGCTACTGTTTTCTCTTAATGCAAAATGGATTACGAATTTTCTTTTAATGAAGGTATAATCTGTCCGGTATAACTTTTTCCATGCGGTACGATTCATTTTCAATCAAATTAATTCAAAACAAAGTGAAACGTACGCCGATGTGTGTAGTATATAGTATACAGTATACAAAATGTATATATGTTACAGTTCAAGTTGATTATCCAGAGTTGGAGTCAACTCTAACGGCTGGTTTCAGTAAAAGTTGATTATAAATATAAAATGAAGATTTATATTCAACATTTACTAGTAAAAGTAGACTCCAACTAGGAAACTCTTCCCAATGCCATTTAGTAAAAGTTGATTCTGATTCACACAAACAACCGATTCTAGAAATTAAATGTTACTGAATATGTTCAAATTAGTCTAGGCTGTATCGTCGCCCCCGTTAGGTAAATTACTCCGATTCGAATTTGTTGCACAAACTTACTCAAAAAGAGGTCCTTATAACAAATCTACTGGGTGCCAGGCAGTACCTTGATCCATAAATTGTTTTTTAAACAATTTTTTTAGACAAATTCACAAAAATAATTTTTTCACTTCGAACAATTTTTTTTAGATCATTTGGGTTATTCTGAGCAAAAAAAGGTATTTTGTGATTTTTCTCTAAAATTGATTGTTGTCGAGTTATACGCGATTTAAAATTTGAAAAATGCGAAAATAGCCATTTTCAAGACGTAATAACTCGGTTAAAATCCATTATTACGAAAGTCAGAAAGTGGCCAAATCAAAGTTTATAGCCCCCTCTACAAGATCCAGCAGACATTTTTGTCACTATTTTATTACTAAGCTTTATCTTTAATTATTAACAATGAGCGCTAAGTGCGTATTAGGCGGCCGTCAATGGTGAGTGCTAAAGAGATGCACCATTCCAGCCAACCAATGGTGAATCTCACTCGCACTCACATTGACGGCGCCTCAATACACGGTTAACGCCCATTGTTGATAATTAAAAATAATATCTTATTAATGAAATAATGACAAAAATTTCTTCAGGATCTTATAGAGGTAGCTTTAATCTTTGATTTTTTTAGTTTCTGACTTTCATAATATATAATATCGTATGGCATTTTTGCCTTTCGGACAGTTCCGGCGCCAATTACATCTTTAACCCTGTTTCAAGTAACTAGTGTCGATGTACACTAGCCCAGGGGGACCGACTGCTTAACGTGCTCTCCGAGGCACGGTGAGACGGCTCGTGTCATTATTGAAAATGAAAATGGTTTGTCTTTAGCAGGGCTCGAACCCACGTGCACTGGCGTATGAGGCCAGCGATTATGCCGTTACTCCACGGCCGCTCGCTCGACTTTCACAATAATTATCTTTAACCGAGTTATTAAACCTTGAAAATGGTTATTTTGGCGTTTTTCAAATGTCAAGTCGCTAATAACTCGACAACAGTCAATTTTAGAGAAAAAAAGGCCCAACGGATCTAAAAAAAATTTGTACGAAGTGAAAAAACTATGTATTTTTGCGAATTTGTTTAAAATCATTGTTTATCGCCAAACTTCACTAAAATCATTCATTATTGTACTCATTTGTTCTCATTTTCGGCAGTAAAGTAACACTTTGTTGTATTGAAAGAAGAATGTTACTTTACCTGCCGCGATCATTAATCAAATTAACCGAGATTGAATGTAAGTGGTCAATGGCAGCAATCGATTATTTATTTGAGTGAAATTAAAATTTATTTACTTTAATTATTAAAAATATTGTACAAAATTTATCTTATTATTAATAAAATTTATGTCAAAAAGTAAAATTCTGTAGTGTTTCGCAATTATATTCATACAAAATAAATCAAAACTTTACAGATTTAGTAATTAGGTAGGTATACAATATTGATAACTCTCGATTAAACATCAAAACCGGCCATCATGCAAAAGGCATCTGTCATTACGGTCATTACTGTCATACGAATTTTTTATTTCGTCTAAAATTAAAAAAATTTCCTCAAAGTTGTAAGTAAGTGTTAATGTTTTTTATGATTAACGATACAATTTTGTACGCACCACCTCAATACTCTTTATCGAACGCGTCTGTTCCTCTGCTCGTAATATCAGACTCGCTCGATAAAGAGTCACTTTACTGACTGACTTTACTGAAATTGGTTAAACAATTTTTCGACCGCGGTGACACCCTGTGTATTTGTTATAAGGTGAATACATACGGATGTATTTCTTTGAGTAAGTTTGTGCAAAAAATCGAATCAGAATAATTTACCTAACGGGGGCGACGTTACAGACTATACTAATAATAAGTAGTTGAAACGGTCAAAACTAAGAAACGCATACTCATCAAAAATGCACTTGAGATTCTCGTATAATCAACATTTACTGAATCGATCCAGGAAGAGTCAACTCCAACTAGTAAAAGTTGATTTAAATTTTTAAAATCAACTTTTACTGCTCGTTTCAGTTGGAGTTGACTCCAACTAGTTGGAGTCAACTCTAACTGAGAATCAACTTGAACTGTAACATATACACATCGATGTTCGTTTCAATTTTTGTACCGTGGAGGTAAACAGTCGTAACTCCACTTTTTGCCGAAATGGAGTTAATACCACGCTCTTGTTGTCAGATCTTCATAGCATATTGTGGCAAAAAATCGTACATCCAGCGTTATTAGTTGCCTAGATAAGGCGTTTAGAAACAATAGCAACTCCATTAGTCAGTTGAGGTAAACATAACAGTAGTATATCCATAGCAACTCCATAAATACGTGCGTATATTAGATAGTATGCTTTCGTATGCGGTAGTGGTAACCAATCGTAGCTCCATTTGTTATTAAATGGTATTTTGAGGGTGTTAAAACGGGATAATGAAAAACAAGAGTTATTTTTTGTTCCAAACATTGTGATCTGGTTTTTGCATTTTTAAATACAGAATATACTATTTTTGTAATCACTTACGATCTTTATTTTGCATATTACCTGTTTAAAGACATAGAGGTAAAAAGTCGTAACTCCCATTATTATACATCAGGTAAATAATTTCTTAACAATACTAATACCAAGTAATAGATTTGCATTTACATATCATAATATACCAATAATGTTGAATTCGACGTAATGGAAATAATTTTTTTTTATAGTTTATTGACTAGTCTGAATGTTTTGCGCTTTCTTGCAAATGTATACATTGTGGATATACGACTGTTTACCTCCACGGTACAGATTTATGTTTTGACTTAATTTGATTGAAAATGAATCGTACCGTATGGAAAAAGTTATAGCGGACGGACTATAGGTTTAATTATCCCATAACATACATTTTAAGTAACTAAAAAAATTAAGAATTCAGTATTTATTGGTAAAAAACTTGGCCTATCCAACAATTTTAAATAAAGCAGCAGTGGCCTAACCCACATTTTTTCTTTAAATTATTATCAAAATTTTGATCACTATGCATCATTCGAAAAATAATAATAAACTAAATTAAAAAATATCTCAATATAAATTTTAAGTACCATAGTGTTAGAATACTATTAAATCAAATTTGAATACGCGTATGTGCGTGTTGCTGTTATTTGCTCTCCCACATGCAGCGACAAGTTTAGACTTGCAAAAAGTACTCGGAAAATGTACTCGTATAATAAAAGCGGGTACCGGGTATTTTACCCATATGCTACCGAGTACTTTATTGAAAATGTACTCGGGTACCGGGTACTGAGCAAGGGCGGATCCAGGGAAGGGGCCAAGGGGGCCATGGCCCCCTCCGAGATTTAAAAAAAAATAAATTTAAATATTCCTCGACACCTAATGGTAAAAAAGGCAACCGATTATGTATGTATGTAAATTTAAATATTTGCAGTTAAAACGTTTTTAGTTTTACACATAATATATACACATATATATTTATACATATATATTTATAAAACAGAGGATAAATATGTCTTCTGGACTAGAATTGAACAAAAGCAGTAACGGAAGCTTCAAGAATGACATAGGATGTTTTGTAAATCAAAATGTTGATAATTTTACAGAGTGCCGATTTTTAGAACGACCTTGGCAGCCATTAAAATAGTATCAATTTCCCATTGACATATTAAGCGTAGACTCGGCATACCCACCAAAAAAGCGTAACGCGGAAACAGCATGGAAACAGTCGATCGGTGGTCTATCTATCTCTTTTAACCAAACGAGCCTGCGCATGTGACTGACAAAGATGGCTTGACCACTCAATCCTATGTCGACGTTACACCTCGATGCATTGAGTGGCATATCCCTAGCCAAGTCCATCCTTTTACATGTCTCTGCAATTTCCACATTCTGTACACATACAGAATAAAAAAGAAAAGAAGCGTTACTTGGGTCACCAGCACTGAGAACAAAGAAGTTGGTTGGTACTTTCGCACAATCAAAAGAGATTGGAAAATATGGTCACAATAAAGGGATGACAGCCCAAAGCCTTGTCACTAAACCTTTATCATCTTTTGGCAAACTCATGGGCAAAGCAGGAGGCATACAAACCCACGAAAAAACATCATACCACAAGGAATTCGATCAGGTTGGGCTGGATTTTCTACAAAGTTATCGCAACCCGCAAAATTCATTAACCAGATAGACTCTCAGATGTCTAAAGAGATACAAGAAAATTGAGAAAGACTACGACCAATAGTAGAGCCTATAGAGTTCTTAGGTCGACAAAATATTCCTCTAAGAGGTCATCGTGATAATGGCCTTCTGCTTCTGGACGAAGGTGTTGGACCTAGCAACGAGGGGAATTGTTAAGGTTTAAAATCGTATCAGGAGATCAGACTCTTAACCAACACCTATCCACAGCATCTTCCTGAGCAACATACAATTAGTAGCACCATTCAAAATAAATTGATAACATGTTGTGAAGAAATAATTGAACAAATAATGAATCAGGTTCAAAGTGCAAATTATTACTCTGTCATATTTGCCGAAACAACTGACGTATCCCACATGGAACAGCTTTCTCTAAATTTGAGATACATACACAATATCAACATTCGTGAAGACTTTGTCAAGTTCATTGACGCTTATGAGAACATACAAATTATTAGTGAAAATCAAGAAAGAGGGGGAAAAGAAGGCCTCACGGGAGAAGCATTGGAAAAATTAGTATTAAACTTATTGAAAGAATTGCACTTGGATCCCAAGATATGAGTAGGAATCGGTACTGACTTTAAGAATACTTTATTAATGGTACATTTTGAATGTCTTTATGGCCCTCAAAAGTGTGTGAAAAGTGTCTTAAAGCTCGCCATTGCAACAATAATTTTTTAAAATTACCACCAGACCCCCTTGTACTTCTCCCAAAAAAAAAAGGTCATGGCCCCTCCCGAAAATCGGTCCTGGATCCGCCCTTGGTACTGAGTACCCAAAATGTACTCAGAGTACAAAATTCGGGTACTTGTACCCGGGTATTGCCCAGCTCTGGGGGTAGGGTTTGTGAACCGTCGAAATCGCTCAGCTCGCCAAGACGAAGGGGTTCGGAAGGTTTCGAAATATGGTTTCGTCTTTTATACTGTCAAAAACGGTATAAAAACAGATTTTACTTGATATATTGGCGTACTCTAGACGATAAAATTATATTATCGTCACAATGTGTCTTTTATAACATAACACTAACACTGTTGTCCTTTGTATATTTTTACAATGTTGGCAATGATGTCAAAGGTGGAGTTATATATCTATTGGTAAATTAAACATAATTTTAATTAATTTTTTATGTTCATTTTACAAAATAGGTAAGGTGAATGAAACATAGTGCTGTTGTAATAAAGTTTAATCAATACGGATATATGTATGTACTTATTCATTAACGTTTATTACAAAATTTATAAAACATCGATTATCCTTAATTTGTAACAATTTAAGATACATACATTGAATATTTGCAGCTCTGATTAGCATATTATACTAGCACAATAATAATGTTAATAGCACATTTATATTACTATTTTCGTAGCTTGATCTCGCCGGAAATAGCATAAATGCAGTTATATGAATGCGTTTAGATATGTTTAATGCAAATGCAAATCCGTAATAAAATCGTGTAATCGAAATCGTGTAATAAACCTTCGCTTGAAGTTTCCTTATCAATTTAGAGTTTATTTCGATCAATCGAAAAATGTGTTCTACTCTATAAAATTCAAAAAATATTTAGCTATTGTAAAGAGGTCAAAAAATATAACGTAGTGCGAGATGAAAAATATTTTAGGAATTTTTACAATGATTGTTGAGAATGATCTAATTAGTTTACCTTTATGCAGGACCAAATAATAATAATAATCGAGTAGATAGAAAAGAAAATAATAAGCATTAATAAAAAAGTAATAAAAATAAAGCAGAAGAAAGCATGCTGAACACTTCAAGACACTCACAACATGATCCAGAAAACAACACAACTCAACAATGCCTGGACACATTAAAACAAAATACTTACAGTTTATTCAGGCCGTCTGGAGATACAAAGTTAGTAACAGCCGAAAATGCTACAATGCAGTTTTTGAGCATGCAGAGAAGGCATTTTAGAGGAAACTTGGTGAAAACAATATCGAACAATATCTTGGCGAAATTGAAGATATACCAATTAACCGGGAGCTTTTCCAGGGAGATTGGTTGAGTCCACTTTGGTTCTGCCTAGCGACGAACCCACTACTTATATCAGTTAATTCCACTGACTCAGGTTTTAGCATAAATAATAACAATACTGTTGTGACGAAGCTTAAGCATTTGTTGTACCTAGATGATTTTAAATTAATGGCTTTCACTCGAAACCATGTGTACTAAATATAGTCAGAGGAAATGTTCAGCCGGAGGTTTCTATTAAAGGAATAATGCAGAAAACACATAAAATCGCCGATATAACTTAATTAACTTATGAAAAATGACAAAGTGTCAAAATTTCATAAATGTCCATACTTTGTACCATACCCTGTTTTTTACAATAAACTGTAATTTGTGGTCTCAAAGAAGAATGTTTGTTCTACAATAAACAATTCTTCAAATTTCATATTAATTTTTGTTACAAATGGTTTTCTTTCCTTTCTATATTAAAAACAGTCCGTTTCTTTTTAAAGGACCCGGCAGAAATCTTATGGGAAATGGCTCTCTGTCAAATGCTCTGAAACTTTGGGTTCTGGTAGTCGTTGTGTAGAACAAACGACTCAATGGGCACGTCGCTCCAAAAAATCATGGTTTTAAGATATAAGCCTCTGAAGTTATAGGTACAGTAAGGACGTTTGAGTTGGAATAAATTCGTTGTCTCGAAAATGGACGGCTATAGAGATAAACTATGAATCAGGTCGATTTTTATTTTTAAATTATAATTTTTTGGCATATATCTCATACTAGTGACGTCATCCATCTGGGAGTGATGATGCAATCGATGATTTTTGAAGTTATACTTCTTTACGATCGAGAGTGATATTTTATAATGCCGGGCGCATGCGCACACAGGCAGTATGTAATTCGTTGCCAATCTTTCAAGATATGTATGTATCAGCGCTGTCAGCGCAAATAAGTCATTAAAAGGATATATTAGTCATTTTTCATTCTGGTGGGATATGTTATATGCCATTAGAGTGAAAACTTAGTCTTTTGGATATATTAGTGTTTTTAGTAAATGTATTATTTATTATAATTTTTGTGTCTTTGGATTTGTATTCCTCGGGAATAAGATATTTTATAATAATAGTAAGTATATTTAAAGTATTTTTGTATACTTCACTATTAAAATTGTCAGTATGTATGAGAAATCTTGTAACCTGTCAAAGCAAAGGGGATATAGCTCAGTGGTCGAGCGTGTGACCGGAGATCGAGAGGTCCTGGGTTCAAATCCCGGACGATTCATATTCTTTTTTTTTAATTTTTGGTATCATTTTAATAAAAAGTTTTTAAAAGTGGTAGGTAAGAAAGTTAGTTTAATATTTAAATAAAATACAAATAACCTGTTAAGTATATTTATTGCTTTGCAATTATATAATAGAAGTATAACTTCTTACGAGCGTACAAAGTACACACATATTCTTTTTTTAATAAGAATAGGGGTCGTGTGATAGCTCATTTGAAAGGCTATTCAATTCTCTATTCAATAATATAAACATTGACATAATTATTTATACACGGTGCATAATTTTTTTTAATTAAATTAATTGAGATAAAAAGAAGAATGTATATAATTTATTTAGTTCGAAATACATTTTACTGCTGTCCGAAAACAGGAAAAAATGTTTAATTTGATAAATAAATATTGTTTTTCGCTTAAATTCAATATTAAAGCTGCCACCCATCTGTATCTTAACATTCTTGAGTTGGGATTGATTTCATGTAATCGAATGAACTATCTTTTAGTAAAGTCGTCCCAGGAAAGCAACTCATAAATATTGGCGTTATCATTTTTAAGTCTTCTACTTTAAAATGTATAATATACGTCTGAATTGCCAATATAAATGAGTAAGATTAAATAAATTATTAGAAGAATTTTTTACTTCAACAACATTTTGTTTATTTTAGTAGTATTTTGTATTTTGACAACGAAACCCGATTTGGGCTTCGAAACGTTAATAAAATCATTTTTTTGGTAAAATTGTGACTTATTCCCATTAAAAATAGTTGATTGTCTCTTAGCAGCTTGAACATTTAATTTAAGCGAAAAGCAATGTTTATTTTTCAAATCAACGTTTTTCTGGTTTCTGACAGCAGTAAAATGTATTTCGAATTAAATAATAAATTACATACATTCTTCTTTCTGTCTCAATTAATTTAATTCAAAAAAATTTTTGGGCACCCCGTATAAATAATTATGTTAATGTTTACATTAGCGAATAGAGAATTGAATAACCTTTCAAATGAGCTATCCCACGACCCCTATTCTTATTTAAAAAAAATCATCGATTGCGTCATCACGCCCAGATGGATGACGTCACTAGTATGATATATATGCCAAAATATTATAATTTAAATATAAAAACCGACCTAATTCGTAATTTATCTCTAGAGTCGCCCATTCTCGAGAAAATGAATTTATTCCAACTCAAACGTCTTCATTGTACCTATGATTTCAGAAGCTTATATCTTAAAACCATGATTTTTTGGAGCTTCATGCCCATTGAGTCTTTTGTTTTACACATCAATAGAGAGCGGAATATATGCAAAGTGAATATAGATGCATATATTGCATATTTTCAGACAACAAACACAACATTGCATATTTAAGCTAAACACGATTTATTTTGCATATTTTAAAAATAAATTATATAAAAGTTTAAAATTTTCCTCTCTTAGTTGGAATTTTATAACTTCGATATGAACGAGCTCGTTATTTATCTATCTATCGCTCATCTGGACTTTCCCATTACTACCTGAATTTAACAATTATGGGTGTTCCCAGAAAAATATTATTTTATTATCGTAGCAAGTCGTAGGTACCTACCTGCTTTTAAGGGTCTAATAATTATTTTGTCAGTTTCCGGCCAACATTTGTTTAAAGTAAACGTTGTATCGTATTTAGTGTTTTTGAAGTGATTGGTATACAGGGTGTCCCGGAAAATAGTGCGTTCCTTAAAGGTATAGGTAGAAGGCACCATGTAGAACAAAAAACTCTTATAACATTTTTTTCTAAATTCAACCGTTTGACCAAAAAACTATAAAACATTTTGGAACGCAAATTCAAATCTGGCAACTCTGTGAAGTACAAAAATCTAAACGTAAATAGTCCCATGTTTAGTAAACAGATAATTTGGAAGAATCCTGTTTAGTGTCAACGCCGAAAATGTTTTTGAATCGTGTGTTCATGAGTAATATTATGATATTATGTTGTTTATTTATGGCAGATCAATAAATGGAGAGGCATAATACCTACTAAAATTCTTTCAAAATGTTTTGCTGGAATTTCTCGTCGTATGAGTGCATGTTACTCTATGAATTCATGTGTTCGCAAAAGTGGTGGTTCATTTAAAACATGTGTTTTCATCTTAAAATATGTAGTATAATTCGTTTAAAATTATGCCATATTTCAACTACATTTTAAAAAAGTTATAGTAAACAAAAATAGTAAGTATTAGGTTGGATTATTTTAAATGCTGTAGGAAACAAACGAGTTCTTATTCACCAGTGCGTAACATGTTGCCAGATTATTTAATTTTCTGAAGATTAAAATTCAGGTATATGGAAACCAATGTAATCTTTTTTTTGGAAACCGTTAACTTTAGAAAAAAATGGTATAGGACTTTTTTGTTCTAAATTGTGTATTCTATCCATACCTTAAAGGAACGCACTATTTTCCGGGACACCCTGTATATTAAATTTAAATACGTCTACCATTCAAAAAAGTGCTTGGATAAAGTGTTTTCCCGAGTTAAAGCTAAGTGGAGACAAAGTATTTTGCAAGGCCTGTTCCAAAATAGTAAGTTATATTCATTTTCACATTTCATTTTTTAAATGAGGAACTGACAATAAAAAGCATCATGTCCCACAAAAGAAATTTTTCTGGAAAGAGTGTTTTTATTCGACAAATTCGCCTTTACTTCTATAAAGACGGACATAGAGAGAAGCATCAAAATACAAAAATCCATCAAATTGTAGACAATTCCGCTTTTGTTCTTCAGCTTAAGTAAGGTACTTTGTTCTTTAAGTAACATACAAATGGCTAAAGAACTTATGTTCATAAAAGTTAATTTTAGTTTTTTACCAGATCTAATAAAGTCATTAGAACAAAGGAATTTACAATTAAGTGATTCGGTTAATCTTGTTAACACTTTTTCTGCTCATTGTCAAAAAATTCCCGGAAATACAGGGATTACAATTAGAAATAAATTAAAAAATGTTTTAGAAAAAAATGAGGGCTTCGATTGTTTGAGGAACGTTGTACGTATTTTTGAAGGCAACTTTTCTGAAGATCTTACGACTTAATATATTGTTTTATTTTTGAGTATTTTTAATATGCATTTGCATATTTAGACAAATTTAGAAAAAATACCTGCATATTTGTAGTAAAAGTAATGCATATAATATATGCGCATATTTTGGTAATGTTGTGTTGCATATATTCCGCTCTCTGCACATCAAGGACTACCAGAATCCAAAGTTTCAGAGCATTTGACAGAGAACCATTTCCCATAAGGTTTCTGCGGGGTCCTTTTAACTTTAATTTTACAAATTGTTTTTTCTGTTTTTTTCTTTACTGTTTTATTGAATTTACTGTTTTTCTAGTGTCTTAGCATTTCCTAATTGTTCCATAACCGCAACAAACTCAACAGACTACTTAAATATAGAATACGAACCGAGAAAAAAAAACAGAGAGAGCATTACCTCGATACACTGCAATATCCGCGTCCGCTATTTTAAATTTAGAAAAAAGCCAAAATTTACGGCAAGGTAGATAATTAAAAGTGATAATATAAATATTTTTCTAAAGCAACTTCGATTCTTGAGCGATTTGTTTTAACCTTGGACTAATTTCCGAGCATAATTCATTGTTTTGGTATATTTTTAGAGTTCGGCCACCCGATCCCGTTTCCTTTCCTACCTATTCTAATAATTTATATCCTCCGCAACTGAGAATAAAGTTTTCACTTAAATTTATTGGCGTATATTTAAATTAGTGGTATGGTTTGTTAATAGCACATTATAGTTATTAAGGTACCAAGTGTATTATAAGGATAATAACGCTTGAGGTCAATGGTGTATATACCGAGGGCCTATGGCCCGAGGTATATACGTTGACCGAAAGCGTTATTATCTATAATACCCATGGTGCCTTCAACGTTAAATCTCCGACCAAATTCTTCTTTATATGCAAAAAATTTGAATGAATTTTGAATTAATTAGTTTTCAAATAAGTACATTTAGCAGCAATAGTCGTAACGTAATTGTGGTAACCATAGTTTTACCTACTTAGGTTTTTATTTATCAACTTGACAGTCTTTAACTAGTTATTTAAATTTAATGCCCAAGGGCATATATCATATTTAACTGATTTCGAAATCATGTCATTACTTGTCAAATAATATACCAGTCGGACATTAATGCATTTAACAGCAGGCACCAGGTGTTTAGGGGGTCGGTTTTGATCAGTGGCGGCTCGTAATTTTTACAATAGGGGAGGCTATACCTAACTGTAAAATATCTAGACAAATTTGCACTAGCAAAAAAATCCGCCAAAAAA
The DNA here is from genome assembly GCF_917563875.1 of Diabrotica virgifera virgifera. NCBI lineage: Eukaryota > Metazoa > Arthropoda > Insecta > Coleoptera > Chrysomelidae > Diabrotica > Diabrotica virgifera. Next base: position 198,739,556 of record NC_065450.1, on the reverse strand, counting down.
ATCTAATTTAAGGCCCCATTTTTTTGACCATTTTTTATTTACATTTTATAATATCATCATAATTCACAATTTCATAATATCATATCATTTTAAAAATAATTAGTCGAATATTGTAAAAGTGTATTACCAAAGTTTGTGTCGTTTATTTGTTAACAATTCTATCTCTGTAAGTAGATATGCATATCAAAATAAATACAGATTTGCAGTTTTGCAGTCCATTCAGGTTGAAGGTTCACATTTTTTAAGATACTCAACTAAATTTTTTTATTCAAAAAGCGGCCTACTGCGAATCCAAAAACTCGGTAAATTACCGATATTTTGCTTTGCATTACAGATATCGGAAAAAGTTATTTGAACAAGTTGTTCCAAATATTATTCTAATCCCACATACCAAATTTCATCACAAAGTTCGCACTTTTAGTTTTTTCACTATTTGTAGTCAGGATCCTAAAATCGCAGAGGAGGCTGCTGGCCGATTAGCCGCCCTTGCTCAATCTCCGGGCAGCGTGTGCGTTAAGCGATAATGCAGCTCTAAGGAGACCGCGTCTCCTTAAACTACCATGCTTAAACGCTGCTGGGCTGAGCGGAGCATTAGCGAGTGAGATTTTCCGGCCAGCAGCCTCCTCTGCGATTTTAGGATCCTGACTACAAATAATGAAAAAACTAAAAGTGCGAATTTTATGATGAAATTTGGTATGTAGGGTTAGAATATTATTTGGAATAACTTGTTCAAATAACTTTTTCCGATATCTCTAACGCGAAGCAAAATAGCAAAGTAGGTAAACAAAACAGTGTAGCACATGTAAAAAATGTATGGGGAGGTTAAGCCTTGCCTCCTCTGACCAGCCGCCACTGGTTTTGATGGCCTATTCGTGTTTAGAGACACAAAAAACCCCCCGAGCAATCTGTTTGCATCAATTTAGTGCCGAAAACTTTCAAAACTCAAGAAGATGACGTGCCTTAGTAGTGACTCTGGTCACCCGGTTCTCCGGAGATAAGTAGTTCTGATAGCGTATTCGTGTTCAGAAACCCCAAAAATCACTGAGTCATAATTACATTTTCGTCAATTTATTAGTGCGAAAACCCCTCAAAACTCCAGATGACGGCTTTAGCAGTGACCTTGGGTACCAGGTACACCGGGGGTCGACTTAAGTCGGCCGCTCACGGTACTGTGACGTCTTTCAATTTTGTCGAATTGGACTAATTGACAAAAATTTTGATCGTGTATGACCGTGCATCCAACGAAATCGTATAATTTGACCGCAGACAAACTGGCCTGTCTGCTGCAGTAGGTACTGCAGAAATTGATATCATCGACGATCTTGTCTAACGACACCACAGTATCGTTAGTGGCCGGCTTTAGAACTAGAAATACAGAATATCTACTATGATTCAGCACCAGTTGTTTTAACATTTTTTTGTGGTGGTTTTATTCAAATTTAAAATGAACAAAGACTTTGATTAGTACTTAGTACCATAGATTTTTGTACCGATTATTTTTTCCAGGCAATCCTATTCTACACACCCAGGTGGCTCTGGAAATCGTGGGAGGGCGGCAAAATTCACGCCTTGATGATGGATCTGGACGTGGCAGTTTGCACGGAAATCGAAAAGAAGCAGAAGAAGAAGCTGATGATCGACTACCTCTGGGAAAATCTGAGGTACCACAATTGGTGGGCCTATAAGTATTATTTTTGCGAGATTTTAGCCTTAATAAATGTCATTGGTAAGTAAACCTAAATAAATAAAAGTAGCTGTTGGTGTAATTCATAGGCGTGGCCAGTTCTTTTAGTCTAGATTCCAATGCTGAAAATCGCGCCCTATCCCTCCTCAAATACTTTGTTTTTAATTTCCAACAATGATATTTTTAATGGTACGATTTTTTAAAATTAGTTAACTAATCTTTATCTACAGAGTGAGTCTGTAATATGGAATAAATTCAATATCTCAACTACTAATCGTTTTTTGAAAAATGCTCAGACCCGTCAATTAGTATTTCAAATTGTCTTTTTTGACATACAATAATAATTTATACAGGGTGTCCCAATTTAGAGATATGACGTCATCGTTGATTTTCTTAAATGGCAACACTTTCATTTTGATAGCTATTTTGACAGGGTGAGTAAAGGTTATACATAACTGCAAAATATCAAATTTTTATTCCCTACCATTTACAAGATAATAAAAAATAACAAAGTTATGAAAAACAAGTAATCAAAAAATAATAATTGATTTTAATTATTTCAATTAAGCAAATGCTCATAATGTTGCCCTTAATTATTGTCAAATAGTCAATGGGCAACATTATGAGCATTTGCTTAAGTGAAATAATTAAATTCAATTATTTGATTACTTGTTTTTCATAACTTTGTTATTTTTTATTATCTTGTAAATGGTAGGGAATAAAAATTTGAAATTTTGCAGTTATGTATAACTTTACACACCCTATCGAAATAGCTATCAAAACGACAGTGTTGCCATTTAATAAAATCAACGATGACGTCATATCTCTAAATTGGGACACCCGGTATACATTATTATTGTATGTCAAAAAGGACAATTTGAAATACTAATCGACGGGTCTGACATTTTTCAAAAAAACAATTAGTGAATATTTTCATAACTTAAAAATAAAAATCGACCTGTTTCGGGATTTTTCCTTAAAGTCGCCGGTTTACGAAATAACGAATTTATTCCTTTCATATACACCATACTGTATACACATGCAACGGTGTGAAATAGTGTCGCGCACGCTTGATTAGCAATTAAAAAACAAAGGAGTTTTGAATATTATATTGCAAAAAACTCTTGGGATTTCATCAATCGATGTTTAAAGATTATCTACCTACCTTGGCAACATTCAAATTTTCAGTTTTTCACATAGTTTTTGAGGGTTAAAAATGGCCGATTTCGCTATTTTTCAAGATTTAATCGCTTATATTATGTCAAAAACTATCAACTTTAGAGAAAAGTCACTAAAGACCTTTTCTGTCTGGAATGATCCAGAAAACCTAAAAAAAGTTTGTTCCATGCAAAAATAATAATTTTAGGAAAAAAACCAAAAAAAAAAGTTTAAAAAATTTTTGACCCACTTTTGGTCTTGGCAACATGCAAATTTGTTAAAAGGGGTCCTTTTTGAGTAAGATTGTGTAAAAAATCCGAATCGGAATATTTTTCCTAGCGGATGCGCAGTGGCTATCTGGACTAATGGAGGTTTAGATACAAACCGATCACCGATCCACAAATAAAATGATTAAAAATGATTTTTGGAACTATTATGATCACTTATTGTCGTGGATAAATTTATTTATTTATACTATTTTAGGGCAAATGTTCCTGATGAACCGATTCTTCGACGGTGCCTTCCTAATGTTCGGCTTCGAAGTCCTCTCCTTCATCAACAGCGACCAAGAGGACCGCATCGATCCTATGATCCAAGTCTTCCCGAGAATGACCAAGTGCACTTTCCAGAAGTACGGGGTGTCCGGAGAGCAAGAAAAACACGACGCCCTCTGCATCCTTCCGCTCAACGTCGTCAACGAGAAGATTTACATCTTCCTCTGGTTCTGGTTCATCATTCTCACCATTCTCACGTTCCTGACGGTGATTTATAGGATAATTATCATTTTTTCGCCGCGAATGCGTGTTTATTTGCTCAGGATGCGGTATCGGTTGGTGAGGGGGGATGTTATCGACACTATAGTGCGGAGAAGTAAAATGGGGGACTGGTTTTTGTTCTATATGTTGGGGGAGAACGTGGATTCTTTGATTTTTAGGGACGTGTTACAAGAGTTGGCGCATAAACTAAACCGGCACGATTTCCATCATGGTCCGGGGTTTAAGGGAGAAATCCAGGAGGCGTAGTATATCTGGAAGATATTTTAGAATCACAGTTTTATTTATACAAAAGATCAAAGACTTACAGTTTTTAATTGCAAGAATTTTCATCTATTGTCTGTAGCTATGCATTTTCCACAAGATAAGAGATGGAATTGAATATCATTAAGCAAATATAGTCCAGGGTGGATCTGTTTTGAAATGGACGTTGAGAGGTTACTCTAATTTTTTTGCAGAAATTGCTTGGAATTAACCCATATAATAATAATTGAGTTATCCTCCCACTCAAAAAGGTCCGGAACATTGTTTAAATAATCAAAATGTCAAAAAATGAAGGGAAAATTCGATTTTCTTCTTCGTTTCTTCATTATAACTTTAAAAGTATCCACTTCTGAGAAAAGTTGCACTAAAATAAAAGTTGCGTAATTAAATTTTCTACAATATACGATTAGTTAAAATTTTTTAAAATTGTTGCCCTTGTTGCAAAATAGCAATAGTTGCGAAAAAACACAAGAAAAACAAGTATTCGTATTTTACGTTTTTCGACCATTTCTGCTACACTTAGGACCTTCATATTTCACACAGAAAAACTTTATGATATGATAAAACAATACTGTAAATTTAGTTAAGATCGGTTTAATAGATTTTGCAAAATAAATTTTGCAATCCAGCTTTCGCAAAAAAAATCATTTTTTCAAAATGTTGCAGGACTGGAAATAAAACAGATAGCAAGTTAAATTTTTTTTACAAATAGAATAATACTGTACCTTTCATTTGCAATTTGCAAAATTAAAATCGGTTAACTACCACGGCATAAGCATTTTTTTAAGGAAACATTCGTTCGATTCACACAAGTTGATTTCCACCAAAATGTCTTCCAATCTTTATCTAATATATTATTTTCTTACTCTATATTTTGTTGTATGTTCATATTTCAATTCCACAAAAGTCAAACTAATTTTATTATTGTTTGTGAAAAATTGTTTAAACAATTGCATATGTTTAAAAATAATACATTTTTATTTTCAAAGTTAAAATATATGAAAAAAGAAAGTTTTTGCTAAAAAAGTGTTATTTCAAAGGACAGAGTATGTGTTTTTATTTTGTAATAAACAAATTAATTTATTTTTTTCGAAATGTACTAAAAATTAAAATTTATCAATCATTATCAAAGGTCATTGGAATGCCCAATCAGAGCAAACGTATCCGTTGTCCTGCGCGTAGCACCAAAAATTAATGTTTATTTAAAAAAATCCCTGACGCCGTGGTAGTTAACTAATTTTAATTTTGCAAATTGCAAATGAAAGGTACAGTATTCTTTTATACGCAAAAAAAATCAACTTATTGTCTGCTTTATTTTCAGTGCTGCAACATTTTGAAAAAATGAATTTTTTTTGCGAAAGCTGAATAGCAAAATTTATCAAACTTAATGAAATTTACAGTATTGTTTTATGATATAAAGTTTTTTTTGGGTGAAATATGAAGGTCCTAATTGTAGTTGAAATAAATGGTTGAAAAACGTAAAATGCGAATACCTGTTTTTTCAGGGTTTTTTTCGAAATTATTGCTATTTGGTGACAATTTTAAAATTTTCAGTTAATCGTATAGTGTAGGAAATTTAATTACGCAACTTTTATATTGATGCAACTTTTCTCGAAAGTGAATACTTTTAAAGTTATAATCAAAAAACCAAGAAAAATAGAATTTTTCCTTAATTTTTTGACATTTTGATTATTTAAATAATGTTCCGGACCTTTTTGAGAGGGAGGATAACTCAAATATTATTATTTGAGTAATTTTCAAGCAATTTCTGCAAAAAAATTTGAGTCACCTCTCAACGTCCAAATCTACTAATATTTTTACAGATGCGTCCTGGTCTAATAGCACTAAACGATGGGTACATCGAATAAACAATAATAGTTATTTTTGTATCAAGGGCATTAACTAGATGTTTATACATTAAGGGCGACAAGCTTATAAACTCGAGGGCATCTGGCCCAAAAGTTTATATGTAGCCCGAGAGTATAAACAGCTAATAATGCACGTAGTGCATACAAAACTTTATGTCATACCGGTTCATTGCATCAATTAAAGTTTTAATTTTATTTTATATTAATTAGAAGTAATACTATATCGCAGCAGGTATTTAGTACCGTTGTTATTGTTGTTATTAACGTTAACAAATCTTTTCTATGTGACATTGTCAGAAAAAGTCAGAATGCAAGAGAAATTCAATATTTCTGAAGAAATAGTTAAAAAAGCCAAAAAGCGACTGAGAATCTGTTACCGGAGATATTAAAAGAAACGTACGACTAGGAATCAGAGACATGTAAAGAGGATAGACCATAGAGGATAGGGATATGCCACTCAATGCATCGAGGTGTAACGCCGACATAGGATTGAGTGGTCTAGCCATCTTTGTCAGTCACATGTCAAAAGTCTTTTGGTTAAAAGAGATAGATAGACCACCGATCGACTGTTTACATGCTGTTTCCGCGTTACGCTTTTTTGGTGAGTATGCCGAGTTTAGGCTTAATATGTCAATGCAAAGAATACGCTAAATTTCAACAATGGACGGCAGAAAATAATACTGAATGCGTAAATGAGACCGTACTACTGGCATACTTTGGAGACATATTTATACTTTATGCCCACTCGGGCATAAAGTATAACATTTTGCCCCCGCGGGCATAATGCATACCATTATGTGGTTCGTAACTAAGTAATAAATACATAATATTAAACCGGTATGACATAAATAAAATTTTAAACGAAAAACTGGATAAGTCCTGACACTAGTCTTTCCACCACCAGAGAAAAAACCTGTACCTTTTGCTCGAATACATGCACAGACAAGATATCAACAAAATAAAGCCAAACACATAAACAAAAAAAAATGACACTTTAGAATCAGAACAGACAATAAGTCAAGCAAATATATTAAGAACAACAAGAACCAAAAGAAAAAGCACTTTTCCAGTGGTTTATATACACTTACATAGTGTAGTGACTGCACAAAAACTTACATCGGTCAAACTGGTAGAACCTTCTATAAACGTATAGCTGCGCACAAAAGTGCTTTCAGTAAGAGAAAAACAGATTTTACGTACGCACTACGTACAAGTTTAAAAAATAAAACTGTGATTCTAGAATTAGACTTTTTGAAATATACGTTGTACATATTTCTTTATTGTTGAATTTTCGACCAATCATGACTTTTGTGAAACTTTTCTTCCCAGCAAATCAAAGCCTATGTATATATTGTATTGATTTTCAAAAATATTTATAATATTAAATACTTATTAAGTTTTTCTGTACTGCCAAAGATCGAACAAATGTCTTAAATATTATAGGATATTTTCTATTCAAACTTTAAATTTTTTAACAGCATTTCAAACATACATAAATATAAATAGAATATTGTTATTGGATATTTACTTTAAAAATGTAAATAATTCAAAATTCTGACTGTTTTAGAATAATTCTTTAAGTATTATTTGTTATATTGATATTTTTCTTCTGCTTTAAGTACCGTCTCTCAATCGTAGGTTGGATGTCATTCCAATACTCTCTCCTTCTTCCTATTATATTATCTTCCTCTTCTTATCTTATCTTCCTCCTCTTATCTCTCCCTGTATTATCTTAGCAATTCATATCGCTGTTCCCTCATTATATATGTCCCAGATATTGTAAATTTCTTATTTTTATCATGTTTATTTCGTATTCTTTGCCCATTTCTTGCAATACTTCCGTGCTCCTTTTCTTCTGTGTCGATGCTATTATTCTAAGCATTCTTCAGGAACACCACATTTCAAATGACTGTAGCTTATTTATGTATTTTAGCTTCAATGCCTAGCTTTCAAGTCCATAGCTTAGTATAGAAAACACAGTTTTCACACACACGTAGTTCTAATTGTTGAAAGTCTTGATTGCAGATACATAATTGTTTTCATTTTTACAAAAGAATTTTTTGCTATTTCTACCCTGGCCCTTATTTCTGTTGTTTGATTATAATTTTCTGAAATCCAGGTTCTCAGGCATCTGTATTTTTCAAAACTTTCTATCGCTATATCTTCCAATTGTACGTTTGTTTGTATATTAGTCCAGGGTTCATCTGTTTTGAGATGGACGTTAAGAGGTGACTCATATTTTTTTGCAGAAATTGCTTGGAGTTAACTCATATAATAATAATTGAGTTATCCTCCCACTCAAAAAGGTTCGGAACATTGTTTAAATAATCAAAATGTCAAAAAATGAAGGAAACATTCGATTTTTTTCTTTGTTTTTTGATTATAACCTTAAAAGTATTCACTTCCGAGAAAAGTTGCACTGAGATAAAAGTTGCGTAATTACATTTCTTATAACATAAGATTGGCTAAACATTTTAAAAATTGTCACCCTTGTTGTAAAATAGCAATAATTGCGAAAAAAACATAACAAAACAAGTATTTGCATTTTACGTTTTTCAACCATTCATGCTACACTTAGGACCTTCATATCTTACCCAGAAAAACCTTTTGTGATATAATAAAATAATACTGTAAATTTCATTTAGATCGGTTTAATATATTTTGCAAAATAAATTTTGAAATCCAGCTTTCTCAAAAGAAATTTATTTTTTCAAAATGTTGCAACACCAAAAATAAAGCAGATAGAAAGTTGAAATTTTTTTTCCATATAGAAGAACACTGTATCTTTCATATGCAATTTGCAAAATTAAAATAGGTTAACTACCACGGCGGCGTCAGGAATTTTTTTAAATAAACATTAATTTTTGGTACTACGCGCAGGACAGCGGTGTTCGATTCACCCAAGTTGATTTCCACCAAAATTTCTTCCAATCTTTATCTAATATATTATTTTCTTACTCTATATTTTGTTGTATTTTAATATTTTAATTCCACAAAAATCAAACTAATTTGATTATTGTTTGTGAAATATTGTTTAAACAATTGCATATGTTTAAAAATAATAAACTTTTATTCTCTAAGTTAAAATATATGAACAAAGAAAGTTTTTGCTAAAAAAGTGTTATTTCAAAAGACAGAGTATGTGTTTTTATTTTGCAATAAACAAATTTATTTATTTATATCGAAATGTACTAAAAATTAAGATTTATCAATCATTATCAATGGTCATTGGAATGCCCAATCAGAGCAAACGTATCCACTGTCCTGCGCGTAGCACCAAAAATTAATGTTTATTTAAAAAAATTCCTGACGCCGTGGCAGTTAACCGATTTTAATATTGCAAATTAAAAATGAGAGGGACGGTATTCTTCCATATGTAAAAAAATCAACTTGCTGTCTACTTTATTTTCAGCCCTTTTTGCAACATTTTGAAAAATCTAATTCTTTTTGCGAAAACTGGATTGCAAAATTTATTTTGCAAAATCTATTAAACTGATCTTAATGAAATTTACAGTATTGTTTCATTATATCATAAAGTTTTTCTGGATGAAATATGAAGGTCCTAAGTGTAGCATAAATGGTTGAAAAACGTAAAATGCGAATACTTGTTTTTTATGGCTTTTTCGCAATGATTGCTATTTTGCAACAAGGGTGACAACTTTTAAAATTTTTAGCTAATCCTACATTGTAGGAAATTTAATTACGCAACTTTTATGTTGTTGCAATTTTTCTCGGAAATTAATACTTTTAAAGTTATAATCAAAAAACGAAGAAAACAATTGAATTTTTCCTTAATTTTTTGACATTTTGATTATTTAAACAATGTTCCGGACCTTTTTGAGTGGGAGGATACCTCAAATATTATTATACGAGTTATTTTCAAGCAATTTCTGCAAAAAAATTAGAGTCACCTCTCAACATCCAAATGTACTAATATTTTTACAGATGCACCCTGGTCTATATTGTTTGTTTTTCACAAAAACTTGTTTATAGTCTGTTCGCTAAACTCAGACGCAACTTTCTAGATATTTTAGTCGGTAATTTTGCCAATTTTAGCAAAATTGGCAAAAAATAATTTTTAAATAGTTAATAATCACTAAATATTTAGTAATTTTGCCAATTTTTGCAAAATTGGCAAAAAACAAAAAAAATATCGACTAAAATATCTAGCCAGATGCGTCTGAGTTTAGTAAACCGACGTAGTAGTTAGAGTTGTTTAGCAGAGCTTGCCATAATCACGGTGTCTTTGCATATCCTACGTTGTCAATATTTTTTCCGTTAGTTATTTTTACATATTGATATTACCATAATAAATTTATTATACATATATGTATAATCTTCATTTTTGAATAAGTAGTAATAGACCAGGACGCATATGTAAAAATATTAGTACATTTGGACGTTGAGAGGGACTCCAATTATTTTGTAGAAATTGCTTGGAAATAAATCAATTAATAATATTTGAGTTATCCTCCCTCTCAAAAAGGTCCGGAACATTGTTTAAATAATCAAAATGTCAAAAAATTAAGGAAAAATTCGATTTTTTTCTTCGTTTTTTGATTATAACTTTAAAAGTATTCATTTTCGAGAAAAGTTGTACTGACATAAAAGTTGTGTAATTAAATTTCCTACAATATGGATTTGGTTAAAAGTTTAAAAAATAGTCACCCTTGTCGCAAAACAGCAATAATTGCGAAAAAACCATACAAACACAAGTATTTGCATTTTACGTTTTTCAACCATTTATGCTACATGTAGGACCTTCATATATCACCCAGAAAAACTATATGATACCGTAAAACAATACCGAAAAACTTCATTAAGATCGGTTCAAATAGATTTTGCAAAATAAATTTTGCAATCCAGCTTTCGCAAAGAAAATTCATTTTTTCAAAATGTTACAGGACTGAAAATAAAGCAGATATCAAGTTGAAAATTGTTTGCATATAGAAGTGTACTGTACCTTTCATTTGCAATTTTGCAAAATTAAAATCAATTAACACCACAGCGTCAGGATTTTTTTTAATTAAACATTAATTATTGGTGCTACGCGCTGGACAGCGGATAGTTTGCTCTGATTGGGCATTTCAATGACCTTTGATAATGATTGATACATTTTAATTTTTATTACATTTCGATATAAATAAATAAATTTGTTTATTGCAAAATAAAAACACATACTTTGTCATTTGAAATAACACTTTTATTAGCAAAAACTTTCTTTGTTAATATATTTTAACTTAGAGAATAAAAGTTTATTATTTTGAAACATATGCAATTGTTTAAACAATATTTCACAAACAATAATAAAATTAGTTTGATTTTTGTGGAATTAAAATATTAAAATACAACAAAATATAGAGTAAGAAAATAATATATTAGATAAAGATTGGAAGAAATTTTGGTGGAAATCAACTTGTGTAAATCGAACACCGCTGTCCTGCGCGTAGCACCAAAAATGAATTTTTATTTAAAAAATTTTCTGACGCCGTGGTAATTAATCGATTTTAATTTTGCAAATTTCGAATGAAAGGTACGGTACACTTCTATAAGCAAAAAAAATTTCAACTTGCTATCTGCTTTATTTTCAGTCCTGTAACATTTTGAAAAAATGAATTTTTTTTGCGAAAGCTGGATTGGAAAATTTATTTTGCAAAATCTATTAAACCGATATTAATGAAGTTTACAGTATTATTTTACTGTATCATAAAGTTTTTTTGGATGAAATATGAAGGTCCTAAGTGTAGCATAAATGGTTGAAAAACGTAAAATGCCAATACTTGTTTTTGTATGTCTTTTTCGCAAGTATTGCTATTTTGCAACTAGGATGACTATTTTTTAAATTTTTAACCAATTCTATATTGTAGGAAATTTAATTACGCAACTTTTATGTTAGTACAACTTTTCTCGAAAATGAACACTTTTAAAGTTATAATCCAAAAACGAAGAAAAACATCAATTTTTCCTTCATTTTTTTTACATTTTGATTATTTAAACAATGTTCCGGACCTTTTTGAGAAGGATAACTCAAATATTATTATTTGATTTATTTCCAAGCAATTTCTGCAAAAAAATTTGAGTCACCTCTCAACGTCCATCTTAAAACAGATGCGCCTGGACTATAATAGAAACAATGTTACAAAAGTATTGATCTTGAATTTATTCTATAATATTTAAGATTTTTTTTTAAGTTTCTAGTCAATCCCATAGCTTAAGCCAAACAACAATCTTTAGATAGAACAAGAATTTTTCAAAATGTTTGTATCTCTAGCTTTTTTGTTATTTATTATTGTACATTCCTAGTTATTAAACAAAATCTACGTCTTCTGTAAGCCACGCTGTGTGAGATGACAATATTAGTATAACTGTACTCTAAGAATTTGTTACCGATTTATACACCTAGTTGAAAAATTTTGTATTTCGAATGTAATAAAGAAAATCCTACTTATTTGTATACCGATGTTTTTATTTATAGGTTTGTACGAATTATTAAACCTATAGATTAAAAACCTATCTACATTACCAAATACCTCAGGAACAAGCGGGGTTTGTAAAGGGTAAAGGTACAAGGGAACAAATCCTGAACCTGAGACAACTCATTGAAAAGTCTAAAGAATTTCAAGTACCTATGATTATATGCTTCGTTGACTACCAAAAGGCATTTGATTGTGTAAGCTGGATAAATCTGTGGTCAATTTTAATAGAAATGGGCGCACCAATGCACCTGGTGACACTTATTAAAAATCTATACCAGTCTAATATAGCGACAGTACGACTAGATCAGAAGTTCTCAAACCAATTCAAGACCGAGAGAGGTGTTAGACAAGGATGCGTGTTGTCACCTGACTTATTTAACATTTATGGTGAACATGTCATGAGGATGGTTTTAGAAGGATGGGCCGGTGGAGTAACAGTAGCTGGTAAGAAAATCTCCAATTTAAGATTTGCTGATGACACTACACTTATAGCAGCAAATGAGCAAGAAATGTTTGATCTTCTGCGAAGAGTTGAGTACGAAAGCAATAGAGTTGGTCTGAAAATCAATAAAGCTAAGACAAAAATAATGGTGGTCGACAGATTTGACACTATTCAACTGACTAACATATTACAGGAATACCAGATAGTAAACACCTTTGTCTATCTCGGGTCTAGTATAACTAACGATGGTAACTGTGAAGCAGAAGTTCGGAGACGTATTGGTATGGCAAAAAATGCGATGAGTCGCCTAACTAAAGTTTGGAAAGACAGATCTATCTCTCAAAATATCAAGATGAGACTGGTGAATGCCCTTGTATTCTCAATATTTCTATACGGAGCAGAGACTTGGACTCTTCGCGCATGCGAGCGCCAAAAAATTGATGCCTTTGAGATGTGGTGCTGGAGAAGAATGCTGCGCATACCTTGGACAGCTCATAGGACAAACGTTTCCATTCTAAACCAACTCAATATTAAAAAAAGGCTGTCCACAATATGTCTGCAACGAATTCTGCAATTCTTTGGTCACGTAGTTCGCAGAGGTGACGACAGTTTGGAGATATTAATTGTTTCTGGAAACGTTCCGGGGAGAAGATCAAGAGGACGATCACCAACTAGATGGTCTGACCAAATAAAGCATTCAGCTGGAAACTCATTCTGCGCAGCTCTTAGAGCAGCTGAAGATAGACACCAATGGAGAAACATTGTTAGGAATATTGGAAGAAATCACGATCCTCAGTAATGGGGAAACGACAGGAGAGAGAGAGAGACGAATTATTATTTGATGAACCCTTTAATAAAAGGAAAAAAAGTAGTTTACAAGCTACATCCTAGTCAGTCCCGGATTAAGAATCTTGTGGCCCCTAGGCAACCCAAGCTATGAGGCCCCCCAAGTTGCGTTCATAACGGAGACCATCAGATGGTATCATCGCCTAGAGCCTAGTTTCGTACTCTTCATTTTCGTGAACGCTCGCATTTAACATAATGCATTTTAAAGATGAAATAGTTTTCAATCCTAATAGCATTATTATTAATATTTAAAAATATTAAAATGTTACTAAAAAATTTTTAAATTGAAAACTTATTGGTCTATTTTCTTGGTAACATCTCCATGGCTTCTAAAATTTGCAAGCCAGATGGATGCTGAAGCGAAGAAGACAAGAGGGAATTCAAAAAACTTACAATTCACGACCCCGTCTGTTCAGCTGGTAAATTCCAACAGAAAATGGACCTAACTTACTCAAAGAAGTAACGACCAATATAAAAATAAAATAAAAATTCCATTTTTATTCAGTTGCAATGCGAAGGCAAAACAATCTTATTTTTCACTTAAAATACGGAGAGCAGTCCAGCCCTCCGAATCGACGATTTTCGACTCTTGTTGGAGTCTCATCGGAGAGAGCATAGGTCTGCTTCTCCGTCTAAGCTCTCCGATGAGACTCCAACAAGAGTCGAAAATCGTCGATTCAGAGGGCTGGACTGCTCTCCGTATTTTAAGTGAAAAATAAGATTGTTTTGCCTTCGCATTGCAACTGAATAAAAATGGAATTTTTATTTTATTTTTATATTGGTCGTTACTTCTTTGAGTAACTTAGATCCATTTTCTGTTGGAATTTACCAGCTGAACAGACGAGGTCGTGAATTGTAAGTTCGCTTCAGCATCCATCTGGCTTGCAAATTTTAGAAGCCATGGAGGTGTTACCAAGAAAATGGACCAATACGTTTTCAATTTAAAAATCTTTTAGTAATATTTTAATATTTTTAAATATTAATAATAATGCTATTAGGATTGAAAACTATTTCATCTTTCAATTACCAGATGACGCTAGTCACCTACTCCATTCATTTCAGTTGCGGTGTGGGGGATAAACTCTTGGTATTGATCACTTGAGGTATGGAGAAGCAGGCCTACGCTCTCTCCGATGAGACTCCAACAGGAGTCGAAAATCGTCGATTCAGAGGGCTGGACTGCTCTCCGTATTTTAAGTGAAAAATAAGATTGTTTTGCCTTCGCATTTCAACTGAATAAAAATGGAATTTTTATTTTATTTTTAATGCATTTTATTTTACCTGGCGGTCGATAATATGGTACGAGCAGTAATATCGATAATACTATGGAGTGAGGGTCGGCGCCTCGTTGTGAGCGCTCACTAAGAAACCTCCGCCTTCTCTCTCCAAAACCACAGATAACCTCTCCATCTCCGAGTGGTATTCCTTAGATATATTAATGAACTTTTTGTAGACCAAAACTTAAATGTTTGTTAACAAAGAAGTTAAGTTTTTGTTAAGTTAAGATTTGACCAAATCTATGAGAAGCATTTTTCCCATCCGAATATTCTGTTGCGAAGCTAGAGCAAAAGGCATGGTAGGGTTGGAGAGGGTAGGAAGGGGTGGCGACTTATTTGTTTCACTTGCTCTTGCTACTACTACTTTCCTAAGTACAGACTAACAGGCAATACTGTTCATTCTACCAAACGGCATTCATTAGCGATATTCTCACAACACAGGCTTACTCCTATAATTATGAACAAAAGTATGCCTTGGAGTGTAGTTTTATACGTCCACCATCAGTTTTATTGTATTACGCCATAAATTAAAATTTTTCAACACAATATGATTTATATTTTTTATTTAAATGTAATTATTATTTTTTCGTCTTGGGCCCTACGAGACGCCCTTTGGGGAGGCCTCTAGGCAAATGCCTACTTTGCCTATTGGTTTATTTCGGCACTGATTTTAGTTATTTCACTTTTATAACAATAACTTAACTAATCGTATTGACATAATGCCACTAAAGAAATTACGGATGAGTACCACAGGGCCATGTGCTAGGACCTCTCTTGTGAAATATTATGTATGATGTGTTACTAAAACTAGAATTACCAAGGGATACTATGTAGGTTCGTGGCATTTGACAATGACGTGGCTGTGGTAATCGCCGCAAAGCACCTTGAAGGAATAAATCTCACGTTTTACATCATCTTCGAGAGAATCTGCCAGTGGATGAACACACTCAATTTAAAAGTAGCAAAGCACAAAACTGAGACAGTGCTCTGCTCATTACTAGTAGGAACAAGTGCAAAACGTAACGTTAAACATTGGAGAACATGAAATCATATCACAACTGTTCATTCGGTACTTGGGAGTGATGATTAATGCCAAACTGAGTTCCAATCAGCCGGTGGAGTATGTCAGTGTTAAAGCGTCAGTAGTAAGGGCAGCCTTATCCCGACTAATTCCGAATTTAGGTGGCCCAAAACCACTCGGACGCCCCAGAATGCGATGGAGAGGTAACATCCAAGCAGATCTCAGGAAAATGAACATTCCATTTGACCCTTGGTTGATGGAAGACCGAACAAATACGGAAAAAGTTGTACAGTCAGCCAAAACCCACCCAGGGTTGTAGCGCTACGTGATGATGATGAAAACCAAGCAGAAGGATGTACTGTCGTAAGTAGTCAAGTCAGTATTAACATACGATATATCCATTTGTGAACCCAGGAATCACGGTGGAAGGTCGCATGAGAGTATATAGTCTGAGCGGCTTGAGAGTTGCCAGCGTATTCCCCGCAAATTCTAACGACGCAATATACGTCATAGCCGGGATGTTACCCAATGGACTACTAGCTGAAGAAAGGAAGACCCTTTATTTGCAAAGAGAGTTAACTACAACTAAATTGTGCTTTGATGAACTTATAAAAAGAGAACGGCAAAACAGGATGCGTCGATGGCAATTACAGTGGGATTCTGCAACAACTGCCACGATGATGCATTGTCTTATAATACCACAGGTGAATGTTTGGCTGAACTGCGTCGAGGTCAACTAATATCTGACGCAGATGCTCTCAGGGCACGATTACTTTCCAATATATCTTTAACGCTTTCTAGAGCTTCAGAGTAGTAGCTTCTCCAGAGTGTCCGTCCTGTCTCGGGATAACTGAAGACGTGGAGCACGTGTTCTTCGTGTGTCCTCGTTTCAACTTGCTACGCAATACTCTGCGAATCGATTATCAGATAGAAAATTCGACCAGAGACATTAGTAGGAGAAACGCTTTGATCGATGGTAGTTTGGGATGCAATCAGCACATTTGCGATGGAAGTCATCCAGGATCCGCGTCGCATTGAAAGAAGGCGAGCTGAAAATAGGGACGGTTAGGAGAGTAGCAACAACTTCGACAGCATGAGGCCGGTCGTCCATTGGAAGCGTAGTCGCGCGACTCGAAGGTAGCGCGTATACGCCCGTATAGAAACGACTAATCCTAACAAATAAAATGTAACTAAACAACGTCCACTTCAAACGACTTTGAGCGACCGGGCTCGGCCGACCACAAGCGACTAGCGACCGATCCCCCTAGAATGGGATTAGTCGCTGGTAATCGCATGTTGATGCTACAATGGTTTGCAATAAATATCTGTGCAGGTATTTTTGATATTGTATTAATTTTAGATAATTGTGTTATTTTCGATATAGAAATTGATAACGAAAAACTGATTAGTGCCGTTTATGAAAAGTCCCCGTTGTGGGAAAAAACGTGAAAGACACAAGATATTATTCACGTGATGTTCAAAGGAAATTGTGGTCGAAAGTTGCAGAAGAAGTGGGTGCTAGTGATAAGAGTTTTTTAATATTATTATTTTATAATATATAATTACAATGTAAACGAAAAATAAAAAAATAGAGTGTGGCACTTGCGAGTGCCGACAGAAGTGAATACCTTATAGTTTTAGGATTAACAAACTTTCGAAAGAATCTTTATTTGAAATTTTTACAATATTAAACGTCTTACATCTAAACCAAGTAAATATATAAAGTTATATACATTTTTAAATTATTTTTATTAATAAATTACTTAATGTTTTTTTTTTCAATTTGGTGAAAAATCTAATTAAATACTGATACAATTTAGTAAATATTTCGTGTAAATTTGAATCGCCAACAATATATCGAAGAGTCGGTTCCCGTTAAAGGGAAGGCCATTGTACAAAGGTACAAACCTTTTTAAAGTTGTTAATAAATAACATACATATTTGTGTAATAAATTATTCCTTTCAAACTATGTTATCTACGTATATTTTACGATATTCACAACAATACACTTTCTTTTGATGATGACAGTCAGTTTGACAGTCGCGAAAGAAGTAGTGTACAGTCGTCTGCAGTGGATGATACCAGTCGCATGATCGCACATACACGGACGTATACGCGCTACCAACAAGTCGCGCGACTACGCTTCCAATGGACGACCGGCCTGACGGAAGAGCAATGTTTAGATCCTCCTCCCTTGAAGTAATGCCTTACGATAGTTCCGTGGGGGCACAGAAGAAGGAAGACAGGAGATGGGTTTTAATCGGTATTTTAACATACTTGTCCGACATATCAGGCAGTACATCTAGTCCTGATAATACATAAAGGTATTTCAAACTTCTATAAATAAATACACACACAACATTCAATTTATTCTTCTTCAACTGCTCTCTCCACGATGGAGGTCAGCAATCATCATAGCTATTCGATCTTCAGAGACGGCTGCTCTGAAATTTCATTTGATGTACGTCCGTACCGTTCTCTGAGGTTGCGCAGCCACGATATTCTACGTCCCGTATGCTTGTTTTTCCAAAATATTCCAATTTTTTTGTTTTGAGTACTTCTTTAACAAGTACAAATTTCGCTGGCATTATTCTATCACTCGTTCTTACAACTTCTATTATAGTTCATAAATTATGCAACATTTTCTATTATAGTTTATTAATCACCTTTCGCGAACCATTAACTATTAGGTAAGAACGATACTCTCTAGCGTAGGCTTACGTGACGTACGTAAAATCCTCTTCTTAACTGCGATGTCGCAATATTCTGCATGGGCTGCAAACGTTTCTTATTTTGCACGGATTTTATCGACGACATAAGTTTTTAATGGTTCTCATTCCTTTTATTGTATTAAAACAGTAATAGCTACCCACCATGGGTCGAAAAACGGTCATCTTGGATAAATAAAGTCGCTTCTGAATTATGGCCATCGTTAAATTATAAAAGCCAACTGTCTATTAAATCTTAATTGAGAAGAAAGAGTACTGATAGCTTTCGAATGGCATTTGTAGTGATAGTACTTGAGGCCACGTCGTTCGTTTAATAACCAATCAGGATTTTTTTTTAAATAAATGACTATTGTCTTGGTTCGGTGAGTGAAAGCCTTTTAGAGTACCACCAACAATAAAAAGTCTTAAATATTTTCTTTAAATCATATACTATTGGTACTACCTATCATTTTAAAAAGATCATAAATTAATAATTTGAGATAAGAAATTTTGAAGACGACAAATATTTTGTTTGTTGATGTTATTCTAAGAATAACAGAAATAACATTAAACGAATCAACTGAAACAATAAAAATTAAACTAATCGAAACTCTAATGAATTTTCTAAAAAATGGAAAGCTTTGTAACAATTTTATTACTGAAGATTACAAACAGACTTTCGTAAATTGTTCACAGATTTAGAAGAAGATTCCAACAGAACAGATTCCAAAAGAAGTTGTATTTTTAATAAGCAATTCCCAAAACCTCTTATATATTATAGAATTTAGAAAAACTATGCATTCAAAATAATATTTTCAGTTTCTTTTCGCATATTGAATCCGCCATTATGTTAAAAAAAATAATGACAGATTTGTAATCAGTGACCTTCAAATTAAAAAAACCCTTAAATTACCATTTTTGATTGATATTTTCAATTTCTTTTCGCCATATTGGATACGCCATTTTGTTTTTCAAAAAAAATGCCAGGTTCGTAATCAGCAATGCCAAAAACCCTTAGTACGAAAGTAATACCGAGTGTATGAAGAATATACGCTTTAAAGGCAGTGGCGCGTGAGGTAGTGCCATAGAGCCATGGCACTACCTTGCTAACTATGCAGAAACATATTTTTTATCTTAAAAACATCTTAATGCCTGTTAATTTTTTTTGTGATTATTTCTGTGTAGCGCAATGCACATCTAACCACCGACTCTGGCCACCCACAGCTGACCGGATAAGGGATGAAGATCATGAAAATCCCGGTGCCGAAAGGTATAGTGGCACGCCAGAAAAGAGAAAGATTGTATGAACATCCTATGTAATTGACAGAGATAGAGCGGTATTGCACTTTTAATATACGTTTAAATTGGACTCTCCGTGCCAGGCTCGAAATCTCGAAAAGTAGATCTTAACATACTATGTTTTAGATCTATTTCTAGTTTCCTTACGCGTTCGCTTGACGCTATTGTGTTTATTATCTACTACTGTATTGTATATTTGTGTTTATACTCTACTATATTTTTTAATTTGTAACTATTAGTGCGTCGTGGTCGTGGGTGTCGTAGGTATATAAATAATATTTTGATTATTTTCTACGTTTAATTTATTTATTGACAATGAATCAAATTAGTATATTAAAAAACTCTTTTGGTGGTTTTTCGTTAGAAAAAAAACTTCACAATAAAGAACTCGGTCGGCCTTTACCCGATTTAAAAATTGAAAAACAAAGTGGAAATGGACAAAAACTTCGCTGTCGTAAGTTTAATAAAACTATTTATGATAAAATAGCTGGTTGTGTGGTTGCGAACAAACTAATAAACTGTTCTGTTTTATATGCGTTTTGTTTGGAGGTGACGAGATATGCGATGCAGTTTTGTTGCGAATAAAAACAAGGTTTACCTTCTCCGGATATTTAGTTGCTTCTCATTTATTTATGTCAGAGAAGTTTTCTGCTTAAAAGGATAAGTTCCCCGAATCATTTCTTAATGAAACATGCACACCATTTTTATTTTTAAACAAAACTCGGCTTAAAACTTAATTACAAGTATTGTATCAGCGAGACGAATTAAGTACTACCTCTGGGGCTGTTCCGTTATCAGTTTTATTAAATTATGAAAGTTTAAAATGTACATTTGAAGAAACTGTTAAACTTTTAAGTATATTAATAACCATTCCCATATCAACATCTGAAGCAGAACGTTGTTTTTCAATGCTAAAACGAATTAAGACATTCCTCAGAAATACCATGAAGGGAGAACGGCTAAGTGCTTTAGGTATGCTGTCTGCAGAAAGACATTTTGTAAATGGCACTGACAATTTTAATAATAAAGTCATTGAAAACTTTGCCACCAAAAAAGAAAGAAGGATGGACTTCACATATCGTAAACTTTAACAGTGATATTAAATAACTTTGTGCGTGTGTGTAAATAATAGAATAGTGTTATTTTTATAATTTTCTAAATAGGCTCTAAAGACCAAATCGTAACAACAAACTTCAAGTACATCAGCAGTGGTAGGAAGAATGAAAGATTGACAGCATAGGATTAAAGGACGTGGTGGTCAGATGAGTGCGAGAGACGGAAGCTGATGCGTGATGACGAGCGAATGAGAATCGGGCAAAAGAAGGACATCGGGGAGAAATCATGCCCTAACGGGTGATTCCACCCTGATGCCCTAGTATGAGAGGGGTGGGGTTTAGCTGGTCCCGGCCACATCGGAGTTACGGAGGGCAGGGAGGTCCGATTTAGGGCCAAACTGGTCGACGTGACACTGATGAGGTTTCAGCTCAGGAACCCAGCACTGTTGGAAATGTTTACTTCCGACGTCTGTTTGCAGATTCCCCACCTAGTGATGAAAAAAAAGTACATCAGCAGTAAATACTGGTGGTAAGTTGAGTTTTTTTATTGTTAATTACTTAATTTACGGAACCGTTTTGATAAATTTTGGTCAATTTCTTGGCATCCCAAAAATAGTAATATAAGATAAAAATATCTGCACCTATTTTTTTTTTTAATTTCTATTTTATATCCTTTTTGACAATATCGTGAAACCGTCACTAAAAATTTAGGCAGCTGCCCGGATTCTGGCACTACCTTCCTAAAGTTATACGAGCCGCCACTGTTTAAAGGTTCATGACCACGTTTTTGGCATTTGGAACCACAGTGCGGTGGTATAAAAAATATACAGGGTAGCGAGAAAGGACGGAAACACGGTAATTTCTCGGAAACCGCTAAAACGATTTTTATAGATTTTGGTGGATAGGGGTCTTCTAATGCGGCCGATATTGTAGTGGTAATTACATTGTTGTCACTTCTTCCGTTTTTCTGAAAATCAAATGAACTTTCTTATTTTAAACGGAACACCCTGTATATTTTTTGCGTTTTGAAGTTCTTACAAGCTACTGATTATTTTTCATGTTGTATTCCCTATACCTAAATGCCATAATTTCGGAGTTAGTGTTACACTTGTTAAAAAAAATTAACCAAATTATAAAAATCGATTTTTTCGGCCCGGATAGACATTATTTTAGGTTCTTTGGATCATTGGAAACAAAAAAGGTCTTCTGTAATTTTCTTCAAAAGTTAATCGTTTCCGAGTTACACACAATTATAACCTGAAAAAAATCTAAAAATAACGATTTTCAAGGTTCAAAAACTCAAGTAAAAAATACTATTCTTGAAACCACAAAGTGTCTAAATTCAAGTTCAAACTTTATTTTATCGGGTACCAATAAGTAATTTGGTCTTATGTGATTTTAAAATATTGGTTTTTAGTTGTTGATGCAGCCCGATCACCCATCCTCTCATATGCGCTTTATTAACAATTAAAAAAAAACAATGTTTTAGAATAAAATATGCCAAAAATTCTTATAGGGAGCCTGATAAAAGATGGTTTGAACTTGAATTTAGGTATTTTGTAATTTCAACAATTATTTTTTTTTCTTGTGTTTTTTAACCTTGATAATTGTCATTTTTCGATTTTTTCCAGTTTTAAATTGTTTATAACTCGGAAACGATTAACTTTTGAGGAAAATTACAGAAGATCTTTTTTGTTCCCAATGATCTAAAGAACCGAAAATAATTTCTACAAGGCCGAAAATATGCGATTTTTAAAATATGTTTTAAATTTGTTTTTAATAAATGTAGCAATAATTCCGAAATTATGGCATTTAGGTATAGGGAATATAACATAAAACATAAAGTCGGAAACGATTAACTTTTGAGGAAAATTACAGAAGATCTTTTTTGTTCCCAATGATCTAAAGAACAGAAAATAATTTCTACACGGCCGAAAATATGCGATTTTTAAAATATGTTTTAAATTTGTTTTTAATAAATGTAGCAATAATTCCGAAATTATGGCATTTAGGTATAGGGAATATAACATGAAACATAAAGTCGGAAACGATTAACTTTTGAGGAAAATTACAGAAGATCTTTTTTGTTCCCAATGATCTAAAGAACCGAAAATAATTTCTACACGGCCGAAAATATGCGATTTTTAAAATATGTTTTAAATTTGTTTTTAATAAATGTAGCAATAATTCCGAAATTATGGCATTTAGGTATAGAGGTATAGGGAATATAACATGAAACATAATCAGTATTTCTTAAGGACTTTAAAACGCAAAAAATACACAGGGTGTTCAACTTGAAATAAGAAATTTCAGTAGATTTCTAGAAATACGGCAGATGTGACAACAATGTAATTACCACTATAATATCGGTCGCAGTGTAGGAGACCCTTACCCACCAAAATCTATAAAAATCGGTCCAGCGGTTTCCGAGAAACTATCGTGTTTCCATACTTTCTCGCTACCCTGTATAAAGCAATTGTTATAAGATGTATCGAATGGATAAATAATAAAGTAATGGATAGGGCTTGATTCCCGCATGATTTTTAAAAATGGAAGAGGAGCAGAGTAGGCAAGAAAATAAAGAAGAAAAGGTAAAGCGTAGGTAAAAAGAAAAAGAGTGGCGTAGGAAATTAGAGGTAGAAATCATAAATAGTTTATTTCAAATTCACAAAAATTTTAAACTAGAGGTAAGTCAAATTACTAGTATGTGTGTGCGTAAGTCTGTGTGAAAAGATGGCTTGGAAGCAGGTCCGTTAGCCAATTTTTTATTTTTTGTTACCGAGATCTATTAGTTTTTTATTTTTATACGTGTTTCATTTAAAAGACAACATTTATTTATTTGAAATAGTTAATCAGCAAGTTAATTACATCCATTTCAACTAATAGAATATGTAAATTAGAAGAAAAGCAGAGCGATATAAAATGTAATTTAGAAAAAAAAATTTGTACCAAAGTATTTTATCTAATATTGAGTCAGTAACTAATGTCGAATCTAAACAAACAACCTCATTATCTTTCATAGTTAAAGAAGCATAATTCTTCTTCTTAACGGTACCTATCCATTTCAGATATAGGCCGATCAGCATGCCTATCCTAACTTTGCTTGGAGATATTCGGAATAGTTCAGTTGTAGACGTATTGAACCACTCACTCAGGATTTGAAGTCAAAATATTCTTCTTCACCCTAGTCCCCTCTTTTCAAACACATTGCCTGAATAATTAGTTGCCATATCTCATGTATTAGTTGTTCATTTCTCATAGCATTTCCACGATATTCTAATTTGATTTCTTTGATTGTGTTAATAATAATCAAAACAAGGAAAAGAAAAATAATAATCAAAACAATAACCTACCTGAATTAAGACACGAAATAGAAATCAGTTTTCAGGAAGAAGAGATGGCCATAAATTCACTCAAAAACAGAAAGTCACCAGGACCAGATGGTATAACCAACGAGGTTTTAAAATACGGAGGAGAAAGTATAACCCTAGAGATGACAAAACTAATATTGCACTGCAAGATACCAGACACATGGAGAAACAGCATAATGATACCAATGTTCAAGAAAGGAGACAAAGAAGACCCCAACAATTATAACAACAAGCTAACCACAAAAGTCCTAACCAACAAAATCAATAAACTAACAACTTTATCAGATGATCAACAAGGATTCAGATCCGGAAGATCCTGCGTAGACGCCGTATTTTTACTGAGACAAATCACAGAAAAGGCCATTGAGTACAATAAACCAGCATATCTATGTTTTATAGACCTGACAAAGGCTTTCGATCGCAACCAAGTCGAAGACGTCTTACATTTACTGTATAGAAGAAACATACAAATCAATATTATACAAACCGTCGAAAACATCTATTTTCATAATCGAATACAAGCAAAGATAAATGGAAAACTAACTTAGTTTATACCAGTACAAAGCGGAGTCAGACAAGGTGACTCATTAAGCCCACTGCTCTTTAATATAATAATGGACGAAATAATAGAAGCAGTACGCAAAGGTCATGGTTACAGAATGGGGAACAAAGAAATCCAAATCTTATGTTATGCAGACGACGCCGCAATAATCGCCGAGGCAGAAGACGATCTCCAAAGATTAACACACATCTTCAATACAACAGACAAGAAATACAATATGATAATATCAGCAGAAAAAACCAAATGTATGACAACATCTAAATACCCACTACGACGTAAAATCGAAATTGATGGGCAAATAATAAAGCAGGAAGCAAGGTTTAGATATCTGGGAATATATATAACCAGTTACGGATATGTTGAAGAGGAAGTACGACAACAAAGCTTAAAAGGAAGTAAAGCGGCGGGATCCCTTAATGACACAATCTGGAAGAACAAACACCTAAGACAAGACACAAAAGCAAGAATCTATAAAGGAGCAATTAGACCTATATTGACATATACGGCGGAGACAAGACCTGACACATCTAAAACGAGACGACTACTGGAAACAACAGAGATGAAAATACTCCAACGAATATCAGGGAAAAGTCTGTTGGATAAGGAGAGAAGCGAAAATATAAGAAGATCATGCAATGTAGAAGACATAAATGGATGGGTGACAAAATGGAAACAGGAGTGGAACGAACACATTAGTAGAATGGCAGAGGATAGGATAGTACGAATAGCACGAGATGTGTCACCAAATGGACGAAGAAGTATTGGCAGACCAAGAAAAAAATGGTGCGATAACTTAAATAATTTAGGAGGCTAATATTGAAGAAGAAACAGGCTTTAAAGCCTACATACAAGAAGGAAGAAGAAGAAGAACAAGTGTTAATAATCTCGCATTTCCTGCAGACTCTACGAAATACTTCAACATTAGTCACACGATCCACCCATGAAATTCTTAAGATGCGTCTGTAACAGCACATCTCGAAGGCCTCGAGCTTTCTGAAAGGAGTTTCAGAAATTGTCCAAGACTCTACTCCGTATAATACTGTAGAAAATCTTCCACAGTTAAAACAGGCACAATTAAAACTAGTAAAACTTTGAAACCCACAACATTAGATGGTCAAACATAATGCAAACTTATCGTTTTCAATTCGAATCTGCACCTAGAGCAAACGGCAGAGTTGAGAAAGGAATATCAGCTTCTTATGTAGCTTCAAGGACATGCAGCAACTGTCTTGCAATTTCTTCCCCAGGATGCAATCAGTTCGGTTGCTCCCTCGTTTAAATTTTAGAGACAAGATTCTCTTCGTTAACCATTTTCCATTCACTCCTGAATATAGGTCCCTCCTAATTTTTCTCTCTCCTAAGGAAATTAGGTCTCTCCTAATTTTCCTATCTTGCGCCAATTTTATTCACTCTTTACCTATAACTGCTCTTATGTCATCTACGCATCTCTTTTGAGATCTTCCCATGCTTCTTGTCGCCCTCCTTGATCTCCACTCTAAGATGCTCTATATCGACCTGTTATCAGCATACCACCTGTCCATCATCCACCTGACATCACAAGATATGGTAAGCAGCATCTAAAGCAGGTTTCCCAAGTAAGCTGAAAATTCGATATCAAAAACATAACGAAAGCCTGCAAGAATTTGAAGCCAATATTAAAATATTATGAAATAAAAATGTATACCATTTTTATTCAGTTGCAATGCGAGGGCAAAACTGTCTAATTTTTCACTTAGAACAGAGAGTGCAAGCCAGCACTCTAAATCGACGATTTTCGACTCTATTTGGAGTCATCATCAGAGAGGCGTAGGCCTGCTGCTCTCTGCCCCAAGTGACCAATCTCCGAGAGCTTATCCCCGCATTGCAACTGACGTCCATGGTGTAGGTGTCTAACGACATCTGGTAACTGAAAGTCAAAGTTTGAAAGTTTTCAACCTAATAGAAATATTAAAAATATTCCTAAAAGATATTTATTTGAAAACTTATTGGACCATTTTCCTTGTCATACCTCTATGGCTTCTAAAAATTGCAAGCCAGATGGATGCTGAAGCGAAGAAGACAAGAGGGAATTCAAAAAACTTACAATTCACAACCCCGTCTGTTCAGCTGGCAAATTCCAACGGAAAATGGACCTAGTTACTCAAAGGAGTAAAACCAATATAAAATGAAATAAAAATGTATACCATATACCGTATAGCTCTCGGAGATTGGTCACTTGGGGCAGAGAGCAGAAGACATACGCCTCTCTGATGATGACTCCAAATAGAGTCGAAAATCGCCCATTTAGAGTGCTGGCTTGCGCTTTCTGTTCTAAGTGAAAAATAAGACAGTTCTGTCTTAGCATTGCAACTGAATAAAAATGGTACACATTTTTATTTCATTTTATATTGGTTTTACTCCTTTGAGTAACTAGGTCAATTTTCCGTTGGAATTTACCAGCCGAACAGACGGGGTCGTGAATTTTAAGTTTTTTGAATTATCTCTTGTTTTCTTCGCTTCAGCATCCATCTGGCTTGCAATTTTTAGAAGCCATGGAGGTGTTATCAGGAAAATGGTCCAATAAGTTTTCACTTAAATATCTTTTAGGAATATTTTTAATATTTTTTAATATTTTTAATATTTCTATTAGGTTGAAAACTTTAAAACTTTGACTTAAAAGATTATTGTTGTCGTACTCTCAGGTAGTACCAGTGATGATAATGGTTTCTTTCAGACCAAAATACGATTACAATATAAATTTTTTGTTTGAAATTATGATAAATATAAGAATCCAATTCAAATGACTTCGAAAACAAAGAACGTTTGGTACTGTTCGAGAGATAATTAATACGCTCGCGTCACAATGACGCAATCAGGTACTTCTGTCTAAGTATCTATTCATCAACGACTTATCGCAACTAAAACCTATAAGTAGTGTGCCTAGAGATTAGCATAATCTCATATGTTTTCTTCCTAAACACCTGTCAACTTGTGTTTCTCGAATACCTCCGCTAACAATACCGCTACATATTTTTCGAATCAAAAATAATCCTCTATTAGAATTGGCGAGCTGTAAAAGGCAAACGGCACGTGGGTATGTCAGTCGATTGTGCGAGTACCACGCACCGTCCATATTTGGTCCATCGAGGGCCAATACACTTTTACGACCAGATTGTAAACACCAACTCGTTCTTGCTGCTATTGATTTGTTTAAATATACAGAGGGTGGTCGAAAAGTGTGTTGTTTTAAAAGGAATTATAAAAGAATAATAATATGTGCAGTAATTTCCGGACTACCTAATGAGCTATATTTTAAAATAGACTGTGCGAAGAAAAAATCAGCCGTACACAGTTTGGTTTTCGGAATGCAGTGAGTACGGAAGAGGCCTCTTTATTATACAAGTGCTATTTCTATGATGTAGAGACGTAAATTGCGATATTTGTGAAGCATGTTCATTGATTTCCATAAAGCGTTCGATACAGTTATCAAGTTGATGGAGATATTAACCAAAATTGGAATAAACACCTGTGATCTAAGAATCATTAGCAATCTTTATTGGAATCAAAAGTCGTCTATCTGGACAGAGGCAGGAGAATCCGACGATATCAAAATCAAACGTGAGTTCCTACAGGGATGTCCTATCATCACTGCTATTCAACATATACTCTGAGGAAATCTTTCAATAAGCAGTAAAGCAGTAGGTGATGTAGTGATGTTCAAGAGAATATATCAATAACATAAAATACGCAGACGACCCGGTGGTATTGAAGCCCCCTCAATTAAGGGGAACGAAGCAAAATGGAAAATTTTGACGCATATCAAAATTTTCAATGTAATTTAAATGTATAATTTTTTTTGAATCCTGAGTAAACTAATAAATAGTTTTGAAAAATTTAAACGCTGAATGAAAGATTACACTATTACCAAGGATCGAAAGTCCCTGAAAACTTTTATGTTGTTTATTTTAATAAGTTACAGGAGTGAAAAAAAAGAGAAAATTTAGTGTGATTTTTAATTTCAAATATCTCATTCAAAAGAAACTTTTTATATATTCTAAGGAACTTTTAGCCCTCGGTAATAATTTAATCGTTCATTCTGCGTTTAAATTTTTCACAAATATTTATTAGTTTTCTCAGGATTCGAAGAAAATAAACACCATGTCCGTGGCGATATTTTCCAAATCGAACATTCGCTATCTTTGTCATACAACGCACTCAATCGAACAGAATGTGGTGCCAAGATAGTGACAAACAAGGCTACTAAATATTTGACAGGGCTTCAGGAATATTTTGAGTTATTTATTAAATAATATTGATAGTCATTATCATCAATGGCATTACAACTCTTCGTGAGTATTTGCCGCGTTTATTTTTGCATTCCAATATTGATAGTGTATTTGATAAATAATTAATTTAAGAGGTGAAATTAATAAAAAGTTATTTATTGTTGATTATTTATGGAAGATCCAAGCACAGAGTATACCACGGTATATTCTGCGATCCAAGTACAGTGGAACCCCGTTAAGTCATCCCCCGATAACCCACCCGGACCGATTTTCATCAGACAAACATTTCAACAATTCAAAATAAAAATGTATGTAATATAATATTTGAGAGATAATGTGTATTTGTGTAATTTGAACTATACGATAATAAAAATGACTCATGTCACACGGCGGTATGGCAAAGCGACGTTAATTTCTTGAATTATCGGAAACAACAGGCACCTGTAGTAGTATTTCTTTATTTATTTCAATCAAACAGTCCTAGCATTGTTTAAAAAAGACTATAAAAGACTATTTAAAAACTTATTTTTTAAACAATGGTTTTAGTCTTCACTGTTATAAAATAACATAACATCGTTTCGATTGTGACTGTATTATGTGTAGTACAGTCTTGTATTGTTCGCTTCCGTTTGCTTAGGTTTGTGTTAAGGCGGAAATACATATCCGCGCCGCGAACTCCGCGCCGTGTGTGCGCCGCGCGTTCGTGGCGCGGTTATTGTTCGTTAAAATTTTTCATTTTGACGATCCAGAGGAAACTAACGAACGTTTAGTAATTGTAGATAATCATGTCTCTGTCCTGCACTTCTACTACATCTTATTTCGGTATTGTTCTGAAACTATTTTCTTGTGTCATCTTATGCAATTTACTATTTTATATGGAATAAGCCACAGTTTGGGAACATTTCGGGAAGTACCTTTTTCGCTTCCTGGCAACACAAATATAATGGTAGGGGAGCCCAAGCGGGGATTTTTGCAGTTACTCGAGCGCGTCAGATTATCATATGGGGAGAAACGTGGTACCCTGCAGATGTACCTCCACCATATATTGGCTCTTAACACAGGGGAGTTCGTTCAAGGGGGCCCGAAAAAAAAATCTATCCTTAAAATATTCGAAATAATTGTCAGATTAAGATAAGGTAAGTTAAGTACATGCAAAAGAGTCTATATTTCAAAAATATGACGATTTGAGCGGGGCGTACGGAAATGGGTGAGTCAAAAAGTTTCACAAAAAAAGCGAATATTTCGCGAAATGAACGTCAGATTGAAAAACTAAAAACTACGTGTTCAATATTTTTCAAAAATCTATCGAAAAATACCAAACTTGACCCCCCACGGAGAGGGGTGGGGGGTAAATTTAAAATTTTAAATACAAATCCCGCGATCTTTCGCAAAATAAACATCATATCGAAAAACTGCAAAATACACTTTATCAATGTTTTTGAAAAATCTATCGAATGGTTCCAAACACGACCCCCCACGGAGGTGAGGTGGGGGGTTACTTTAAAATCTTAAATGGTAGACCCCGTTTCTTATTGCAGATTTGGATTGTTTGTATAAAAATAAACAACTTTTATTCGAAACATTTTTTTGAATTATGGATAGATGGCGCTATAATCGGAAAAAGATTGTTGGAAATGGAAAATTAAATTAAAAAATGGGAAGTCCCCACTAAAATGGAAAATTTTACTTAACTTTTTTGGTTTTAGGACCTAATAATCACAACCCAATAGGTCCCCAAAGCGCTCGAGTGACTGCACATTTAGCATACTTTGCTCCCCTACCATAATATATCTGCTTGTTCCTACAACCAGAAACAAAATTAGAGAACTATAGGTACTTCCAAGTCATGCGATACCTTTTTCGTTTTCCGGTGACACAATTGTAATGTATCTGCTTGTTTCAACTGCGTAGCTTCGTTTCAACGAAATTAGAGAACTATAGGTTCTTCCAAGCCCTGTGTTAACTTTTTCGCTTTCCGGTGACAAAATTATAATATATCTGCTTGTTCCAACTCAGTTGCTTCACCAGAAGCGAAGTTAGGAAACTATAGGCTCTTCCAAGATGTGTGTTACCTTTTTCTCTTTCCGACGACACAATTATAACATATCTACTTGTTCCAACTCCGTTGCTTCACCAGAAGCGAAGTTAGGAAACTATAGGCTCTTCCAAGTTGTGCGTTACCTTTTTCGTTTTCCGGTGACCCAATTATAATATATATGCTTATTCCAACTACGTTGCTTCACCAGAAGCGAAGTTAGAAAACTATTGGGTCTTCCAAGTTGTGCGTTACCTTTTTGGCTTTCCGGTGACCCAATTATAATATATCTGCTTGTTCCAACTCCGTTGCTTCACCAGAAGCGAAGTTAGAAAACTATTGGGTCTTCCAAGTTGTGCGTTACCTTTTTGGCTTTCCGGTGACCCATTTATAATATATCTGCTTGTTCCAACTCAGTTGCTTCACCAGAAGCGAAGTTAGGAAACTATAGGCTCTTCCAAGATGTGCGTTACCTTTTTCGCTTTCCGACGACACAATTATAACATATCTACTTGTTCCAACTCCGTTGCTTCACCAGAAGCGAAGTTAGGAAACTATAGGCTCTTCCAAGTTGTGCGTTACCTTTTTCGTTTTCCGGTGACATAATTATAATATATCTGCTTGTTCCAACTCAGTTGCTTCACCAGAAGCGAAGTTAGAAAACTATTGGGTCTTCCAAGTTGTGCGTTACCTTTTTGGCTTTCCGGTGACCCAATTATAATATATCTGCTTGTTCCAACTCCGTTGCTTCACCAGAAGCGAAGTTAGAAAACTACTGGGTCTTCCAAGTTGTGCGTTACCTTTTTGGCTTTCCGGTGACCCAATTATAATATATCTGCTTGTTCCAACTCCGTTGCTTCACCAGAAGCGAAGTTAGAAAACTATTGGGTCTTCCAAGTTGTGCGTTACCTCTTTCGTTTTCCGGTGACCCAATTATAATATATCTGCTTGTTCCAACTCCATTGCTTCACCAGAAGCGAAGTAAGAAAACTATTGGGTCTTCCAAGTTGTGCGTTACTTTTTGGCTTTCCGGTGACCCAATTATAATATATCTGCTTGTTCCAACTCTGTTGCTTCACCAGAAGCGAAGTTAGAAAACTATTGGGTCTTCCAAGTTGTGCCTTACCTTTTTCGCTTTCCGGTGACACAATTATAATATATCCGCTTGTTTCAACTGCGTTGCTTCACCAGAAGCGAAGTTAGGAAACTATAGGCTCTTCCAAGTTGTGCGTTACCTTTTTCGTTTTCCGGTGACCCAATTATAATATATCTGCTTGTTCCAACTCCATTGCTTCACCAGAAGCGAAGTAAGAAAACTATTGGGTCTTCCAAGTTGTGCGTTACTTTTTGGCTTTCCGGTGACCCAATTATAATATATCTGCTTGTTCCAACTCTGTTGCTTCACCAGAAGCGAAGTTAGAAAACTATTGGGTCTTCCAAGTTGTGTCTTACCTTTTTCGCTTTCCGGTGACACAATTATAACATATCTACTTGTTCCAACTCCGTTGCTTCACCAGAAGCGAAGTTAGGAAACTATAGGCTCTTCCAAGTTGTGCGTTACCTTTTTCGTTTTCCGGTGACATAATTATAATATATCTGCTTGTTCCAACTCAGTTGCTTCACCAGAAGCGAAGTTAGAAAACTATTGGGTCTTCCAAGTTGTGCGTTACCTTTTTGGCTTTCCGGTGACCCAATTATAATATATCTGCTTGTTCCAACTCCGTTGCTTCACCAGAAGCGAAGTTAGAAAACTACTGGGTCTTCCAAGTTGTGCGTTACCTTTTTGGCTTTCCGGTGACCCAATTATAATATATCTGCTTGTTCCAACTCCGTTGCTTCACCAGAAGCGAAGTTAGAAAACTATTGGGTCTTCCAAGTTGTGCGTTACCTCTTTCGTTTTCCGGTGACCCAATTATAATATATCTGCTTGTTCCAACTCCATTGCTTCACCAGAAGCGAAGTAAGAAAACTATTGGGTCTTCCAAGTTGTGCGTTACTTTTTGGCTTTCCGGTGACCCAATTATAATATATCTGCTTGTTCCAACTCTGTTGCTTCACCAGAAGCGAAGTTAGAAAACTATTGGGTCTTCCAAGTTGTGTCTTACCTTTTTCGCTTTCCGGTGACACAATTATAATATATCCGCTTGTTTCAACTGCGTTGCTTCACCAGACACGAAGTTAGAAAACTATAGGTTCTCCAAGTCGTGCGTTACCTATTTCGCTTTCCGGTGATATATATCTGCTTATGAATGTTTTTTTGATATTGATAACTATTTCCGAAGTGAAAGTCGAAAGGTCAAGTAAACTTGATTTCAAACTCGAATTGTGGCTTATGCCCAAATAAAATAGTAAATCTTATTTTTAATACATGTTATTTTTAGTACAACAATGAACTAACATTTTTTAAAAAGGTCCGCATGTACATTTTTTTTATTTCAGCTTCTATTTCC
Source organism: Diabrotica virgifera virgifera (assembly GCF_917563875.1). NCBI lineage: Eukaryota > Metazoa > Arthropoda > Insecta > Coleoptera > Chrysomelidae > Diabrotica > Diabrotica virgifera. Next base: position 198,706,001 of record NC_065450.1, on the reverse strand, counting down.
GTTCAGATCGGATTTAAGTTGTTTCTTTAAATTAAATGGTTCTTTATTGAGGATCCCACAATAATGATTTTCCACGGTAAACATCAATTTCCTTCCGACAATTCCGACCATTCCATTACTAACAAATATTCAACTCATGCACGCCAAAACCAACAAACCACTCGCAAACCCGTCCAAATACGTATTGCGAACCATCAAAGCGTTTGTTGAAAAACCGACAGAATTTAGATCGTGGTGCGCCGTGTGCGTGCCGTTTGTGCGTCACTTGAAAACACGTACTAATCTGACGAATACGCTGCGCGCGAGCGGCTCGCACACCGAGCAGAGCGCATATGTATCTCCGCCTTTAACGTGTTTTTAGTAATTTAGATGTGTTTGTGCATATATGTTATTTCAATTATAACGGAGTTTATCTGTAATATACCGTATTTTATTAATTTTTACCATATTCTCCGGCTAACCCGGATTTTCGATAACCCAGATCGGCCGCGGTCCCGATTAATCCAAGTTATCGAGGTTCCACTGTATTTTCTTGTTAAAGATGTTCAAAATTTATCTAAGCGTTTCATAGTAACAATATATTATTAAAATCACTTTTTCTCTTTTATCGATTATTAGGGATAGCCGTTAAGTATTTGCGCCTACGCACTTAACATATACCTAGTCAATACGTCTAAGAATAAAAAATATTTTGAATCGTATTTCGGAATAATAGACAAAACATTTCGAATAGTGGTCCAACTCTATTCAAAACGTATTTTGGATGGTAAATACTTCTCTCGTTTGTGATGTCTCATAAAAAACTGTTATTTCTAGCTTTACATAAAAAATTTGCTAATAAAGCCACATATTATTTGCATTCAGTACGACAGTCGATGTACATCATGCAAACAAAATTTTTATTGCAGTCTAATTGATATTCTCGACACAAAAGGCAACCATTGATATTCATTGCTTGGATATTATATTACATATTCTAGAATCGAGAACGGGGTGTTCATCCTTTAATTGTCGTCTTCGAGCCATGGTTCGACGTGACGGGACTTCGGATCTGATCCCAGGAATAACATTTCATTTAAATGTAGCAGCTGTGACGAATTATTGGTCAACTCAAAAATGATTCAGTTAAGGTGAATAAACTGATTGCCACAGTTTGTCCTGTCGAATTTAAAGAAGGGTGTGAATATGAAGCATTTAATACAGGGGGATTATTTTACAAAATGTTTTTACCGTTAATACCTTTGTTACTCCACATCAGCCGTTCTCAAACTTTTTTGGTGGCGACACCCTTTTAACAAACTAAAGGGTACCCCCGTTAAGAAATACAAAATGCCTTCACTCCCAGATTTAAATTTTTTTCGTTCTATGTGATTAACTAATGATACTAAGTGCAATTTTAGCCTACCACCTCCCTCTCCCTTCACACTACCCATAAAATTTTTTCATTTTTTTGGTGGGCTGCAATTAATTTAAAAAATTCAAAAAATTCACACTCATAGTTAAGACTTTTGCAAAAGCTCTATTTTTTATAGACCTGTAGGCATTTTTTCGAAAAAAAGCGTATAATTTTGTTTTGGAGATGGTTTATCTTGTGTATTTTATGAAAAAATAAATAAATATCCGATTTTCCAGATTTTTGCGTAAGGTGTGCCACCCTCACAACCCAAAAAACCAATTTTCAAGGGTTTTTGGGGATTTTCCCTATTTTATAGACTTCAAAATAAATCAAAGCAAGATATTTTTTATAAGTTACATATAATTTGAAGTAAATGAGTCCTTTAAGACATTCAAAAATGGGTAAAACACCTTTAAACCGCCAAAAAAATAATGTTTTTCAGGCTTTTTAAGGGTGTTTGTGAGTTTTGAAAAAACCCTAGGAACCATAAACTCGTAAGCCCTAAACTAAAAGCAGAACCAGCTATATGTGTATTTATTAATAATCATACAAAAAAGGTAGATACAGTTAGACATAGTGACTAATAGACAGAGAGGCAGCGCTGAAAAATCTATTTGAATTTACTAAGGGCCGGTTGTTCGAACGCTAATCAACAATGGTCACTATCAAATATTTAATTACTGTCACCAACTGTCAATGTCAACTTTGATTGGGTTGCTGAAAACATAATTTATTATAATTATGAGATAAGTTAATCAATTAACATAATAAGTATTAACATAATTGATTAACTAATTTCATAATTGTAATCCATAATTATATTTTCAGCAACCCAAACAAAGTTGACATTGACAGTTGGTGACAGTAATTAAATATTTGATAATGATCATTTTTGATTAGCGTTCGAACAACCGGCCCTAAAGCTAGATTTTTTACAGTTGATTACTGTGAGTGTGTAGAGAAACATACTGCGGTCGTTCAAGTGAAACGTAGAACAGGGGTTACTGAGAGGGTATCAAAGTTGCTTTCCTACGAAGGTCATTATTTCCATTTACTAAGGCTGAAAATCAGTACACACATTCTAAATTAAATATAAATGAAAGTTATTATAGTCGGTCAGCTGTATGACGGGACAGAGCCGGTCGGTCGGCCCCAATAGTCGATTGAGGAAATGAAGCATTTTGGCTCGCAATTTTTTCGTCCAGCATGGATTTACTTGAAATTTTCACAGCAGGTAGGGAATAGTCCAAGGATCATTTTCTATATCATGCCGCTATCACACGCTTAAACCTTGGGGGTGGTTGCCACCCCATCTCGGGGGTGGTAATTTTTTATTACATTTTAGCCATGTAATTCGATGGAAAAAGTGATTCTAAGAAAAAAATGTTTTTTACATTTTCTTCGTAAAACTAATATTTTTCGAGTTATTCGCGTTTGAAAATAAAAGTTTTTCGACGAAAAAATCGACTTTTTTAGAGGGTTTTTTGAGAATACCTCGAAAAATATACATTTAATCAAAAAACTCTAGATACCAAAATTGTATCTTTTAGTAACGCAAACCAAATTCTTTTCCAACAATATCTTTAAGACCAATACAAACCGAGATACGGCATGTTAAAGGTTAGCTTTTTTCGTCCAATGCATAATTTGAAATATTCAAAGCCAAATAATCGGAAAAATTTGCATTTTTCGAGGAAAACTCAAAATAATCTTTTTTCAATTATACAATTAGACCTTTCAAAAAATAATAATAAAAAGTTTCTAGCATGAAAATTAAGCGACTTATAATCAAAAAAATGTCGGTACCTGCTTTTCTCTACGAAAAAATCAGTGAAAACAACCCCCTAACTACCTTCCTAATTCAAAATTGGTCTTCACCTTTCTGTAGTTCCTTTTACATTTATATTATCAATACACTCAAGGAGTTTGACCTATTTAAAATTACTAATTTTTAAAAAAATATTATATCTCACTGTGTACTGATTTTCAGCCTTAGTAAATGGATTTAATTACCTTCGTAGGAAAGCAACTTTGATACCCTCTCAGTAATGAGATCAGTCAAAAATCATTTTGTAGGATTTTTAAAGAGCTATAATACTGTGTAAATTAAATTCCGTAAAATGCCTTAGTTTTTAATTGGGGCGGGTTTAAAGGGCTCGAATAAGGGGGTGTTTGCCGGGAGGTTTTAAACAGCTATATCTGGCTAACTATTCACTGTAATAAAAATCTATGTACAGGGTAATTTTAGTCATTAAAAGGGCTACAATTTAGTAGTTTATAAATTTTTTCATATCTTCAGTCTATTCGGAGATATTTTGAAGTAAAAGGTGAAAAATACCAAATTGCAAAAAATCAATTTTTTTAAACTCCAATTTTTCCAAAATTAGGCATTTTAAATAGGTCAAACTCCTTGAGTGTATTGATAATATAAATATAAAAGGAACTTCAGAAAGGTGAAGACCAATTTTAAAGTAGGAAGGTAGTTAGGGGCTAGGGGGTTGTTTTCACTGATTTTTTCGTAGAGAAAAGCAGGTACCGACATTTTTTGTAAGTCGCTTAATTTTCATGCTAGAAACTTTTTATTATTTTTTGTGAAAGGTCTAATTGTATACTTGAAAAAAGATTATTTAAGTTTTCCTCGAAAAATGCAAATTTTTCCCATTATTTGGCTTTGAATATTTCAAATTGTGCATTTGACGAAAAAAGCTAACCTTTAACATGCCGTATCTCGGTTTGTACTGGTCTTACATATATTATAGGGAAAGAATTTGGTTTGTGTTACTAAAAGATACAATTTAGATATTCACAGTTTTTTTGATTAAATGCATATTTTTCTAGGTATTCTCAAAAAACCCTCTAAAAAAGTCGATTTTTTCGTCGAAAAACTGTTATTTCCAAGCGCGAGTAACTCAAAAAATATTAGTTTTACGAAGAAAATGTAAAAAACATTTTTTTCTTAGAATAACTTTTTCCATCGAATTACATGGTTAAAATGTAATAAAAAAAATCCCACTTCCGAGATGGGGTGGCAACCACCCCCAAGGTTTTAGCGTGTGATAGCGGCATGATATAGAAAATGATCCTTGGACTATTCCCTACCCTCTGTGAAAATTTTAAGTAAATCCATGCTGGACGAAAAAATTGCGAGCCAAAATGCTTCATTTCCTCAATCGACTATTGGGGCCGACTGACCGGCTCTGTCCCGTCATACAGCTGACCGACTATAATAACTTTTATGTATATTTAATTTAGAATGTGTGTACTGATTTTCAGCCTTAGTAAATGGAAATAATTACCTTCGTAGGAAAGCAACTTTGATACCCTCTCAGTAACCCCTGTTCTACGTTTCGCTTGACCGACGGTAGTATGTTTCTCTACACACTCACAGTAATCAACTGTGAAAAATCTAGCTTTAGTAAATTCAAATAGGTTTTTCAGCGCTGCCTCTTGTTCTATATGTAGTAAGTTATTAAGAAAATATTAAAACTAAGTTCATTTAATGGGAGGTATAAAAAAACTGTTTTTTATTCCTCATCAACCAAGTAATGTCAAGCTTGATAGAAGAAAGTTAAATGCTTAATACTCATACTTGGTTTGTCATCCAGTTTATGGCAGTATAATATTGTGTTTGTAGCTGTATATGCTGAAAATCCGTGTCACAGTACGTTGTAAGGTTTTTCGTTTTATCTAATGTTGCTAAAAATTTTAATGGGGCATTTTCCGAAGAATTACATATTAAGCCAAATTTATTCATAGGGGTAACCAGGGAGTATTTTGGGGGTTATAACCCCTTGGGATCATCCTGGTTACGCCGTTGGCATTTATTAGTCCTTAAATATGGTCCAATTGCATATGTCGATATAGAAGGTGGATTTTCAACGTACAAATTAATTTTAACTGATCGAAGATATAGTTTTAAGGCCGAAAACATTGAAAATTGTTTACTTATTAATTTATTATGTTACTATTGCTATGTTATATAGTCTAGGCGCCAAGTAGAGGTCACCGTGTCCTTTTCAATTCTGATGGACAGACTCAACGGTTTCTTATGGATTTTTATCTGCTGATTACGAATTTCGATGGTGGATTTCGATCGGTGTGGTAAAAAAATTGTTATAAACAATGTAATTGTTTATAAGGCTCTGGCTTATAAACTAATAAAAGAGATAAAAATGTTTAAAAATTTCAAACAAATTTGAGCTATAAACAATTATACTTTAATTAACAATAATGATAGAAGAACTCAAAAGGAACAATTTGAGCTTATGAAATTGTTCGTAAGGGTATTTTTAGCCAAGATATCGATATTTTAATAGCGCGCTATGAGGCTCAAGATCGGCTCACAGTCAAGTAAATGACGAAATTCGTTTAGCTTTATCGATCGTAACTCGGCTTCTACGAATCCAAATGAGCCTTAGAAGATCTCATTTTAAAGCTTAATTAATAGGCTTCCGAACAAAGTTTGGTTAATTACTTTATCTTTATTTTTTTTAAACTTATACCCGTTTGAGGTTATAATTTTCTTAAAAAAATTATACATTAATTTGTTTATCAGGGTTTCAAACAAATTTGAGCTATAAACAATTATACTTTAATTAACAACAATGATAGAAGAACTCAAAAGGAAAAATTTGAGCTTATGAAAATGCCCGTAAGTGTATTTTTGGCCAAGATATCAATATTTTAATGGCGCTTTATGATTCGCAAGATCGGCTCACAGTCACATAAGTGACGAAATTCGTAGCGAAAATATCGATATCCTGGCCAAAAATAAACTTACGAACATTTTCACTCAAATTGTTCCTTTTGAGTTCTTCTATCATTATCGTTAATTAAGGTATAAATGTTTATATGGACCATTCCACGAACATACGCCTGTTTTGTATTACTTCGACAACGTATATTTTACTGTGCAACATAAGAAGTACGAAAGTAAATGGCGCTAATAATTATACCAATAAACAACAATGTAATTTGCAATTTACTTTTGTTCTTCTTATTTTGCACAGTAAAATATTCGTTGTCGAAGTAATCCAAAACAGGCGTATGTTCGTGGAATAGGGTATAGCTCAAATTCGCTTGAAACCCTTATAAACAAATTAATGTATAATTTTTTTAAGAAAATTTAAACTTCAAACGTGTATAACTTTAAAACAAATGAAAAGTAATTTAGCAAACTTTGTTTGGAAGCCTATTAATTAAGCTTTAAAATGAGATCTTCTAGCCGAGTTACCATCGATAAAGCTTCAAAAAATACTTATTTCGCAATTTCCAATTTTAGTCTGGGCTGATTATCGGAGAATAGGCCATTTTTGGGAAAAGTTATTTACCAGCAATTTTATTGCTGCAATCGAATCTTATTATTGTATGCATTAATAATATAGGTATGCAAAGTCCGCAGATAGTGTGCTACTTTTTTTATAAACAAAATGGCGCCCGAAAATCGTGTTTTTTTCAATTTTTGCTCTATAACTCCAAAGATTTTAACTTTACACCAAAAACACCCAAATAAAAATTCACTGCAATTAAATTCTGCATAGAGATGTGTTTTTCCCGATTCACTTCGACGAAAACTTTCCCCGTAAAAAGCGGGTTTTTCCAACAAAATCTTTAATTTTCAACTAAAATTTTAGATAAGTAATTGTTAATCAATAATTAAATAACTTGGTAATGTAAAAGCTATTTTAGTATAGATTATAATTCCAGAAGCCGATGGAAATTAAATGAACAATTTAGCAACAATTGAATTGTTAATTAAAAATTTACGGTCGCTATAATAACGACAATAATTAGGATGCATAAGATTAACTATGATTTTTTCATAAAAAGACGCTATGCCTATCTAATGTACTTTACAGAATTGAAATTAGACTATTTAAGCGGCCTCAGGAATATTTTAAAATTATAAACAATTTTTTGGCCTATAAACAAATAGAATATCTCGGAAAATATTAAACTAAATTAAATCGTAAAAACGGCATTCGAAAAACAGCGACAGGGAGCTTCTTTTAAAAGAAAAAAATGTTTAATTATGATGAGTAGTTCCTGAGATACAACCGGTCAAAGTTGACCGGAATATACGGCAAATATATAAACAATAGAATCATAATTTTTAAACCATCACCTTTTTATTTTTTCCTCTTTCTCCACACCAATTTTCATATCCTTAAAATACTCATAACATATATTATTATAATAAAAACTATCGATAATACGTGTGAAAATTGCAAAATTCCAATCAAAAATTAGGTTGGAGAAAATGTAACCCTCAAAGTTCAAAATCGGTATACGTTAAAAAAATGCATTTTCTCGGCTTCCCACGGAGCAATTTCCTTCATTCTTTTTTTGTTCCCAAGTAACTCGAGTAGTGCCATCGAACTAATGCATTATTAAATGTCAGACTTGCTTTTGTTTTGTTATAATTAATTAATTTATTTATTATAACACAAAATTTTAATTTGTTTAAATAAAAATTGTTTAAATAATTATACAGCTTTCAAATGAGAATATTTATGTTTTTAACTTTAAAAGGTACACTTGTAGTAAGTTTATGTAAGAAAAAGCCTACAACTGGAAAAAATATGTAGTTTTCTGTTCTTATAAATAAATTAATCTATTATAACAAAACAAAAGCAAGTCTGACATTTAATAATGCGTTAGTTCGATGGCTCTACTCGAGTTACTTGGGAACAAAAAAGAATGAAGGAAATTGCTCCATGGGAAACCGAGAAAATGTTTTTTTTAACGTATACCGATTTTGAACTTTGAGGGTTACAGTTTATCCAACCTAATTTTTGATTGGAATTTTGCTATTTTTGACAATTTTCACACATACTATCGATAGTTTTTATTATAATAATATATGTTATGAGTATTTTAAGGATATTAAAATTGGTGTGGAGAAAGAGGACAAAAATAAAAAGGTGATGGTTTGAAAATTATGATCCTATTGTTTATATCTTTGCCGTAAATTCTGGTCAACTTTGACCGGTTATATCTCAGGAACTACTCATCATAATTAAACATTTTTTCTTTTAAAAGAAGCTCTCTGCCGCTTTTTTCAAATGCCGTTTTTACAATTTAATTTAGTTTAATATTTCCCGAGATATTCTATTTGTTTATAAGCCAAAAAATTGTTTATAATTTTAAAATATTCCTGAGGCCGCTTAAATAGTCCAATTTTAAGACGAAACAGTAGCGATCAACAGGTAGCGAAAACGCGTTCCAAGATTGCGGCTGTAATTTTGAATATTTTTTCGAGATATTTGGCACACGTATTCGTAATAACTATAATAAAGAATGGCGGTACAGAGCCCAATATGAAAAATATATTAATATGTGGAAATTACTCTGCAATTAAATACAATATTAAAAAAACGAGCCTGTACCGCCATTAAGAAGAACAAAAAAAATACACTTTCTTCAAATAAACTTTTTATCCGATGCCTAGATTTTGTGTCATTTTGGAACTACTAAATTTTTTTATTTCATTAGTAGTTCCAAAATGACACAAAATCTATGCATCGGATAAAAAAGTTTATTTGAAGAAAGTCTATTTTTTGTTCTTCTTAATGGCGGTACAGGCTCGTTTTTTTAATATTGTATTTAATTACAGAGTAATTTCCACATATTAATATATTTTTCAAATTCGGCTCTGTACCGCCATTCTTTATTATATTACGAATACGTGTGCCAAATATCTCGAAAAAATATTCAAAATTGCAGCCGCAATCTTGGAACGCGTTTTCGCTACCTGTTGATCGCTACTGTTTCCTCTTAATTCTGTAAAGTACATTAGATAGGTATAGTATCTTTTTATGAAAAAATCGTAGTTATTCTTATGCATCATAATTATTGTCGTTATTATAGCGACCGTAAATTTTTAATTAACAATTCAATTATTGCTAAACTGTTCATTCAATTTCCATTGGCTTCTGGAATTATAATCTATATAAAAAGGGCTTTTACATTTCCAAGTTATTTAATTATTGATTAACAATTACTTATCTAAAATTTTAGTTGAAAATTAAAGACTTTGTTGGAAAAACCCGCGTTTTCCGGGGAAAGTTTTCGTCGAATTAAATCGGAAAAAACACGTCTCTATGCAGAATTTAATTGCGGTGAATTTTTATTTGAGTGTTTTTGGTGTAAAGTTAAAATCTTTGGAGTTATACAGCAAAAATTGAAAAAAACACGATTTTCGGGCGCCATTTTGTTTATAAAAAAAGTAGCAGACTATCTGCGGACTTTGCATATCTATATTATTAATATATACAATCAAAAGATTCGATTCCAGCAATAAAATTGCTGGTAAATAACTTTTCCTTGTATTTTGCTAATTAGCCCAGAGTATTTGTATTGTGCACTAATTTTACAATATCTTGAGTTCTAATTGTTGGATTTAAGTTTAGTAAACGTTTTTTTCTTCGTTTTTTATTAAGGAACAAATTTTATTTGAAACATTAACAAATTAATGTGCATTTTTTATATGTGCATTATTTATATAAACAAATTAATGTGAATCTTTTTAAAGAAAATTATAACTTCAAACGGGTATAACTTTAAAACAAATAAAGATAAAGTAATTTAGCTAACTTTGTTTGGAAGCCTATTAATTATGCTTTAAAATCAGATCTTCTAAGGCTCATTTGAATTAGTAGAAGCCGAGTTACGATCGATAAAGCTTCGAAAAATACTTATTTTGCAATTTGCAATTTGTATTGTGTACTAATTTTACAATATCTGGAGTTCTAATTGTTGGATTTAAGTTAATAAACGTTTTTTTTCTTCGTTTTTTATCAAGGAACAAAAATTTATTTGAAACATTTTTTTTATCTCTTTTAGTTTATGAGCCAGGGCCTTATAAACAATTAAATTGTTTATAACAATTTTTTGACCAATCGGATCGAAATCCACCCTCAAAATTGGTAATCAGCAGCAAAAATCTATAATAAACCGTTGAGTTTGTCCATCAGAATTGAAAAGGACACGGTGACCCTTCTGGCGCCTAGACTAATATAAATATATTTGTGTTAAGTCAATATTTAGTTAATTCACTTTGTATAATAAATAATAAAGTTATTTACGTATGTTACCTATATGTTAACATTTCAATATTTTTTTAATAAAAATATTTTTCTATATAGGCGCCTTTTTCTCAAATTGTTGTTCCTATAAATTCGAGCTCTGCTCATCACATTACAGTTTTTTTATTTAAATGATCTGATTCTAGTCTTAGTTCTGTATAATTGGAAAATGTTTGAAAACAATCACTTAACATTTTAAATATTATAGGATATCATTCGAGGATTTTATGTTTACCTTTCTAAGAAACGTCTCATAACATCAATTTATTGTTCTTCTGTCAATTATTGACGATTTTTAAACCGATCCATGGCGATATTTGTTGAATTTTATAGACCACTTGTTCGCTTAGGAATTCCAGAGTACAGAATGAAAAGACAAAAAACAATAATAGATCCCAGCACACTGTCGGAATGAAGACGTGGGATAAGAATCTAACCTTGGCGTTGAGCAAAAAACGAAGAGGCGGCACCGTATGAGAGATCTCGTCTCAGACATGTAATACAGATAATTGTAGGGTACTTCAAGCATAAAACCTGCACTTTTTTTTGTTTATTTACACTTCGACGATTGATTTAATCTTCGAATGTAGGTAATTATTACGTACGAATACAATACGGATGAAAAATTTATTAATAAAATATCGGTAGATTTTTACGACTTCACTCGGTAATTTGTACAGATGTATGTAGCCTCAAGGCGATTTCTGTAAGAGTGGAATGCTATATTAAGATGCAGTATAAATACTGATTGTATTATATTATTTTAATAGAAGGATAAAATATTTTGTTACAGTTATTATTAAGCCCTCGTTAACCGAAATAATAGAAGCAATACGTAAAGGTTACACAATGAGGAACAAAGAAATCCAAATATTATGTTATGAAGACGCCGCGACGCCGCATTAATCGCCGGGACAGAAGACGATCTCCAAATATTAACACACATATTCAATACAACAGCTAAGAAATACAATATAATAATAATATATAATATCAGCAAAAAAACCAAATGTATGACATCTAAATACCAACTACGATGTAAAACCGAAATTGATGGGAAAATAATAAAGCAGGAAGCAAGCATTTCCCTAGCATATCTGGGAATAGATATAACCAGTTACGGAGATGTTGAAGAGGAAGTACGACAACAAAGCTTAAAAGCAACTAAAGCGGCGGGATCTCTTAATGGCACAATCTGAAATAACAAACACCTAAGACAAGACACAAAAGCAAGAATATATAAAGCAGCAATTAGACCTATATTGACATACACGGCGGAGACAAGACATGACACATATAAAACGAGACGACTACTAGAAACAACAGAGATGAAAATACTTCGACAAATATCAGGGAAAAGTCTGTTGGATAGGGAGAGAAGCGAAAACATAAGAAGATCAATGTAGAAGACATAAATGGATGGGTGACAAAACGGAAACAGGAGTGGGGCGAACGCATTAGTAGAATGGCAGAGGATAGGATAGCACGAGATAAGTCACCAAATGGACTAAGAAATATTGACAGACCAAGAAAAAGATGGTGCGATAATTTAAATAATTTATGAGGCTAATATTGAAGAAGAAACAGGCTTTAAAGCCTACATTTATTTATTTTTATTTATAGTACTATACAAATGACCTGGTCTCTTGTGACTAATCCAGGTCGTTTCCTAATGGGATTACAGTATTTTATCTTTACATAATTTTTACTTTAACAATTTTATATTTGACTAATTAACAACAGCCCTAATCTACAAAACTAATTCTGAAAACTACAAATTATAAACAATTCTAATAAACAATTCAAATGAACAATTAATAATAATTCGAATAAATACTAACAGAACTATTTAATAGATGCCACCATAATAGAAAAATACCCAAAGACTAGAATGAGAGTCTAGAAATACTCCTACACAAAAACAAGTAATTGGACTCCGTAAGTCCTAGGTTTTCACCCAAAGTAATCGAAACTAGAACTGGAAGTCGATATCTAAACGCTTCGTGTAACTTTGCGTCGACCGATATATGATTTTACTAATTTTGAGTCATTGTTACTAAACTTTGGATAATCATTGTTTAAATAGAAATGACTTCAAAACAGGAACTAAAGATTAAAACTCAACTTTTCAATACGCTTCGATTGATTTGTTACATGTACTATTTTTGCGACTGTAACGAAGAGATTTTAAATATCTTCCATTATAAAGAATAGAATATCGAGTATGTCATTTAAAATAAAAACACTCTGTGTAATTAAACGATAAAAATATGAATTTTGTTAACGAAAGTATCTTGACTAAGATATTTAAGTATATTGCCGGTGTTGGTGATGTGGTGTACATAACCACGACGTAGGTACTTAATTCTAATTTTTAAAGCTTACAAATTAGGAAATCTTTATATATTTAAAAAATGAAGGGAGATAGGTATAGGAAACCCTAATAAGAATTGAAAGCAAAGTAAATTTTCTACGCGATAGATTAGTAAGATACAGGGTGTTCTATTTAAAATAAGTAAGTTATTACAGCTTGAATTTGTTAATAGAACAATCTAATATTTTGACCACCCTGTAAAAGATAGGTATAGGAAACCCTAATATAAATTAAAAGCTAAGTAAATTTTCTATGCGATAGACTAGTAAGATACAGGGTGTTCTATTTAAAATAAGTAAGTTATTACAACTTGAATTTGTTAATAGAACAATCTCATATTTTGACCACCCTGTAAGAAATTTTGTTGCAGTAATCATCTGTTTAAGTATGCTAAATAATCTATCATTAAGATCCAAGAAAGAATTTGTTACTGATTCTTAGATTCGTAGATATTTATTTTTTTCTAAAACCTTACATTTTCATAAAAATCAAAATAAATCAAAACACTTTGTATTTAGGTATAGGGAACCCTTATAAAAGTATAGCTTATTTTTTAAGGTCAATTCAGTAATGTCATCAGACATAGGACATTCCATAAGAAAAAATATAACTTTGATATACCACTCTTTTTTGGAGCACCCTGTATAATTCACATTGTTTTTAGAATGTAGTATTAAAAGCCCTGTATATTTCTGTGAAGAATTTTTTTTAAAATATCAAGTGGTTTTCTGTTCAAAGAACGAGGCGAATAAGATGAACCACCCTGTAGTTATTTAAGGAAAGGAAAGAAGGTTTACTATGGAAAATAAAACCATTTTGTAAAAGTACAAATTTTCTATGAATAGTTCAAACGACCAAAAACACTTGTAACGTCACATAACTGCATTTTCTATTGACGTTTATAATGTCTAATTTAAAATTATATACAATTTTGTTACAGTTGAGTCCGCGAATCATAACCCGTGCGTCATCATTTAAAGTATACGAAATAAGTCGATCATAAGTCGGAAATTGAAATTTACTAAACGCAACAGCAAGTGACAGTAAGTGACTTGCCGTTGCGTTTAGTAAATTTCAATTTCCGACTTATCATCGACTTATTTCGTATGCTTTAAATGGTGACGCACTGGTAAAGATTCGCGGACTCAACTGTAACTTTGTTGGTTCAGAATGTAAACATATAGCCCGATGACATCACGACGCGTTTTGGACTGGCTGGTATAATTAGAATTTTTAATCGTCTTTAGGGGCCAAACGAAAAACAAACAAAACTTATGTTTTAAGTTATGTTCTGTTGTGATTTATAACATATTTTACGAATTTAAAATTTTATGCAAGTTCCCTATTGTGGCTTCATCATAATCATCATCATAATCAACCCGTACGCGTCCACTGCTGGACATATGTCTCCCTCAGCTCTTTCCATTTATCTCTATTTTGTGCGGCTTGCATTAAGCCACATATTGTGGCTTAATTCCATATAAATATAATATTTAGAATAAGTGATTGTTTATGTAGATAGTCTAATACTGAATCGTTTCTTCTTTTATTATTCTTTTTTTATAACATAGCTCGACACAGAGTGTTTAATAGTTGCATAAGTTTTTAAAATCACCATGAATCTTACAACTTTTGAAAATGTTGAAAGCATCTTGGCTGCATATCCTACCCTTTCGCTGGATGGTATTTTACAAAAAAAAAAATACTGATTCTTAATTTCTTTAACATTCTGCCGTCTAGACGTCTTAAACGGCGGCTCTGCACGGAAACGACGGCCAAACAAAGAGAGAAAAGAGATGTTTTAAAGCCATTAGAAACAATGACTGTTGGAGGAATTGATTTAGGTGATGTCATAATTATGTTACGCCTTTTAACAGTGTTCAATGAGGCATAAACGCAGAAACTCAGATTTATCTCCACTGCGTGGAGGGCAATTTTACTACAGGGTGTCGAGGAGTAGTTGCTTAAATTTAATTGTTAGATAAACAAAAATAAAAGCATCAGCGACTTATTTGTAAAACAGAGATTTAATAAAGACACTTTCAAACTACAGCAATAATATCTAAAAAAAAAATTGTAGCTTATGACTGACTATGGACGGTTACAGAGACCACTATTAAAAAACGTGAAGAATTTGAGATGTGGCTTTATAGAAGAATGCTGAGAATATCCTGGACAGCAAGGATCACAAACAAGGAAGTTCTAGGAAGAATGAAGAAGGAGCCGGAGATTGTGTTTACCATGAAACGCATAAAACTGCAGTATTCTTTTTTATATTTTTTACTTTTTAGTCTTACACTTTTCAAACATTAAAAGATATCCTCATTTAAAAAAAAAGGATGTATGTATATGATAGACACTTTTTGCATTTATTTTAACATTTGATACATACATTGTACATTTTCTGTAGTTTCTTCATACATTTCTTAAATCAAAATCATTATTTACGCCTATTACAGTTTTCTGTCTTTCCATCTCTTCTAATGCTTTACTATTGCACGATGTAGACCCTGTTAAGAGAGTTTAAGAATTTTCCATCAAAATCCATTGTTCCCGCGAATGTATATGTCTGCAAATGTTTATTCATTTGCATTAAAGAAAAGGCAGTCAAATTAACGTCTAAAGATTTGACCCAAACCATTGAACTAAAGAAAAGCGTTTAATAAAAATAATCCCCTATATAGAACAGAACAATTTGTAAATGTTTGTAATCAGTTCGATATCAATAATACATATCATATAAATTAAAAAATGCTTTTAATAGTACTATACTATAAAAATTCTACCTTGATTTTTTCATTTTTAATTGTCCATTTTAGATAGTGTAGCATATTTAAAACTAGTTTACAAGGTTCTTGTGAAACCACGTCAGTTTTTTAACAAGTTAAATAAATATGTATTAATAAATGTCAACCAGAAGAGACATAAAATTTTGGTTTTAAGAAGCTTGTATTATAATCAAGAAATTAATATACGTGAAAAAATATTTTGTATGAAAAGACCTGTAAACATTACAATTGCCCAGTTCTTCTGGTCTGAACTATTTCAGATGATGAAAAATAGAACAAATAAGATTTTTTTCATTCTATGATCTAGACATTGACGGCATGAATTTAGTCCCATCACGGGGAGTTATAGACTTCTTGTTCCTTTAGCAGGGTCTCCCATAGTTTTCTTTATTATTCTTAGTTGTTTAATTTGTCAAACTTCTTCTTTCTTCTTCTTCTTCTTCTTCTTCTTCTTGTAATAGGACTATGTCCTGCTTCTTCTGTTACAGTCTTTGCTGCGATCCGGAGCTCCAGCTCTCGTACCATCGTTTTTTGGGTCTTCCTATGGGTCACTTGGTGTTGGGCTTCTGTGTCTTCGCCCATTGCGCCATACGTTCAGGGTCCATCTGATCTATGTGGTCTCTCCACATGCGTCGTCGTACTCTTGTCCACCTCACTACGTCTTGAACGCCTAGCTCTCTCAATGTGTCTTCGTTTCGTATTCTATCTCTGAGTGTGATACCTCTTATGGATCTTAGGGTTTTCATCTCTGTTTTTCTCATTATTTGTTTTGTCTTTGTTGTCGCGGCCCTTGTCTCAGCTGCGTATGTCAGTACGGATCTAACACATGTCTTATAAATGCGGACTTTGCTTTCGGTGCTCATACATTTATTCCGCGAGATTATATCCCTCGGGAAACCAGATATTCTCGCTGCTTTCGTTGCCTGCTGTTTTGCTTCTTGCCACAGATGCCTGTGGCTAGATATTTCCACACCCAAGTATCTACAGTCCATTACCTGTTCAATTATACGGTCGTCCAATTTGTCAAGGGTTTGTTTAAAATCGAAAAGTATGAATTGGATATCAATGTCGTATTCGTACGTCTTTTCCACAATGTCTTAAGTCGGCCACTCACGGTACAGTGTTTTTCGACAAAATCGTCGATGATATTAATTCTGGAGTACTGCAGCAGACATGCCAGTCTTTCTGTGGTCAAATTGTAACGGTTTGGTTGGATGCACGGTCACACACGATCAAAATATTTGTCAATTAGACGAATTCGACCAAATTGAACGACGCCGCAGTATGGTGAGTGGCCGGCTTTAGTATATGAATGGTATCTATTGTTGATCATTCTTTTCTGACAGCATACTGGTATTTATTTCTGTGTAATTTTTTTTATTGTTAGGTTTTTGTTATTAGGTTATTTGCAGTGTATTTTCTATTTTAGTGGAACCTCGATTATCCGTCTCTCTATTAACTGTCACCTCTGTTAACCGTCAGGGTGCATAGATAAGTTATATTGACTACAAAAGTAAAAATTTAGTCATCAATTTATTTTGTTTGAGCATAGCGATAAGCCAAACGAAATTCATTGAAATGTAAGTACAGTTGCAGTTATGCCACCACCGCATTTTTAATGTAAATAGTTTTTGTTTCTATTCAGGGCTCTGGATTAAATTTAAATTTTAATAGGTATGTAATGATAAATTAATATACCGTGCTCTTAGCACGGTAGTGTTAGAATCCATTTTTCCATTTTTAGAATCGCAAGCCGAAAAGCCGAAAATAAAAACGCACAGCACAATAATTATTAGATTTGATGATTTTACGTCGATTAAGAAATTCAGCCGTTGCAAAATGTGAAGTAACAATAAAACAAACAAAGATTTCGGAATATTTTAAATCAAATTGATTCGACTGTACTAACATAAATCCCCCTTATATTAATTGTCATATAAAACATACAAATACAATTTGAGAGTTATATGTACTATGAATTTTTATTTTTTTTAATGTTCTGTTAACCGTCTTTTCGATTATCCGTCATACCCTTGGTCCGGTGCCCTGACGGATAATCGAGGTTCCACTGTATTATGTTATATTCAGTAAATTCAGTAATAGTCCAGGGCAGATCTGTTTGAGATGGACGTTGAGAGGTGACTCTAATTTTTTTTGCAGAAATTGCTTGGAATTATCCCATATAATAATAATTGAGTTATCCTCCCATTCAAAATGCCCCGGAACATTGTTTAAATAATCAAAATGTCAAAAAATGACAGAAAAATTCGATTTTTTTCTTCGTTTTTTGATTATAACTTTAAAAGTATTCACTTCCGAGAAAAGTTGCACTAAAATAAAAGTTGCGTAATTAAATTTCGTACAATATAAGATTAGTTAATTTTTTTTAATTGTTACCCTTGTTGCAAAATAGCAATAATTGCAAAAAAAAACATAAAAAAAGTATTAGCATTTTACTTTTTTTTAACCATTTCTGCTACACTTAGGAACTTCATATTTCACCCCAAAAGACTTTATGATATGATAAAACAATATTATAAATTTAGTTAAGATCGGTTCAACAGATTTTGCATTTAAATTTTGCAATCCAGATAAAATTGGTTAACTATCACGGTGTCAGGAATTTTTTAAAATAAACATTAATTTTTGGTGCTACGCGCAGGACAGCGGTGTTTGATTCACACAAGTTGATTACCACCAAAATGTCTTCCAATCTTTATCTAATATATTATTTTCTTACTCTATATTTTGTTGTATGTTCATATTTTAATTTTACAAAAATCAAACTAATTTGATTATTGTTTGTGAAAAATTATTTAAACAATTGCATATGTTTAAAAATAATACACTTTTATTTTCTAAGTCAAAATATATGAACAAAGAAAGTTTTTGCTAAAAAAAGTGTTATTTCAAAGGACAGAGTATGTGCTTTTATTTTGCAATAAACAAATTTGTTTATTTATTTCGAAATGTACTAAAAATTAAAATTTATCAATCATTATCAAGGGTCACTGGAATGCTCAATAAGAGCGAACATATCCGCTCTCCTGCGCGTAGCACCAAAAATTAATGTTTATTTAAAAAAATTCCTGACGCCGTGGTAGTAAACCGATTTTAATTTTACAAATTGAAAATGAAAGGTAGAGTATTCTTTTATATATAAAAAAATTAAACTTGCTGTCTGCTTTATTTTCAGTGCTGCAACATTTTGAAAAAATGAATTTTTTCTTGCGAAAGCTGGATTGCAAAATTTATTTTGCAAAATCTATTAAACCGATCTTAATATTTACAGTATTGTTTTATCATATCATAAAGTTTTTCTGGGTGAAATATGAAGGTCCTAAGTGTAGCATAAATGGTTGAAAAACGTAAAATGCCAATACTTGTTTTTTTATGTTTTTTTTTCGAATTTATTGCTATTTTGTAACAAGGGTGACAATTTTTAAAATTTTCAATTAATCATAATATTGTAGGAAATTTAATTACACAACTTTTATGTCACGGCAACTTCTCTCGAAAATGAATACTTTAAAATTTGTATTCAAAAAACCAAGAAAAAAGTCGAATTTTTCCTTCATTTTTTGACATTTTGATTATATAAACAATGTTCCGGACCTTTTTGAGTCTGAGGATAACTTATATATTATTATATGAGTTATTTTCAAGCAATTTCTGCAAAAAAATATGAGTCACCTCTCAACATCCAAATGTACTAATATTTTTACAGATGCGCTTGGTCTATAAATATTTGCACGAGCTCTGGATGTGGCACAAGAAGATACTAAAGTCAACGGAAAAAGTGTTTACTGTACGATATGCCGACGATACGGTATTAATTACCAGATGCGAACAAGAACTACAGTTGAGTCCGCGAGTCTTTACCCGTGCGTCATCATTTAAAGCATACGAAATAAGTCGGAAATTTACTAAACGCAACGGCAAATGGATATTATTCCGATCACGGGTTATTATAAAATTTGACGTTATCGAATAAATAGAATGTCAAATATAAGTTTTGCTTTAAAATTTTGGTGCATAATTACAGCTACATTTGAAGTAGCTTAATAAATTATTTTATTATCATTGATTAATAAATAAATAAACAATTTATAAAAAAATCCAATAACATATTTTCTTTTTGTTATTTTATTCACTTTGGCGGAACCTTAAACACAAGCATTCAACTGTGTCAACAATGAGGTTAGCTTTGTACGTTGTCAAAATGTATCGTAAAATAATATAAACTTATCAGAAAATTTCTAATTCCAATATAAAGTTAGTTGTGAAAACAACTGTTTGTATACTATAAAAAACTTCAAAATGCAAAAATTCGACAAAATAACAGCAAAAAATTCAACAAACTGACAGCCACAAAAGTAAACAAACCAAAACGTCAGAAATTGTACTAAAAATATGTGAAGATATCCCCAATCGTCTTTCTTTGTATCTATCTCTTTTCAATACATTGAGTCTAAATCGTTCATAAGAATAACATGTGTTTTTACTTAATAACAGGTGGCAGCTGGTTTGTCATTAATTTCATGCGTGGAAGAGAATGATGCTAAATAAAAAGTATGTGTTTTATCTCACCAGGTATTAATGACGCACGGGTAAAGACTCGCGGACTCAACTGTACAAAATCTGCCGAAACAAATAGTTAGCGAGGGTAAAAATATGGTGTTAAGGTTAATGCAAATAAAATAAAAACAATGGTAATTACCAAAAAGAATACTCCAAATATAAAATCTCGTGATTCTGGCAGATGACAAATGACCTGGTTGCGTAATATCAAGGATTAGACAAGACTAGACCTTCAAACTTTAATAAGAAAAGCACAGAATAGAGACGAATTTGCCGTCACACTCTATTAGAGAAGTCACCTTAAGGGGGGGTTTGAAATCAACATATCAAGCACATTTTTGTGAATTTTTTTCGAAGCTATGGTACAGTTATTTTATTTTTAAATTAAATAAACATATTAAGTACAATTCAAAGAATATTTAGAAAAAAATTCAATCCAACATATTGAAAAGTAAGCCATTGGTGACAAATTTTGACAGGCAGCTCACAAAAAAATGGATTTTGCGGTGGACACCAGAACTCGTTACTAGATCATACGAAACAAAAAATTCAAAAAGATTTAATTAGCTTATGCGTTTTACGAGGTCACAACGTCGAGTTTTTTTATTTTTAATGATTTTTGAATTTTTGGCATCACTCAGAAATCAAAAAATTTAAATTTTTGGTAAAAATTTTGTGAAAATCAACAGATTTATTAGTGTTGAACAAAAAATAAGCAAAAAAAGAAAAATATCTCGACGTTGTTACCTCATGAAATGTCTCAAGAAAATATGTGCAAAATATCAGTAGTCCTGTCGCCAGGGGGGGTACAACGGCCTTCTTAATTCAGATGGACTTACCCAAGTTTTTTTTATGTATTTTGACCCGTAGAACACGAATTTTTTGGGTAACAGTTGATCCGGATGTCGATAAGATTGTTATAAACAAAGAAGTTGAGGAATTACATAACAGCGATTTCTCGCAAAACAAAACATTTTTTTGTATTTTTTGGGTCATTCTAACCAAAAAATGTTCCTACAAGTTTTTTCGTACGATGCATAGTTTTCGAGATAAACGCGGTTGAACTTTCAAAAAATGGAAAAATTGCAAATTTTGAACCCGAATAACGTTTGAACAAAAAATAAAATAGCAATCCTGCTTACCGCCTTTAAAAGTTTAAGTCAAACTATATCTGTTTTCAATATTTGCACTGCTAAAAATTTATTTTTTGATTGTTAAAAAAAGCTATAAACACATACTGTTTCCCGTGCCTAATACATGCGTTTTAATGCATGCTACTTACAAATAGCCCCGCTTGCACTTTTATCTCCTCTACGTACTCGTTCGATTTTAAATGAGAAATCATTGAAACATCACTCAAGCACTAGGTGTTTATAGCTTTGTTTTAACAATAAAATAATATATTTTTGGCCATACAAATAATTAAAACCGATATAATTTGACTTGAACTTTCAAATGCGGTAAGCAGAATTGCTATTTTATTTTTTAATCAAAAGTTTTTCGGGTTCAAAAATTCCAATTTTTCGATTTTTTGAAAGTTCAACCGCGTTTATCTCGGAAACTATGCATCCTACGAAAAAATTTGAAGGAACATTTTTTGGTTAAAATGGCCCAAAAAATACAAAAAAATGTTTTGTTTTGCGAGAAATCGCTGTTATGTGATTCCTCAACTTCTTGGTTTATAACAATCTTATCGACATCCGGATCAACTGTTACCCAAAAAATTCGTGTTCTACAGGTCAAAATACATAAAAAAAACTTGGGTAAGTCCATCTGAATACAGGAGGCCGTTGTACCCCCCCTGGCGACAGGACTACAGGTAGATCGGCCGAGTAGTTTTTCAGTTACAATGTCCACCGCATTTGAAGAAGTAGTTTTGAGAAAAATGCGTCTAAAGTTTTGACAACTGCATCTTCATCTTCTTATTTGTCTGCCAAATCGTAGAGTGATGCACATTGAAATATATTTTTTGAATCGAGGAGTAATCTACACAAGAGAAGACGAACAGTTGTTTAACATTTCTCACTACGCTCACGCGTGCTAGCGCGAAGTCGCGGCAAAGCGAGTCGAAGGTAGGAATATTCAAACACGCTGTATCTCTGGTAATTTTACTCCGATTATTTTGAAATTTTCAGAAAGTATTCTTGAAAGTATGCACTTTTATTTGAAATAATAAAAAAATTTAAATATTTCAAACCATACCCCCCCCCCTTAAGGAGAAGATGTATTTATTATTGACTCTGTACTTCTTTATAAATTAGTTCTTCGTATTCTTTTTTCTTGTTTCTATATTACGTTTTTAAATTCTCTTGCTTGGTGTACATATCTTGTCATTTCTTCACTGTTTGTTTTTTAAATGTATTTATTGTCTTCGCTGTTTGACTTATTTAGTATTGCTTTATTTTCAGTTGTTTCTTTTTTTGTTTTGTACATTAACAATTTCTTTGTTAGTTTGATTGTGTTTCGTTGTTCCTCTACTCATTGCTTCTTAAATTATTGCAATCGTTCATTAATTGTTAATTCGTAGGTACCTTAAATAACGCTTAAATTTAATTTTTTTGTCTTTAACTCTTGCTAAAATCAATTTTTCGAATTGCTAAAGATGCCTTTTTGTACTTATTTTTGATAAATTATTAAAACCTGCCACGTGCATCCGTTTGTTTGGTTTAAAAATATCGCTGATTACAAATAAACAAATAAAGGATTGTGTGTCTGGATCAGGTATTCTGAGAAAGAATTTAAAAATGTGTGCATTAAATCTTGAAGCGAACCACAAAGGTCGGGCAAATTCGCCCACACGCCGTGGTACAGTGCCGTAGATTTACTATGTCAAGGAAAGCAGACCACTTTAGGAGCATAGATGCTTCAAAAACAATAGAACAAAGCAGATGCCACGTATTTGTTAATATATTTCGTAAAAGGACGAAAAATGTATTCAGGAAGATTTTTGTTAATTGAAGAGACTGATATGTTTTGTACACACTTATGACAACTGAAGGAATGGGAAAAGAAGAGTATTTTTAAAGTGTCTAAAATTGTTATTTCCTAGCTGAGCGCTTTCGGCTCACAAAGCTATATTTAGAGCCATGTCGAATGGATTTTTCGTTGACAAAGATCCAAAGGGAATAATGGTGACAAATGAAGGATTATTTATTTTTATTTTTTTTACGAAGTTTTAGTTGAGAATGCTCAAATGTATTGAGCCTTATCCTATCCAGCCCTGGGCAGTTGCACAAAACGTGTTCCACTATCTCGTCATCAGCCTGACAGAATCTGCAATTCGCACTTTCTGCCAGTCCCATTTAGTTCATGTACCTCTTGAGGCGACAGTGTCCTGTTAAGAGACCTACGGTAATACGCAAATCAGTCCTATTCATATCCAGTAAATCTTCCGATCTCTTCTTCGGTTCATGTATTAAAGACTTCGAATGTTTAAGAACCATTTATTCGTACCAGTGGTTAGGTTTCATCCGTTCCACCCAGTCCGATATTGTTCATGTGGTTCTTGCTATGCAAACGACGGGTTCTAGGCCTATGAATGTTTCTTTTATCCCTTCCCTGGTAAGTAGGTACGATTTTTGGTTGTCCTCTAATACCAGTCTGTACAGGCATCCAAAATAAACTTACTTTGTTACTTTTTCCAATTTGAATCAGATTCTGAAGACAGTTCCAAGCTAAGGATCAATCTGATTTAATTCCAGTGCCTTTAATGCCGCCTGGCTATCAGAAATAATTTTTATAGATTTGTCCCTGTAGTTCCTTGTAATTAGGTCCTGCAGGCACATTACTGATTCTTTCACCAAGGCTTAGCATTGGTTTCCTTCCATATTACCCAGCTTCTACTCCTTCTCGGTTTTAGAGCCGTCTGTATACCAGCAGTGATCTGTCATTATGATAATTGTTTTATTCGACCTTAAGTCCCCCTAAACTTTGACAGTTACAGTGGCTATATACGTCCCACCTTGACTTTACAGTATAGGGAACATAGGCAATGCAGACATGAGAGATTTTAGCGAGGTGATACCGATTTTATCAAAAATAATTTGTAATCGAACATTAGAGAGATTAAATTAAAACTGTTATAGAAAGACAATCTACAATTTTAGGATTCGTATGCTTTAAGTTTATTTGATATACTATAGTTATTACGCCTATGAATCCTAAAATTGTCCCGACTTTTTCGGACTAGTTAGTCACACTACGTGATATATAGGGTGTCAATTGAAAAAGTTGCCACCCCTATAATTTGGTCCCTATAGAAAATCTAAAAATATACAAAAACACGCCAAATTTATTGGTGAGGGGGACATTTTATAGACCAGTTTTCAACTAAATTACACTAACCCAACTTTTAATTTTTTTATAATTAATTTTAATAATTAAATATCGAGTTCAGAACTCCAAAATTTTTTTTGGAGTATTGAACTCCAAATTGATTTTTTTTAAGGTGTTGAAGTATTTAGAGTATTTTTTTGAAGTATTTTTAGAAAAAATCAAGTAAAGCCGTAAAGATATTAAGTATAGAGTTCAGAACTCCAAAATTTTTTAGAGTATCGAGTCCAAGATTTTTCCAAAAGTACTGAAAAGAAATATAAGGCATGTGGTATTTTTGAAAAGGTAATTTAATGACCTTCAAAATGAGGTATCTCTCAACCCCCCTTTCCATTAAAGATTTTGGGGGTTGTGTCCGCCCCCGCTATAGGGTTGATGTAATTTAGTTGAAAAGTGGTCTACAAAATGTCCCCCTCACAAATAAATTTTACGTGTTTTTGCATATTTTCTATAGGGACCAAATTATAGAGGGTGGCAACTTTTCAAATTGACACACTGTGTATTATATTTATGATTAAATTAATTTCCAAAGAACTTGTTAGCGATTTTAACTTTGTTCTCTGTAATGAAGTATAATGGAAGGAGAGCCCAAGCGGGGATTTTTGCAGTTACTCGAGCGCGTGTAACCCTTGCGCGAGAAACCTCGTACCCTGTAAATGTACCTCCACCATATATTGGCTCTTAATACAGGGGAGTTCGTTAAGGGGAGTCCGAAAAAAAATATATCCTTAGAAAAACTCGAAATCGTCAGATTAAGATAAGGTAAGTTAAGTAAATGCAAAAGAGTGTATTTTTCAAAAATATGAAGATTTGAGTGGGGCGTAAGGAAATGGGCAACTCACAAATTTTCACAAAAAAGCGAATATTTCGCGAAATGAACGTCAGATCGAAGAACTAAAAAATACGTGTTCAATATTTTTCAAACAAACACGACCCCTCACGGAGCTGGGGTGGGGAGTTACTTTAAAATCTTAAATAGGAGCCCAAAATTTTTATTGCAGATTTGGATTCTTTAGACAGATATAGACAGATATTTGGATAGACGGCGCTATAATGGGAAAACACGACTGTTGGAAATGGAAAATTAAATTAAAAATGGAAAGTCCCTCACTTTATGGAAAACTTTATTTAACTTGTTTTGGTTTTAGGACCTACTCTTCACAATCCAACTGGTTCGCATAACGCTCGAGTAACTGCACATTTAGCATACTTTCCTCCCCTACTATAACAATTTATGTTCGTTATCATTTAGGTACTGCACTCATTTTGTTCTAGCACTATAAATACATTTATAGGGCTTAATGTGAAATAATGACAAGCCACACATGAGTTCAAAAAGAGTTAGTGTTATTCTTGGTTAAAGTAATAGTATAACAAGCCACTTACAAATTATCTCAGCCCTTCGTCAATAGATGGCCCGATAAATCTATGGTCACACTATTGCATAGGCCTAGTTTGTTTTAGTATCTACTGGACATAATGACAAGCCACATCAAAATGGCGAACATGGACGGAAGCGTTTCGGAAAATTATTGAGTTCTGACGATTCTAGAAAGAAAAATAGCAAAGTTGACTTCACATTCAATGACAGTGACCGTGACCCTGACTATGTAAAATCTAGAAGTGACATAAGTAGTGAAAATCCAGCGATATGTAATTTTTTCCTAAATTATTACCATTCAAGATTAATGTAGTGGCTTATGACGTGGCTTGTTATATTATTGCATTTGGTTGTAGGATAATGAACAAAGTCCGTCAATAAAAACCAAACACACCCGTCAAAAATTTCAACGAGTTGACGAAGACAAAGAAATAAACACTGTTTAACACCTATAGGGTTGAAACCACCCCGAAGTCACTCAATAATAGAAAAATCTGAATCTACATAAATATATCTAAAATTTGGGTATTTATTATTAATGGAATAATGTAACAAGCCACATTTTTTTAAATAAAGGCTGTTTTTTCTCGAGTTTCAAGTAATTTGATTAATATTGTTGTCAACTACAGTCCCATAGGGCATGATGCATCGAAATATTTAAACTAAAACCATAAAAGTTGTTACTGGATTTTTTAATATTATTTTTAACATTCAAAGTCAAATACATATCTCACTTTTACCTTTTTGAGGCTTGTCATTGTTTCACATTAAGCCTTTCATTTGTAAAAAGGTAATTCACAAAATCGATCGTAAAGTTTGCTAAATTTTTTGGAGACTCCTACATTTTTCCTGCAAGCGTAAGCCACTGAAAATATCCGACCGCTGAAGGCCCCGTTCGACGACGTCGTCCACGATGGAAGGCGAACTGACCCCACCTGAGACCAAGCGAGGTGAGCGCCATCACCGTCAGCAGCGAGCAAGCTGGTGGAGGTAAACCCGGAGTCCGGAGTCAAAGCGAAAGAGACGGCAGACCACCGAAGAGATTTGCGCTAGGACACTGTGATTTTTCAGTGATTTTGTGGGTGTTTGTGCTACTTTTAGGGGTGAAAAGTGCAGGATAAAGGCTGTGGATTACTGCAGATCTCTTTTTGGTAAGCCTTTATAACTTTTAATGCTTAAATTACCACTAAAAATAGCTGTAATGAACTGGATTGATTATATTACGTAATTTTTTAAAAATGTTGAGAAGATACCGTTCCATAAAAGTGGGATTTATAGATTAATTTCTTTAAAATCTAAGTATATTTTACAGGGGTAATAGGGCAAGAAAACATTATGTCCTAGTTGTGGGATAGTTGTGGCATGTAATATATTTAAGGAATTTTACGACTGCTATAAAAGCAGTATTTTATAGCTTCTTTGTTATCTATCTTTTCTTCAACGTATTAAAGATATTTTATCCTGGTTTCATGATCAATATTCTTTGGTATTTTTAATAGAGTTATAAAATTGTAACATAGATATTAATAAATATACCATAATATTTTAACAAAGTCGTTCGTTTCTGGCAATTTTATTGCCTCTATTGTCTCCATATCTTTCTGTTTTTCCAATCACTCTCCGCCAGGACACTCATCTCAAGAGCCAGATCCACTTTTCTCTTCTATTATTAAGGTAACCTTCAATTTCTCCTCTTTTTTTCAAAATGTACCTGGACATGATTCATTCTCATTACATGCCCAAACCAGTGAAATTACCATCCTTAAATTCCTTAATTAAGAGATAATGACAGAACACCTAGTAAAACGCTTAGTGGAACTATGATGGGAAGTCGACCAGTAGGCAGACCAATGAAGAGGTGGATAGACGACCTGAGAACCAATACTAAAGAGGGTGGATAACTGGAGGAGAGCAGCCAGGGACAAGCATACTTGGAGGCGGATGCTGGGGTAGGCCAGGGCCCGACTTGAGCTCTAGCGCCATAGGAAAGAAAGGGAGATTCCTTGATTTACCGATTCGTAATGATTGGATTAACATAGCATTGTTGCAGTATAAAAGAAGCGTTGTATTCACAGTTTCCGCTGTATAATTATATTTCCTACCATTTCTCATTACCATTCACTCCGATATTGATATTAAGCTTTCAAGATATTTCGAGATATTATTTTTTAACAGAGCATTTTCCTCGTATCTTCTTCTAATGTTAAGTCTGATTATATTCTTGCCCCAGTCGCATTTAGTAGTATTTACCGTGACACTTCATTTTGAATAGTCTACTAGCCGCTAGCCTATTTAGAATCTACCAACCTTTTACTGTTCTTTGTCTAATCCGTCTAACTGCGCCTTTTACCTTTATTTTTCTTTTTGTAATTACTCCAGTTCTGGTTACTTTGTTGTCTTTGTCCATGTTATGTTATCCACTGGTTTAATTATATTCACTGGTGGGTGTTTGTCATAATAAATGAAGAATGGACCAACAAGGAAGACATAAGAATTCTGCGATGCTATATGTCTTCTCCTTCTCTGTTTTTTTATGGTGCTAAATCGTGGACCTGGAACGAAGATATGTGCAGACAATGGAAGTATTTTGAGATGTGGCTATATCGGAGAATGCTTAATATTCTGTGGACTAACCGAGTCACAAATAAGGAGGTCCTCAAAAGAATGAAGAAGAACGTAGAGTAGGGTATTACACATTATCCGAAATGAATAAAGATATGCCCTCCTACAAGCCATCATGCAAGGAAAAATATTTGGAGAATGATATGTATCTAGGAAGAAGTAGAATATCCTGGTTGAAGAACCACACAATCCGCGCTACTGCAAGATTCGTCACGGTTGGGCACCTCAAGAAGAAGACCTTGTGCTTAAACTCAGTTAAATTTTCAAGCTATCTAAATATTTAATACACCCAAAAATTAGATCAAATTAAGCAAACCGAAGAGAAATATATGTTAAAAAGTATTGAATAGTATATAAGTAGGAGTAAACAACCCAGTTGTTGTTGAATTCATGATCTATATTCTTCTTCTTCTTCAGGTGCCATCTCCGCTACGGAAGTTGGCAATCATCATAGCTATTTTAATTTTTGAGGCAGCAGCTCTAAATAGTTGTTTTGAGCTGCATCCAAACCATTCTCGCAGGTTCTTCAGCCATGAAATTCGTCTTATTCCGATGTTTCTTCTGCCATCTATCTTTCCTTGTATGAGTCGCAGGATGCCATACTTCTCGCCCCGCATCACATGTTCGAGATACTGTAGTTTTCTATCTTTAATTGTAAGTTCAATTTCCTTCTCTTTACCTATTCTTCTTAGTACTTCGTTGTTCGTAACTCGATCTACCCAGGAAACCCTCATAATCCTTTTATAGGTCCACATTTCAAAGGCGTTAAGTCGTCTCATTGTCTCTACATTTAACGTCCATGATTCCACTCCATAGTATAGAACACTGTATACGTAACATTTTGTTAGGCGTACTTTAAGAGCTAATGTTAAATCTTTGCTACATAGGACCTTTTTCATTTTCATAAAATTAGAACGTGCTTTTTCGATTCTGACTTTGATTTCTGCAGTGTAGTCATTATTTTCTGTTATAAGTGTTCCTAGGTAAGTGTACTTTTTTACTCTTTCGATCTGCTGGCCTTCTACTATCAAGATTTCGTTAGTATTATGGTTGTTTTTACTAATTTTCATAAACTTCGTCTTTTTGATATTGAGAGAGAGTCCGTACTCCCTACTACACCTTACTGTTTTACTCATGAGTCATTGCAGGTCTTGTAAACTATCCGCTATTATTACTGTATCATCTGCATATCTGATGTTGTTAACTAAAACTCCATTTACTCTTATGCCGACTGTTTCATCCTAGAATTTCTCGCATTATCTATTCAGAATAAGCGTTAAATAATAGAGGTGATAGTATACAGCCTTGCCGGACTCCTCTCTTTATTTCCATTTCTTCAGATGTTTCTTTTTCAATTCTTACTATTGCTCGCTGATTTTAATAGAGGTGTGCTTTTAGTCTTAAATCTCTTTCATCTAGGTTTTTAGTTTTCAGAATTTCCATCAGTCGATCATGTTTTAGTTTATCAAAAGCTTTATTGTAGTCTATAAATCAGACGTAAAAAGAACGGTTAATATTCAAACATCTCTGTGTCAGCACGTTGAAGGAGAATAATGCCTCTCTGGTACCCATACCATTGCGGAACCCATATTGAGTGTCACTAATATCCAGCTCCAGTTTAGAGTGTATTCTGGCGTGGATAATTTTCAGCAGAATTTTCAAGGTATGTGACATTAAACTTATGGTTCGGTAGTCACTGCATTCTTTGGCATTCACTTTCTTTGGCAAACACACAAATGCTGATTTGTCAACATTTCTATCTAGACAGAGCAAAATCTAAACTAAAGCTAAACAGAGCAACCTAAACAGAGCAAAAATAGACGCAACATCCATACTTTCATACCAAGAAACAGGGAAACAAGATTTATCATAGAAAAGAGGACAAATCAAGGACCAACTGATACAACTGATACAATGGAAGAACTTAGAAGACACTATGTTACAAATAAGAAAAAATTAACGTAATAATAATTACCAGAAAAGCAAAAAAGACTGGATCACCGATGAAATATTTAAGTTAATGGAAAACAGAAGGATCCTGAAAACTGTAGACAGAACAAGATACACGAAGAAATACAAAAGAAAATAAGGGATTCAGAGGAAAATTGGTTGAACGATGAAATGCTGTGAAATAGAAAATCTACAAGAATTAGACGACTTGTTTATCATACACAAGATGAATAGAGAAATCATCGGAAGCTACAAACGCAGTCACCGAAATAAACTAACCGAGGCAACGCACAGCAGCAGACAACAAAACAAAAATATCAACTTTGAAAGAATATCTAGAATGTTTCTTTCAAGATGAAAGACTCGGTCCAACAAAATCAGAACAACCAGACAGCATACCAATGATAAAAATAAGAGGTACTCTATGGGCTCAAGATTATGAAAAACGGAAATGCTCCTGGTCCGGACGAGATGCCTGTTAATCTATTAAAGTTTATAAACATGACAGAATGGCAAAAGATAGAATAATGATAACAGGAGTCAAATCACCGAATGGTTGAAGAAGTGTTGGAATACCAAGGCAGAGATGATGTGATAATTTAAACAGTACAGAAGCTTCTTACAGATTTTCGGACATTTTGTAGGAAGAAATAATCATAATCTTGAAAGACTTGTAATTTCGGGAAACGTTGAAGATCGAAAAGGAAAAGCGCAGAAAGCCTTTGGCAAGATGCAAGCCATAGTAACGAGGAAATGACTAGAGAGAGATGAAAGTAAGACAGACGATAACTGATAAAAAAGACAAACCGTTAATCTGGTTTGGTCTTATACAACGAATGGTCGACGCCACAGTTTCGAAAAAATTTATGATAGAGATTGCTCTAGATCGGAAATTGAAAGACATACAATGCTGTAAATCTGTGTTTACACCAATTTAATTTGTTAGTTTTACTGTTTTCCTTTTGTAGAGTATAAATTATCCATTGAAACGATTACTTGGAAACCAATATGTTAAGTCAATTATAATTATATTGCTTTCTTGTTAACTGCTATCTAAATTTACATTTAAGCTTTGAATTAAAAAGCGATTACCAACGAAACATTAGTAGCATTTTTTTTAGTGTTTAGCTATTGTTAATGCCCAGTTAATTGAAACTGGTGCGCACGGGTAACAATACAACTCTTACTTGTAAAATATTGCGAAATCATCCATATTAACTAGACGGAACAAATTAATATACGAAACTCTAGATTGTTTCTTAAAATTAGAATGCAAATAAGTTTGAATTGAGAGTTGAATAAGTTTGATTTGTTACTACCTATTCTCTTTCTTCTCATAGCTCCTTTTTTGGCGGAGGTCGTACACTGCGTTTTGCATTTTTTAAGGAAGGTTAAAATAAGGGACTTTATTACAAATAGAAAAACTAATATGTTTCTCTATAATGGTTTTTGTTCTCTCACCAGTTGTTTTTTTTTTGCTCTCGTCAACCTGTGAATCTTATATATAGTGGAGTGCAATTAGAACGAAAACATGCATTGTTTCGGAAAAATTCAAACAAGCTTATATTTCTGTAAAACTTTTTTTGTTAGTTTATATATACATGTTAAAGTAAAAAGTTCTACTCGCATATTTGGCCGCTAATTGTTTATTAATTGTTTAAACAATAACAATTGTTTTGTATAAATAATTTTAAAAATATCGTTAAATTCATCATTTTACTTTGATCAAATATGTTTCTATTTTGTTTTTGGTTATGCTGAATCCGAATATGGCATTGCAATTTGAAAATTCGTATACAGAAGCTCTTATACAGTGTGTCTGCGTAGCTAGGAACCACATGGAAAACTTTTTTATTATCAATTTTAGGAAAAAAAAGTCATTCTTAATAAAATGCTCTGGATAGTCAAAAATCTAAAACTGAACCATCAGATATCAAAGTTTATCAATTTTATACGAGTCATGTCAAAAATATGAATTTCGTTAAAGAGTAAAGTACCTTTATATTCCAAAATATCAAAAAATGCTATTATGAAAAGTTGTTTGAAATTATAAACTATGTCTAAATACACAATTACATCATTCTAATCGAAAAAAAAAAATTTTCAATTTTTCCTCAAATTACGGATACTCATCATCATTTTATTACAATTATGATAACTATTTTATTATCACTTTTACGAAAAAAGTTATTCTTCATAAAATGCTCTTCCTGGTATAAAATCTAAGATACAACCATCAGATATCACACTTTTTTAATTTTATACGAGGTATGTAAAAAATATGAATTTTTCTTAAGAGTTAAGTGCCTTTATTATTCATAATATTTTAATTAGAAGGATGTAATTGAACACTAAAACAAACTTTTTAATTCCAAACAAATTTTCTTTATAACAATTTTCGATATTGTGAAATGTAAAGGTACTTTACTCTTGAGTGAAATTAATATTTTTTGACATACCTCGTATAACATTAATTAAATTTGATATTTGCTTATCATCTTAGATTATATAAGATGCAGAGTATTTTATAAGGAATAACTTTTTTTCGTAAAACTGATAATAAAAAAGTTATCAATAGGTACCAATTTAAGCAGACATACTGTATATAAGCTAAAAAAAAATTTTTTTTGCTGAACATTTATTATTGTTGAAGCTTATTATTAAATGTATTTTAGGTAAGTTTTACAGAAAAAAGTTTTGATCACTTTGTATAAACATTTTTTTAACTAGTAAATTAATTAAATTTGATATTTGCTTATCATCTTAGATTATATAAGATGCAGAGTATTTTATAAGGAATAACTTTTTTTCGTAAAACTGATAATAAAAAAGTTATCAATAGGTACCAATTTAAGCAGACATACTGTATATAAGCTAAAAAAAAATTTTTTTTGCTGAACATTTATTATTGTTGAAGCTTATTATTAAATGTATTTTAGGTAAGTTTTACAGAAAAAAGTTTTGATCACTTTGTATAAACATTTTTTTAACTAGTAATTTTCGGTTTTTGTATTACATTTTTGTTATCTTTCTTAATTTTCTTAAAAAGAAATAGTTTATTTCATTTCTAAAGTAAAATTATTTAGTGCGTTTTAAAGATTACATCCTAAACTTTAAAAAAGCACTTATAAAATTGTAATAGATTTGTTCAAACTTGAGTAATATCGTCAAGTGGTGGTAATTCTATAAAACTACGAAGATTTCAAAAATTACATTTTTTGAGACGTCATATCGTTTGAATTAAATTTTTGAGATTTTTTTAATGAAACATCATTTAGTAAGATGCTTGAAAGGTAACTTGTGCAAAATTGAGAGTTTTATAAGAAAAATTGTATTAGTTAGGCATTTTTAAATCATTTTTAAACAAAATTCATGTAAGGCTCACTTTCCGCCCACACCGTACTTATGCCCATACATTTTATTTCTTTCTATTACAACCATAAGATAGCTTAATTATTCTTCTTTCATGTTCAATTTATAAAATTTCATTTGATCCATTAGTTAAAGAATTACATTAAAATAACTCAACCGTGCACTTCGCCGTACGTTAGTTTACAGTGCGCCAATGTTTGTGAGAATGGTGACTTTAGCGTTATAAATAAAAAATTATAGAAGATACAGATTTAATTTTAGAAAATTCTTTATGTACGGTTTTTTTGTAAAATTTTTTGAATTTTTCAATGGTCAGGTGAGTTTTTTTTCTAAAATTTATATTTTCGGAGTTATTTTAAAAAACATCTAATTTCGTAGTTCATTTGTTTAATAAAAGCTGAAGCACCCACTTCTCGAGTAGAACTTTTTGATATGTTGTTAATTAAACATTTCTTAATGAAATTACAAAAAGTTCTATCTTGTTTGATTTTTTCCGAAGTGAAAATCTATATGCACTCCCCTAATATTGATTTCCTCAGAATCTAACGATGATCTTCACTAGTCTTTTTTATAAGCCTTCGTTTTATCGAATATTATATTATATAACTGATTATTTTACTACGAAATTTTCATTTTTCTAACGTTCCTTTCTTCATTTATTTCTCTCTATATTATCAATACTGTTGTCTCTACGGTACCGGTATTTTAATTTTCTGATTATTATTTCACATTCTTGCACATCTTTTGTAAAACATCCTTGTTTGTTAGCTTTTATTTGTATATACTATCTACAGCATTTTCTATAATCTTCTCCTCTTCCCGCTCATTCCTTGACAGGGCATGGAGACACTCTAAATATTGTTAACTTGCTGTTTCCATTGACTTAAATCATGTGCCAGATGATTTTATCTAGGGATTTTTCTACCAGAGTCCTCATTTAGTCTGCAAATTGTTGGAGATCTTCCTCGTGATCTTTGGCCCTCTACCTTTTCTTTTATTAACAATAATTCCATAGTCCCCATAGTTCCATAGTTGGTTCTATCGATTTTTAGAGTCCATGTTTTAGCTGCGTATGTAGCAAAGGGAAAAATAAGGGCATGAGCTAACCTGAGCTTAGTATTTTTTTCATGAACATCATTTCTTCATCTTTTTCCTTTTCCTCTTTATAAGAAATTCTGCTGGTTCACTGGCGGATTGATACCTCTATGGACGGTTGTCACTCCATTTTTTGCGCTGTCATGTCGGCCGATACTTCTTCTACCGATTGGTGATTTATCTCTTAATATTTTGACCATAATGTTTCTTTCCATTCTGCTTATGTGCTATTCCATTCTTTTTTTCTATTTAGAAGAAAATGCGTTTATACACTATCTCTCAGCGTATTTCCATTAATTCTTCTCAGTACTCTCATTTCTGTTGTTTCCAGTAGTCTTTGTGTTGTGGCTGTGGCTCAATAATGATATACCTATGCATCATCTTGTTTTTGATGCATATGTCATATGTTATTATTGGGACCGTGCAAGTTCGGCAAAGCGACCCCTATTTCTACGCTCTGTACTTTTATTCGCACGTTTAATTATATTGGCCAATTATATTAGTCCTGGTTACTGGATAATTGTCAAGGCCATAGTCCAAAAAATTAATAGGAAGAAAAAATAAGATTCAGGTTATGTTATGAAAACGTAAACCATTGTATGTAGTAAATAAAATTAGTTATTAAAATGCAATACTGCAAGCAAAATACAATTAATTAAATTTACCTTTATATAATAATTGCATATCATATCAATATTGTGGAGCAATATTTAATTTTTCTGCTTCAATGACAGAAGGTATGAAATATACGTCAATTTGACAATATGAATTATTTAAGATAGTTGCAATATTTCTCCGCGACTCGCGCACGGTCGTTTCTCGTTTCCCTTCCAAGTACTTGCACACCGCGAATTGGTTTTACATGGTTTTGTCATAATATAGTGTTTATTAAGGCATCCTGTAAGTCTATTTGCAACTTCATTTCTGTTGCTGTAATTTTGGACCTGTTTCGTTTGTTTATTATCCCATTATCTGCTCCGAAAATCATTACACTAAGTACCAAGGTGTTGGTATCTATTTTCTTCTTTGTATTTCTGGTAATCTGTCTATCCAATAGAAGCACGTTCATTTGTTTGATACTTGCTCTTGTCTGTGCTAATTTTCTGGCTCTCTTTTGTACCTTTATGGAGTATCAATCTTACGTATTTGAATTTTTCAGTGCCGTTAATTTCTATATCTCCTTCAATTCCCAAGTTTTTTACCGATTCTTGTTTTGTTGTTAAGCTTCGCTCTTTTCTAGGTTTACTTCCAGTGGTTTTGTGTATTCTTATTCTAGTTTTCGAAGCATATAGGATAGATCTTCTACATCTTGAGCCGTTATCACGTGGTCATCTGCAAAATTTAGTGTGTAAATATAGTTTCGGATTGGTATTCCTATACCTTTACATTACATTGAAGATGCAGAGCATTCATCTGGTATTTCGTTCAGATTTATGAACATTCATGACACTTTGTCTTTTGAAAAGCAGCTGCAGTTATATTTCATGGTGTTGTTATCCCATGTGGTACCACGAGGCTTCAGGAAGTTCCATTCAACAAGGGGGAATCGAAAAATTATATGTCTATGGTTAAGTTGGTAGGAAAAGAATCAAAATAAGTGAAAGAGTAGACACAATATGTAGTTGATAGAAGATTTGAGGGCCAACTATTTTTAAAAGAAAAATAGTAAAACAGAAAGTTAACAAATGAATAAAATCAACAGAAATTAGAATGAAATAATTATTATCTGAATAAAAGTTCTTTAGAGTTCTTATGGAATTCTTTACTTAGTTCAATGTTAGCTCAATCCGTTCTTCATTTTAATTTCGTTTTTGTTTATGTCCTGTGTCTGTAGGATACACGTAGCATATCATATACATACATAGAAGCAAAAAAAGAGTACCTTTCATGAGTAGCTGACACAGTTACCACGACCAAAACTGACTAGAAATAATACCAAAAAAAAACGATATAACATTCATTAAATTTTACGATAGTAACAAATGAGGAGAGATTTGAATCTACTCAGAACAGTACCAAATCGCCGTAACACCTCAGTTAATGCCATGCGTGACTCATTGTACATACATCGAAAACTGGTACTCATATCTCATTAGCATTACATATGGAACTTGCGCTCGACTGTTACATCGACAAATATCTATTATTATTTCCTGGTAAACAATTCAAAAAACTTGACTTAGAATATCAATTGTCCACAGCATTCCATGATATTAAGGTGTGTCGATTCTAAAGAACCTAGCGCTTTGTCATGCACTTTATTTACCTTGAATTTATGTTATTTGTCATATAATTTGTTTTTCACGTTAGTACTGTGGTATCGGTGCTTAAATTTCAATGCTGTACGGTCGGGTAGGCACATGGTCAGTTGAGATTTTTGTTTGGGCGGCCTTGTTGCGCAAGTTTTGCTATTATTGGGTTGGATCGACCAGTAGATACGTGTAACGGTAGATTACGCTCACTTGAAAAAACTATACAAGCAAACTGATTTTAAAACATGTTTCCCATATATTCAATGTTGTATTATTACGTATGTGAACAATAAAAATCATTCGAAAAAATACCTTACTTTTATGTTTTGTTATTTAGCCTTGAAGGTCTAGGGCTAAAATACTATAATTATTAACCATTAAAATACCATAATGTATTACCTATATATTATAAACTTGTATCAAGTGGGATGGATTCTTGTCCAATCATGCTCCTTGTCTACTAAAGTGACTTATTGTTCTCTTAAATTCATCCCTCTTTGTTTTTCTTTCTTCCCAACCATCAATTCCTTCTTTCCTCAGATCTTCCTGTACGATCTCAAAGGATCTTTGTATGGGTCGTCCTTTCATTCTTTTTGTGATTGGAACCCGTTTTATGATCATCTTTGGCATCCTTTCCTGTCCATTCTCATCACATACCCCATCAATTTAACTTTCTGTGCCTTTATGAAGCGACTGATGCTTGGTTCGTTATACTGTTCCTCTTGTTCACTGCTTGTTCGTCGCATCCGATTTTCCGCCGTGTTTTTGCCTCTATATATAGCTCTGAGCATTTTCCTCTCCCATCTTTCGCCATATAGTGTTATTAAGGCATCCTGCCAGTCTATTTGCTCTGTGTACTTGATTTCTCACTTCTTTGTCCAGGTCTCCGTAACTTGACAATGTAATTCCGAGGTATTTTATTTCCATTACTTGTTCAATACTGATACCATCAATTTCTATTTTACATCTGATTGGTTCTTTACTGATTACTATTGTTTTGGTTTTCTGAAAAGAAATTGTCATATTGAATTCTTTTGCTCTTATTTTAAATCTGTGGACTAATCTTTGCAGACTATCTTCATCTTGGGCTATCAATATTGCGTCATCTGCGTAGCAGAGTATTTTTACTTCTTTGTTTCCCATTCTATATCCTCGTCCTTTGTAGACGTTTTTGATGATTTCATCCATGATTAAATTGAAGAGCATAGGACTCAATGAGTCTCCCTGTCTTATTCCGCTGCCTATATCTATAGGTTCTGTAAGTTGTCCATCTATTCTGACTTCCAATTTGTTGTTTTGGTAGATGTTTTCAATAGTTTTTATGATATCTAGAGGGACTTCTCTATTATACAGAAGATGGATTACATCTTTGAGTCTTACTCTGCCAAATGCTTTCTTCAAGTAAATCAGACATAGAAATGCTGGTCGATTATGCTCTAGTGATTTCTCAGTAATTTGCTTTATGACGAATATTGCATCTGTACACGATCTTCCAGTACGAAAACCCTGTTGTTCATCTGCTAAACTTATCCTCTGATTCATTAGGTCTTGTAAAATTTAAGTTGTAAGTTTTAGGGTAGTATTTAACAAGTTGATACCTCTGTAGTTTTCTGGCTGCTTTTTATCTCTTTTTTTGAAAAGTAGAATTAGTTCGCTCGTTTTCCATCCTTCCGGTATTTTATTGTGTTTTATGATTTTGTTAATTAATGTTGTTAATTGTTCTGTCATTGCTGCTCCACAATATTTCAGTAATTCGTTTGGTATTCCATCCTTACCTGCAGCTTTTCTGTTCTTCAGCTTTTCGAGTGTTTTTCGTACTTCCTGTGCACTTATATTAACATCTTCATTTGTGGTAATTTCTGGTGTTTCCGGTTCTACCATCATTTGTTCTTCCTCTGCATTGAGCTTTTTTAGATAGTCAATCCATGTATTCTTTTCTATGTGTTTTGGTTCTATTAGTTCCTTTACCTCCGTTCTTTGACCTCCTATAAAGTGCCATATTTCCTTTTGGAGACCATAAAAATCATGTTTCATTTCTTTCGAAAAACGTTCCCAATGATCATTTTTATTCTTCTTACGACTGCATGTGTTTCGTTTCTTATAGTTTTATAATTATCGTTTGCCTCTTGTGTTTTAGTTGACATGTATTTTAGGTAAGCTTTTTTCTTCTCTTTACATTTTTCCTTTACTTCTGTATAAAACGTCTTCGTCTTCGTCTGTACAAAACCATATACATGTTTAAAATCTATAAACAACGCATGCAGAGATACCTCATGTTCATAGCAGGTGGGCTGGATTTAAAGTTTTCTGCTATTCTATATACTGTATTCCGTAGGACAATTTCTCTAAAGTTTGGCGTATTTTATTTGCTTCGTTTTTTATGTATTGGTGTATGGATATCAGAGGTTCCCCAGCTCGTTTCTCTTTATCATATTTACTAAGTTCTGGATTTTATTGCTAAAGATAACAGCTAGACACAAAGAATCCTAGAATGGAGACCAAGAAGAATGGGAAAACCTCAAAAGAGAAAAGTAAATGACATAAAAGCAGTGACAGGCAAAGATGGAGAAAGATGGAAGCAATTCTCTTCATTTTTTTAATAGTTTACTCACCTGAGCTTGTGGAATCCCAAACTTTTTAACAATTTCGATTTGACTTCACTTGCATTGTTTTGCGTATTTCATTTTCTCTTAAAGTAAGATCCTTTCTCTTCAAATTTAAGAATGACATGGTTCACTTGCAAACACCTAAGTTCCTGTGTAAGTACCAAAAAGCACTTTATGATCTGTGGATGTTTCGGGGGAAGGCGAAGTTCGAATTGCTGCTCATAACAAAGTAATTCAGTAGGTATTTTTCACCTGACAGACCCTGTTAGAGAGAGATTCCTGTGAGATTCCTGTGAGACTCCTGTGAGATTCGTTGAGGTGTGCGTCAGGGTTGTGTGCTTTCTCCAATACTATTCAATATATGTATATAGCGAAACAATATGTCAGGAAGCGCTCCTAGAGCAAAACATTGGTATGAACATTAACGGAGAGTTAATTAACAATATACGATACGCTGATGACACGCTAATAGTAACAGATAATCTAGCAAATTTACAGTATTTGATGGAAAACATAAACACTCATACCCATAAGTATGGTCTAAAACTGAACATCAAAAAGACTAAATTCATGATTGTAACAAAGAAGCTATACATCAATGTGAATTTAACCATAAATAATCAGCCAGTTCAAAGAGTTACGTCCTACAAATATTTAGAGGTTTGGTTCACTGATACTAATGACCAGACAAGAGAAATCAAGAGGCGAATAGAGATAGCGAGACAATCGTTTGTCAAAATGAAAAAGTTCCTATGCAGCCGGGATATAAATATAAACTTAAGAACGAGAATGTTAAGGTGCTATGTTTTCTCCGTTCTGCTGTACGGCATGAAAGCTTGGACACTGAAAAAGATAAACATCAAAAACATTGAGGCATTCGAGGTGTGGTGCTACAGGAGAATGTGGAAAATACCATGGACAGAAATAGTAACAAATCAAGATGTTTTGCTGAAGATGGGGAAGGAATGCGAAGTCATAAAAACCATACAAACGAAAAAACTGGAATATCTAGGCCACATAATGAGAGGATAAAAGTACTCTCTGCAAACTCATAATCCAAGGAAAAATCTCGGGAAAGAGAAATGTGGGACGTAGGAGGATTTCCTGGTTGCGAAATTTAAGGGAGTGGTATGGGTGCAGTTCAATACAGTAGTTGTTCAGAGCTGCAGCCAACAAAGTTAAGATTGCTGTGATGGTAGCCAACCTCCGATAGGAGACGGTACTGCAAGAAGAACACCCTGTTAAACCAGAGAGCATTTCCTTTAGTTTCTAATCCTTAAACCGGAATATTTCTAGAACCGATATTCTAATAAGTGGGTTTGTATTACGTATAACAATAACTGCATTACAAGAAAATATTTATTTATTCATCGAAACTAAACATTTATTGTATAGTTATAAACAATATTCTCAACGGTCGCTTTATTATTTTAATAACAGCTCTCTTATATAAATAAACGATTGTTATCCTAACGGTGTTCACCACGGAATAGAATTAAAAATTAAATCTTAAAGAATTGCTAAGAGGAGAGAAAGTTGGATCGTTATTGTAGCCGTATCCGAATCGTAGAATGCGTACGGAGATTTTATTTATGTAAGATCGTGAGATGTTGTTGAGTTCGTACTCGAACAGAATCAAGTGCATTGTTTCGATAGAACAATTGGGTACTGAAACGAAATAACCGGAGAAAATTTGTGTCATTCGACAAAACACGATATGCTAGAAAAGGAATCTAGGTGAACTACTTGAATTTACATCTCTTGTAAGAAGAAATGTGATAAGCTTCAACTTTTTACCGCGATCTAAAGAGACCAACAAACGATTGACACTAGCAAGGAAAACGGAAGGTAATACTGAAGTATGGCATATGTAATATTGTCCAATAGACTGATTTGAACAAATTGTTTAAAATAACAATTGATAAAAAAGATTAGGGTTAAGGTAACTACACTCTGGGCCAAAATTAACCGGCCACCTTAAAAATGGGTCATTTTTGATGTCTTATATCTTCTAAACCTGTTGTCCGATTTAAGTGATTTTTTTAATATGTCATAGCCTTATTCCTTGACAATATCGTTATAATAATATTGTTTTTTATTTTATTTTATTTATTAGACGGGAAACCCCCATTACAAAAAAAATAATAGTACATTTTTTATTAAAGGCTATATCAAAACTAGTCTAAATAGCACCCTATTAAGAAAAGCATAAAAGATACATATAGGTACATATTATATATACACATACAAAATTAACAAAAAGTTACTTAAATAATAAATCCATTAGGTATGTAAGTTATCACTAGTAAACTGGCACATATATGTAATAGCAATATAATATTAACATATTTCCAAAAGAGTTCTCTTAAATGATTGCAAAGAGTTATTAAACACATCCAATCTATTAGGCCTTGGGCCCACATATACAAATATTATTTATGACCACACCGTTGAAACTTTTTGTACTTGTTATTTGAGTGGAGTCGGACAAATTTGGAGCTTGGCGCATTATGGTAGTGGGGCGTTTGTCTGTCAAGCGGTGACGAAGTTGCCAATTTTATGCAAGAAGAAAATTTATAACCACATTGGTCATTTTATTTTAATCAATGGTTTCTATCATATAAACAGCGAAAACAATTTTGTCGGACAAAAATATTGGAGCAAATTTATGAAAAAAAAATAAATTTATTACCACATGGATAATTTTAACGGTATCTACCATAAAACCTTTTTACAATAATGTGGTAACCTTGTCGGACAATTTTCACGGGGCATATGCGCAGTCGGACGCGCCGAAGATGTCAATTTTCTGAAATTTTTTTATTTACAACCATTTTTCCGACAACATTAGTAGGTTATAGGTAATTATATTCTTAATCAAAAAATCAAAGTGTCGGACAAAAATATTGGGGCAAATCGACAGTCGGACAAAAAATTTAATTTTTATTAGTAAACTGTACTTTCAAATTATGTTGGGTTCGTGCATCCTTTATCTTTACAACCATTTTTCCGATAAAGGTAGTAGGTTACAAATAATTATATTCTTAAACAAAAAAAGAATGTGTGTGTGTACTTTGTACGCACGTAAGAAGTTATACTTCTATTATATGATTATATGATTATAAACGAAATTAATATACTTTTTATTTATATTTTATTTAAATATTAAATTAATTTATACTCACTACTTCTCAAACATTTTTATTAAAACAGTGCCAAAAAACACATTAAAAATGCCACAAATGATTTCTGAACATTAATTGTCGGAAAATTTTTTAACTAAATACGTATTTTCTGAAAACAAAATTATATAATAAATATACTTACAATCATAAAATGTATAAAAAAAAATAAAAAAATAAAAGTTTCTATTGGGATTCGAACCAACTTACCACGCGGCTGGTATTTGCGTTGTATTGGGATTCACCCGCATTAAAACTTAGCCACAGAGACAGCTTGTCATTATGTGCGAAGATCGTCTAACTAAACAGATTAACCTTTTGACATTTTTAACTTATGTAAATCAAATTATTTTGATTTTGAATTGAAATGATTTAGAATTGAAAA
This sequence comes from Diabrotica virgifera virgifera, assembly GCF_917563875.1. Taxonomy (NCBI): domain Eukaryota; kingdom Metazoa; phylum Arthropoda; class Insecta; order Coleoptera; family Chrysomelidae; genus Diabrotica; species Diabrotica virgifera. Next base: position 198,662,598 of record NC_065450.1, on the reverse strand, counting down.
AATACAACAAAACATAGAGTAAGAAGACAATATATTAGATGAATATTGATAGAAATTTTGATGGTAATCAAATTATGTAAATGAAAGTATTACATACTAATTATGTATTTTGGTAGGTTCAAGGTAGGTATCGGAGCCCGTATAACGACTAATAAATTTCGCAATCACTTGCGTCGTGCAAAGTGGCTATGTTCAAATATCATAACAAAATTTGATCAACTATTTATAAAACACTTACCAGTGAAAGATTCTTTAGCTTTGAATAAGCGAGATCTGCGGCACTCATACTAGGCACAGTTTGATAAGCTTTCACATTGGCATGCAACAATCATCTCTTCTATGTAAATAAGTCCAAAAATATAATATGAAAACTATTTAAAAAGGCAGTATAACCATTAACTAACTTTTTGTTTGTTGTTTCTCTTCCTACAAATTTTAAAACGCAACAAGCATACATTATAACCAAACCATGCACAGTCCCACAGCTGCCATATTGGATAATTTTTGTCATGTCATTTGAACATCCAATCAGAACAAAGTTATAATGCGCATGCGCCCGGTCGCTAGGTTTTCCCATATAAAATTTCACCGTCATTACGCCCGTAAAGAAGTATAACTTCAAAAAATGTAATTGTCTGACAAAAACCTTGGGGCAAACGAACAGAAAACTTAATTCTTTTAGGCTATTGACGAGAAGGTATTATCAAAAAAATTTTAAAACAGTTTTTCTCGGTTAATTTTGAATCGATTTAGCTGAAAATTGGTACACACACTAAGTAAAATATTTAAAAGGGTATGACGTAGAGGTGTACCCAAAATTTTCCCTAAAAATTTTCCGACAAGAGGAAAAATTTTAGAAAAATTGTGATCTGATATTTGCGTACATGCTCCTTGAAAAACGACAAACACCGTTCTGTAGTTTTTTTTCTCGAATTAAAAAAAAATTCCGACACAAGTATCAGGTTACAAGTAGTTATATTCCAAATCAAAAAATCTAAGTGTCCGACAAAAATATTGGGGCAAATCCAAAGTCGGACAAAAAATTTAATTTTTATTGATAAACTATACTTTTAAACTATGCTGGGTTCGTGTATCCCTTATCTTTACAACCATTTTTCCGACAAAAGTAGTAAGTTACAGGTAATTATATTCTTAAACAAAAAATGCAATTGTCTGACAAAAATGTTGGGGCAAACGAACAGAAAACTTAATTCTTTTAGGCTATAGACGAGGAGGTATTATCAAAAAAAATTTTAAAACAGTTTTTCTCGATTATTTTTGAATCGATTTAGCTGACAATTGGTACACACATTAAGTAAAAGATTTAAAAGGGTATGACTTAGAGCTGTACCCAAAATTTTCTTAAAACATTTTGCGACAAGAGGAAAAATTTTAGAAAAAATGTGATCTGATATTTGCGTACATACTCCTTGAACAACGACAAACATCGTTCTGTAGTTTTTTTTCTCGAATTAAAAAAAAATTTCCGATACAAGTATCAGGTTATAAGTAGTTATAATCCAAATCAAAAAATCTAAGTGTTTGACAAAAATATTGGGGCAAATCCAAAGTCGGACAAAAAATTTAATTTTTATTGATAAACTATACTTTTAAAATATGCTGGGTTCGTGTATCCCTTATCTTTACAACCATTTTTCCGACAAAGGTAGTAAGTTACAAGGAATTAAATTCTTAAACAAAAAATGTAATTATCTGACAAAAATCTTGGGGCAAACGAACAGAAAACTTAATTCTTTTAGGCTACTGACGAGAAGGTATTATCAAAAAAAATTTTAAAACAGATTTTCTCGGTTAATTTTAAATCGATTTAGCTGAAAATTGGTACACACACTAAGTAAAACATTTAAAAGGGTATGATGTAGAGCTGTACCCAAAATTTTCCCTAAAAATTTTCCGACAAGAGGAAAAATTTTAGAAAAATTGTGATCTGATATTTGCGTACATGCTCCTTGAAAAACGACAAACACCGTTCTGTAGTTTTTTTTCTCGAATTAAAAAAAAATTCCGACACAAGTATCAGGTTACAAGTAGTTATATTCCAAATCAAAAAATCTAAGTGTCCGACAAAAATATTGGGGCAAATCCAAAGTCGGACAAAAAATTTAATTTTTATTGATAAACTATACTTTTAAACTATGCTGGGTTCGCGTATCCCTTATCTTTACAACCATTTTTCCGACAAAAGTAGTAAGTTACAGGTAATTATATTCTTAAACAAAAAATGCAATTTTCTGAAAAAATGTTGGGGCAAACGGACAGAAAACTTAATTCTTTTAGGCTATCGACGAGGAGGTATTATCAAAAAAAATTTTAAAACAGTTTTCTCGGTTATTTTTGAATCGATTCAGCTGAAAATTGGTACACACATTAAGTAAAAGATTTAAAAGAGTATGACTTACAGCTGTACCCAAAATTTTCTTAAAAAATTTTGCGACAAGAGGAAAAATTTTAGAAAAATTGTGATCTGATATTTGCGTACATACTCTTTGAACAACGACCAACATCGTTCTGTAGTTTTTTTCTCGAATTAAAAAAAATTTCCGACACAAGTATGAGGTTATAGGTAGGTGTATTCCAAATCAAAAAATCTAAGTGTCCGACAAAAATATTGGGGCAAATCCAAAGTCGGACAAAAAATTTAATTTTTATTGATAAACTATACTTTTAAACTATGCTGGGTTCGTGCATCCCTTATCTTTAAAACCATTTTTCCGACAAAGGCAGTAAGTTACAAGTAATTATATTCTTAAACAAAAAATGTAATTGTCTGACAAAAATGTTAAGCAAACGAACAGAAAACTTAATTCTTTTAGGCTATCGACGAGGAGGTATTATCAAAAAAAATTTTAATGGAAACACTGGAACAGGGGCAGTTTTAATTGTGGAACAAGTTAAAAATTTGGAACGGTCAGACCACGAAAACGGAACATTTATTTTGTCCGACAGAACACACTTAAACTCTCCGAACAGAGATTTAACTCTCATGCAAAAACCAGACTGCTATTTATCACCTGTCATAATTCCTGTCATTTGAAATATTCTACATGTTCCACTCATTAAAACCCCTATTTGCTGACAAATAGCAGTCTGATTTTTGCATGAGAGTTTAATCTCTGTTCGGAGAGTTTAAGTCTATTCTGTCGGACAAAATAAATGTGCCGTTTTCGTGGTCTGACCGTTCCAAATTTTTAACCTGTTCCACAATTAAAACTGCCCCTGTTCCAGTGTTCCCATATATCAAAGTTTATCCGACTAGACACCCTTAAGCTATTAACAAATTTTCAGCTTGCTATTAATCAACTTTTTTTCATACGCGGGATCCAGACCTAAACTTAGAACGGGATCCTACAACATTCGCAAGAAATAATACGAAGAAAATATCAATACCATATATAAAAGGACTATCCGAGAAACTTAAAGCAATAGGAAATAAATTCAACATTTCAACAACATTCAAAACAACAAACACATTGAGATCTATTCCATCTAAAACTAAACCTAACAATGAACAAGAAAGAACAAAGAATTGCATTTATAAAATACCTTGTGAATGCGAACAATTTTATTTAGGTGAAACATCAAGACCATTAAACGTTAGAATAAGTGAACATCAGTCTTATATTAAAAATAGAGAATTTGTTAGATCTCAAATACGTCAACACGCATGGGATAATGAACATAGAGTTCAGTGGAGAGATTCAAGTATTGTCCTGAAAGAATCAAATAATAAAAAGAGAAAAATCAATGAAGCGGCTCTAATTATGCTAAATGAAACCAATTGTGTAGCAAATTCCTAGGTAGAATGCAGTAGGATATGGTTACCCATACTGAAAGAGGAAGTCAATAGAAAGAAAATACCACGATTAGTAAGTCAATAACTTATCGAGTTAGTACAAATTTTATATTTTAGTATTACTTATTGTATATCTATGTATTATTAATATTATTTATAATTTAAACATAATAAAGTCAGAATTTGGTATTAGTTTTTTGAAAGTAAATTAAATGTAAGACCAAATACTTACGATGTCGGGATAGTCTCACGATGTTTTTTCCTGGTTTTCCCTCGTGATTTACTATGGAATCTCTAACGCGAGAATTTTACTGTCATCGTTGCATTTCGTTGTCTTTTTTAAAGACAGATCACATGCTATGATTTTTTTGTGACGGATATTCTTGAGTTGGGATTGATTTCATGTAATCGAATGAACTATCTTTTAGTAAAGTCGTCCCAGGAACGCAACTCATAAATATTGGCGATATCATATTTTAAAGTCTTCTACTTTAAAATGTATAATATACGTCTAAATTGCCAATATAAATGAGTCAGATTAAATAAATTATTAGAAGAATTTTTTTTTACTTAGCAAGATTTTTGTTTATTTTAGTAGTATTTTGTATTTTGGCAACGAAACCCGATTTGGGCTTCGAAACGTTAATAAAATCATTTTTGAAGTTATACTTCTTTGGACGCGATTGGGAGTGAATTTTTATTAACCTGGGCGCATGCGCACACAGACAGTATAGAGTTCGTTCCTAATTCTTTCAACTTATGTATGTATGAGTGCCACAAAGCTGTAAAAAGGATATATTAGTGTTTTTAGTAAATATATTTATTATAATTTTTGTGTCTTTGGATTTGTCTTGCTCGGGAATAAGATATGTAATAAGTATTATTAAAACATTTTTATTTTTATTTTTATACTTCACTTGATGAATTTGTCACCGTGATTGTAATTATGTCCGAGACGTGATATAAACAAAGCCGCGGTAGGTTATTGGTAGAGCATTCGACTAGAGATCGAGAGGTCCCGCGTTCAAATCCGGACAATTCATATTCCTTTTTTTTTAATTGTTTGGTATTGTTTCAATAAAATTGTTTTGTAAGTGGTAAGTTTTTATTAAAATTAGTTTAATATTTAAATAAAATACAAATAAAAGTATATGTATTTCGTTAAAATCATATAATAGAAGTATCTATAAATTCTTACGTGCGTACAAAGTACACACATTCTTTATTTTGGTAAAATTGTGGTTTATTTCCCATTGAAAATAGTTAATTATAAAAATGCCACAAGGAAATAGCTTTAGAACATGCCTACTTTTAATGGGAACAGTCCTAAGAAAAAGCATTCAAAAGTATATATAATTCATGTAGAAAATAATCACCTACAACGATTTTCTATCGATTCTCATTCATTATTTTGTATATTACTTCCATTCACGCATAAATCTCATTATCTATATGTTTCAAACTCGAAGTTAGTCACGACTATCCTTCGTAGGTTGATGTTGTACCATAAGACCAATTTCCTGGACTATTATTCAACATTCCGTTGTTTGCTGGTTGGCCGACGGACGCGATGGTGTGTCTCTTCGTGTTCGAGCGATATTCGAGGCGGCCGAGAAACTGCGGGGTTACGCTTCTGACCGAGCATTTACATCTTTTCTGAGCATCAGCGCCGACGATAATAATATACAGATAGGTTTAGGTATAAAGATGGATGAAAATGCGGCGCATGATTGGATCTAGCGGCTTTATGTAACTGGTTTAAAATAAGTCAATATGGCAGAGATTTGTTTATTAACAAAAATATATTTTTTTAAGTCAAGGATTTTTTTATACACTCGGATGCAAAAAAAATCCAATTAAAAATTTGGTCATTTTTGATGCTCAAATTTTCTAAACCTGTTGTCCGATTTAAATAATTTTTTTACCATGTTATACTGGTAGGGGAGCCCAAGCGGGGGTTTTTGCAGTTACTCGAGCGCGTCAGATTAGCGTATGGGGAGAAACCTGGTACCCTGCAGATGTACCTCTACCATATATTGCCTCTTAGCACAGGGGAGTTCGTTAAGGGGAGCCCGAAAAAAAAATCTATCCTTAAAAAGACTCGAAATTGTCAGATTAAGATAAGGTAAGTTAAGTACATGCAAAAGAGTGTATATTTCAAAAATCTGACGATTTGAGCCGGGCGTAAGGAAATGGGTGAGTCCCAAAATTTCACAAGAAAAAAGCGAATATTTCGCGAAACAAATGACAGATCGAAAAACTAAAAAATATTTGACCAATATTTTTTAAAAATCTATCAAATGATACCAAACACGACTTCCCACAGAGAGGGGTGGGGGGTAAATTTAATATTTTAAATATGAATCCCGCGATATTTCGCGAAATGAATATCAGATCGAAAAACTGTAAAATACACTTATTCAATATTTTTGAAAAATCTATCGAATGGCACCAAACACGACCCCCCATGGATGTGGGGTGGGGGGTTACTTTAAAATCTTAAATAGGGGCCCTCAATTTTTATTGCAGATTTGGATTCCTTACGTAAAAATAAGTAACTTTTATTCGAAACATATTTTCGAATTATGGATAGATGGCGTTATAAGAGGAAAAAACGATTGTTGCAAATGGAAAATTAAATTAAAAAATGGCAAGCTCCCACTAAAATGGAAAAATTTACTTAATTTACTTTTGGTTTTAGGACCTACTCTTCACAACCAAATAGGTCCCCAAAGCGCTCGAGTGACTGCACATTTAGCATACTTTGCTCCCCTACCATAGCATTTTTCATTAACAATATCGCTGTAATAATATTGTTGTTAGACAGGTAAACTGTCATTGTATAATAGGTGTACGAATCAAACTGTGTTTTTTTTCTCAAAGTTCGCATCACCCTGTGGACTATTCTAGCATTTATAAAGTACTGATATTAAAACCCAACTATAGCCTCAGGTCTTCTTAACATTCTGTTTTTAGATTCATTCGCTTATGCTGAATAATAAAAAAGTTAGGTCCTTTAACAGCTGGCTATGTTCCTCATAAGTACAGGGTGTTTCTAAATAAGTGCGACAAACTTTAAGGAGTAATTTTACATGAGAAAATAAGGACAGTTTGCTTTATACGGGACGCTTCGTTTCCGAAATACGGGATGTTCATTTTTTTTTACAAACTGACGATTTATTTATTGCTTTAAAACCAGTTGAGATATGCAAATCAAATTTGGTGGGTTTTAAGACGTAGTTATTGCACATTAAATTCTTAATTGCTTGTCAAAAAATGTGCCATAACTACGTCTTAAAACCCACCAAATTTGATTTGCATATCTGAACTGGTTTTAAAACAATAAAAAAATCGTCAGTTTGGAGAAAAGTAAACATCTTGTATCTCGGAAACGAAGCGTTTGCGGACATATCGATGGCGTCACGACAAAAAGGCGTAAGCGCCAAAAATTCTAAATTTATGTTTTGGTATCAAAATAAAATAGTTTTTACGTCCTATCGACTATTAAAAAGAAGCAGCTGTAAAAAAATTCCAAACCAACTAAAAGGGGCTTTGAATGTTCTAACCGCCAAACGAGTTTCTTAAAAGATGAGACACCGAAATCAGTAAGCGACGAGATCCGTAGTGGAAGGTGGTGCTTACGTCTTGGGTCTGAAAACGTAGTTATATCAATAAGGTAAACAATAACTTGAACTATTATTAATATTTAATGGTTTGTTAAGCGTTTAGTTAGATTATTTATGTTGAGAAATCATAATATTCCATAAGAATCCACAATTTTACCGACTGTCGGTTACGCCTTTTCAGAAAAAAATTTTTCGTTTATGTAACCGCCATTTGGCAATTTAAAATACACTATGACTTAAATTTGCCGTAAAAAAATTACTACTTAACCGACTTAAATAAGGTTTGAAACTAAATAAAATATATATTTACTCTGTTGTATAGTCGTCTCTTTTTTTAATTTTAAAGTTATATTTTGGTAGTAATATTATTTTAAAAAACTAACATTTGAGTGGCGCTTACTTCTTTTCTTTAATGGTTTTTAGAATGGTTTCTCGGGGGCACAAAATAATAAATCTTGCATTCCTATCCATTTTGGAGGATCAGGATAGTAATGTGCAGGAATTCAGCGGAAATAATAAAAACCATGGTTCATTTTCCACTGAAAATGAGATCCTCAATGAAGCGCTAAAGCATGATGTTCTTTTAGAGCCTATACTAAAAGACCATAAACAAGAACTCCAAATGCCTAGTTCTGTTCTAGATGATGATGCCATTGTGGATTTCAGTTTTCCTCTAAGTCCAAATTTGAATATTGACAGCCGTTTATTTTCGAACATTGATGAGACTGCCGAAGAAGAGACTGATTTATTAACCTGTGATAAAAAGCTTGTACCTTACTCAGATAGTGATGATACTAATGATAGTAGTAATAATGCCGCAATAGTATTTAGTCCATTAGTTAATGATAAGATAGGTTGTAATGATTTTATACAACATAATGATTCTTTATTACACTCCGAATCAGATTTATCATCATTGACAGTATTTCTTAAAAATGAGACTGAAATTGACAGCATTAGTTCTAGCTCATCAACTGGTTCAATTTCTAGTAAAACGTCAGGTAGTTCATCTCAAAGCACTCAACCTGAAGGTAGAGGACAAAAGAGAAAAAAAAGGAAAGTAATTTATTACGTCAACCAAAGTTACGTAACTTGGGGAAAAGTTACTGTAATTATAAAAACGAACTCGTTGCTGAAAAAGTTTTGCTTCCTAATCAATGTTCAGGCAAAAAATGTGTCAATCAATGTAATAGCTTGAGCATTGAGGACAGAAATAGTATTTTTTTAAATTTTTGGAACCTAGTTAATAATTTAGATAAGAAAAATTTCATTAATGGTTGCGTTATTGTCATACTGTAAAGAGAAAAACAACAGTTTCTGATTCACGTCGTAATCTAACTTATCAATACTTTCTTTTGAAGAATGATGTACAAAAACGTGTTTCCTTACAATTCTTTAAAAGCCAGTTTATTTTCTTGTTATAATTAATATAACGTGATAATTAAACTAACTTTATTTTTGTATGATATTTTTTTACACAAATATAACTCTAAGAAACTCATAAATATATTGCGTATTGTTCATTTTGTATTATTTTTACTTAAATGTTATGCTTTAAAATGAAAAGATTTATTCTCCATTTTTATTATACTTCCGTAAAATTAAAAGGCGTACAAGTTCCTAAGCGGCATTTTTTGATCAAAATATTTTTTTCCAAATATGGTAACCGCCTTTCAAAAAGGCTTAAACACCACAGAACCTAACATTAAAGGCGTAAGCAACAAAATGTTAAATATCTCATGTTTATAATAATTGTTTTATAACTAACATATAATAAGTCAAAATGCCTCAGTTCTATAATAATAAAATGCCAAAAAATGTAAAAAAAAGAAATATTGAGCGATATTAAACGTTTTTTGTGTCTCCTGAAAAAAACTGTCAATGGCGCGTATACCTTTCTGTCGTGACGCCGTCGATATGAATATAAAGCGAACTGTCCTTATTTTCTCATGTAAAATTACCCCTTAAAGTTTGTCGCACTTATTTAGAAACACCCTGTACTAACGAACATGGTCAGTTGTTAAAGGACCTAACTTTTTTATTATCCAACATAAGCGAATGAATCTAAAAACAGAATATTAAGAAGACCTGAAGCTATAGTTTGGTTTTAGTTGCAGTATTTTATAAATGCTAGAATAGTCCACAGCGTGATGCGAACTATGGGAAAATAACACAGTTTGATTCGTACACCCAGTATACAATGACAGTTTACCTGTCTAACAACAATATTATTACATCGATATTGTCAATGAATAAAGCTATAACGTGGTAAAAAAATCACTTAAATCGGACAACGGGCTTAGGAAATTCGTGACATCAAATTGACCAAATTTTTAAGGGGATCGATTTTTCTGCATGTGAGATATGGAGGTTCAAAATTATGGAATAAATTCAATTTTTCGAGAATAGGCCAGTTTGGAGAAAAATCCCGAGACAGGACGATTTTTATTTTTAAATTATGATTTTTTGGCATATATATCATATTATTATTGACGCCAACCATCTGGGCGTGATGACGTCATCGACGAGTTTTTTAAATGAGAATAGGGGTTGTGTGCTAGCTCATTTCAAAGGTTATTCAATCCTCTATCAGTAATATAAGCATTAACCTAATTGTTTATACAGGGTGTCCAAAATAATTTGTTTTGAATTACATTTTTTTGACACAATAAGAAGAATGTATGTAATTTATTTAATTCAAAACACATTTTACTGCTGTTAGTAAACAGAAAAAAATGTTTATTTAACAAATAAACATTGTTTTTTGTATAAATTCAAGATTCAAGCTGGCATCCACCTACATCTTGAGAGTTTAAACATTTAATTTAAGAAAAAAGCAATATTTATTTGTCAAATAATTTTTTTTCGGTTTTCGGACAACAGTAAAATGTGCTTTGAATTAAATAGATTCACTTCATTCTTCTTCTTTTTTTTGTATAGACATGACTGTGTTTTTTAAATGTGCCTCCAGTAAATTGTCGTTCAATCGTTTTCGAGTTCTTCCCACTGATCGTCTTCCTATTGGGGAACCGTCTCTCACTTTCCCTACTACTCTATTTGTTGTCATTCGGCTTATGTGGTCATTCCATTCTATTCTTCTGTTTCTTACCCAGTTATTAATGTTGTCCACCTTGCATCTCCGTTGTATATCTGTACTTCAAGCTCTGTCCAATAGAAGTCTTACCATCGATTTTTCGAAGGGTTTTCATCTAAGCTGTTTTTTATTTCTCCATATTGTGTCATTCACGCAACCTGTGGCTCTGTTTGCTCTATTCACTTGATCTTCCACTTCTGTTTCGAGCCTTCCGTAGCTAGATAATGTGATGCCTAGATATTTAAACTTCATCACTTGTTCTATTATATGACCCTCCAGTTTCAATTTAAATCTTATTGGATTTGCTGTTATAACACTTTATTCTTCTTTTTGTGTCAATTATGTTATTTAAAAAAATATTTTTGTATAAATTATCATGTTAGTGTTTATGTTACTGAATAGAGAATTGAATAACATTTCAAATGAGCTAGCACACGACCCCTATTCCCATTTAAAAAAATCATCGAGTACGTCATCACGGTCAGACATCACTAGTATGCTTGGGAGATCTGCCTTGGGATTTTTCTCCAGAATCTCCAAATCTCAAAAACATGAATTTATCACATAAGTTTAAATCTCTCTGTATATTAAATATTTATATTGTTACGAATATTTTTATTCTAGCACTCAGTTGGGGCGTAGAAAAGTACCGCGCAGAAAAAAGGAACGGAAATAATATAAACAGAAGAATTAAATATCAAGGTAAAAAAAGGGTACCCCTGTTAAGAAAGGCACAATGCTATTAATCTCACATTTCAATTTTTGAAATTTTTTACTTTCAATGTGATTAAAAATGAGAGTGCAATTTTAACCCGCCTCCCCTCCCCATTCCCGCGTAACGGATGTTATAATATACTCTTTGTCCGTTTATTCTGATACCTTCTGAAAAGTGCGATAAATCGTTCGCAAATATTACCTCTGAGTAGACGTTAAACTAACAGTATCGGTGATAGCACACAACTTTGTCTGACACCTCGTTCTATTTCAATTCGTCTGGACCTGTTACCATTGGTCTTTATGATTGCTTTCTGATTTCAATAAATAGCTTCTATACGTAATTTGAGAATCTCTTTCAAAAGAACGCCTTTTCAAAACCTTTAAAACAGACAAAAGATCTGCTTGTAGATCATTGCACCTTTGTGTCAGATTTTGAAGACAGAATATTGCTTCTTGTGCCCCCATGACTTTCCTGAACCTAAATTGTTTTTGGTCGGTGACCCCGTCACATCTTCTATATTATATCTGTTCTGTATGATTTGCAAGAAAAGCTTCAGTCAGACATAACATTGTAAACAACATACAAACTTACAAACTGTTGCTTTTTGACATCATTATAATTCCGTATTTTATAGTTGAGTTTTCTGTATCGTAATTTTTAAATTTTGTGTTACATCTTGAACTGTATAATAACTAAGTTAGTGTCGGTATCATGTTACCTATCATTTTTTTGTCTTATTTACATGCCAAGAATTCTAATAATTCGTATTATTAAATCATCAATTTTATTCAACTGATTTAAATAACCGATTCCGACAGAAAGAGACCATCTAAACCGCAGCATCGCGAGCTCCTAACTGTAAAAGAAGAATTCTCATAATCGTAGCATGATTTCATTCTTTATGGCAGTTGTGGCTATGCCTTAAGATATGCATTCGTTATTTTCAGAGACGGACAACGGTGATCTCTTGCATAGATCTAGTTAACGAGAAGACGACAAATTATTTGACGTACATACTTAAGTGAAATGCACGTGGAATACTAGTTTAAATAGTACAAAGAACGGTTGTTTGATGAAATTATTCGGATTCAGTTATTTCTCAAGCCTTGATGCATCGAAAAACATTTAATTGTTAAATCGGTTTGGTAAGCTAAAAGATGTTTTTATTTATAAGCACAACTACTCCAGGGTAATAAGCTAAAAATAGATCATATGCGGGACGCATCTAAACATTCCGTATATGTAATTGGAACCTAGGAGTTTTCTATTGGTTCGTTGCAGCACGCGCTCATATTTTAACCAATGGGCGGCGAGGTCCCAAACGCATATACGGAATGTTATTCGGTTCCAAATTCATATACGGAATGTTAAATATTCGTACACCGAAAAAGATAAGTTTTTATTAGAGTCTGTTAAAAGGAGATTAATTTTAAAATACTTGTTATTGTATTATTAAATAAAAATAAAACAATTATAGTATTGGAATGTTATTTGGTGCGAAATTCATATACGGTATGTTAAATATTCGTAGAACAAAAAGACGATTTTTATTAAAGCCAGTTAAAATGAGACTGGTTTTTAATAGTATATTATACATTTTATATACATTTTATTATACATTTTATTATACATTTTTAATAGTATATTTAATGATGGTCATTATAAAGCGAGTTTAAGGGATACGAAACGAGCCACCTAGCGGCGAGTTTCGTATAGAGTACGAGCTTCATAATGATAATTAAATGCAAGTTGTATACACGATTTTTTCTATGATCGTTCACAAAAAAAATATATTCAACTTTATTAATTTTGTAACGCAAACAAATTAAGTAGTTTGTCAGTCTGACAGTTTGTTTACATATTGAGAACTGTCAAAGCGTATATATTTGACTCGCCATTGGTTACTGCGCGTGTGCCACCGTTTATCGCGAATGTCATATCGCGATTCTATTGGTTAAAAATCTGTATCATATTGAAAATATGTATCATAATGAAGTTCATTATGATACAGGTAGTGACATCATAATTGATATATTATAGTATGAGAATAGAAAAATTATTGTTAATGTATTATTAAAGATCCATAAGGAAAAAGGTTTTCCTGTAGTTGGCTGTTTACCATATAATACAAAAAAACGAATAAAGTCCTTTATAAAAGGTCTGTATTTAAAATCCCTAAAAAGGGCTACATCACAGAACTAGTTTTCGATTGGTTGACCAATCATCATCAGTGCTTTCCTAAAATGAATATAACTTTATAAAATGGTGCAAAGGTTTTAAAATTTTGACTACGGTTAAAATAGTTGTACGTTATCCTTACGTGATCTTACATGCTAACCACCAAAATATTTGTAATTATGTAATATATGTAAATAAAATTTGTAATATTATATTTTGGTGGTTAGCATGGTAATGACACGTGAGTAGGTATAACCTACGACTTTTTTTAAACGTAGTCAAAATTTTAAAACCTTTGCATCATTTTATCAGGTTATATTCATTTTAGGAAAGCACTGATGACGATTGGTCAATCAATCTAAAACTAGTTCTGTGATGTAGCCCTTTATAGGGATTTTAAATATAGACTTTTTATAAAGGACTTTATTCGTTTTTTTGTATTATATGGTATAGAGCCAACTACAGGAAAACCTTTTTCCTTGTGTATCTTTAATAATACATTAACAATAATTTTTCTATTCTCATACTATAATATATCAATTATGATGTCACTACCTGTATCATAATGAACTTCATTATGATACATATTTTCATTAGGATACAGATTTTTAACCAATAGAATAGCGATATGACATTCGCGATAAAGGTGGCACACGCGCAGTAACCAATGGCGAATCAAATACATACTCTTTGACAGTTCTCAATATGTAAACAAACTGTCAGACTGACAAACTACTTAATTTGTTTGCGTTACAAAATTAATAAATTTAAATATACTTTTTGTGAATGATCATAGAAAAAATCGTGTAAACAACTTGCATTTAATTATCATTATGAAGCTCGTACTCTATACGAAACTTGCCGCTAGGCGGCTAGTTTCGTATCCCTTATATTCGCTTCATAATGACCATCATTAAATGCTCGTTGCATAATATACTATTAAAAACCAGTCTCATTTTAATTGGCTTTAATAAAAATCGTCTTTTTGTTCTACGAATATTTAACATACCGTATATGAATTTCGCACCAAATAACATTCCAAATACTATAATTGTTTTATTTTTATTTAATAATACAGTAACAAGTATTTTAAAATTAATCTCCTTTTAACAGACTCTAATAAAAACTTATCTTTTTCGGTGTACGAATATTTAACATTCCATATATGAATTTGGAACCGAATAACATTCCGTATATACTTTTGGGACCTCGCCGCCTATTGGTTAAAATATGACCGCGTGCTGCAACGAACCAATAGAAAACTCCTAGGTTCCAAATACATATACGGAATGTTTAGATGCGTTCGGCATACTCAAAGATCCAGGTAGCTGACTACTGTTTTAGTTCTTGTAGACCTATAGGAAGAAAACCTACCTGTTTCCTGCCTAGAGTTCGAGTCCGCTTTTTAATTATTAACAATTTAGTGCAAAAATCGAGATTTTTTCGATTTTTTGCACCCCATTCAAAAGGTAAATAGTTGACATAAAATTACAAAATTTAATTTTTTAGAACATTAAAAAACATTCAAGATGCCGATTTTTGAAAGTTAAAAAGTTAATTTGTTGCTACGCAAATTGCAAAATAAGTGAAAATCCAAAATAGTTTTAAGTTGTCAAAAAGGCAACTTAAAACTACTATCATTTTCTATATCTCGGGATCTACTGAATATATTTTGATCGTTTTTTTTTTAAATATGTATATAATTTTTCTGTACATTACAAATATGCAATTTGTCTAGATATTTAGTAATTAATAAACAGTATAATTTGTTTAAACAATTTTTGAGAAAATAATTTTTTCCTAAAAATCTATGATTTTAATCATACTATCGTTATTAATCATAGAAAAATTAAGGTATACTTTAATAAATAAATTATCTTCAATAAATAATTATCTAATAAAAATAATTTATTTATTAAAGTGTACTTTAACTTTTTCTATGATCGTTAATGATACTATGATTAAAAAAATCGATTTTTGTAAAAAAAATATTTTTTCAAGAATTGTTTAAACAAATTAGACTGTTTATTAATTAATAAATTTATAAAGAAATTGCATAGTTGTAATGTATTTAGAAATGACATACAAATTAAAAAAAGAAAGATCAAAATCCATTGAGTTGATCCGGAGATCAGAAAATTATATTCGTTTGAAATTGCTTTTTCAGTATTTTAACTCCGTGGATTTGTAGGGTCCCCCTAGTAACCTTTTGAACTACATTTTTGAAGAATCGTAGAGGGTGCTGTGAAGGTGCAATAATATTTGTGCAAATTTTTTAAGAAAAAATACAAATCCCATTCTTTAAAATGGCATTAATGAGATTCCTTAATTATTATAAACAAATTAACTGTGAATTAAAAAAAACATACGGCTAACTTTGTCCCAAATGAACCCAGGCTAAATTTTTTTATTTGAAAATTCGTGTTAAAATCTTTTCCAATATATAAAAAAATTGTTTCTACGGACAACATTTTTAAAGTTATTCTAAATGTTTATAAACTACAAAATTTCAAAAATTTGGCATTAGGATTTTTGACTATATTAATTATTTTTTTATCTTCTTTTAATATATTTTGATACTATCACTCTTCTACTATTCTACTCTACTATTTGACATACTCAGAACTCTTAAACTAATTAATGGATCGGTCTCAAATTTTGAAGGTTTGTTAAGTACTCCAATACCCAACTTTGGGTGAAACACTAAAGTTCTAAGGTAGTTTTAGTAAAAGTTATTAACAAATAACGATTTCCACTTAGTTTGCAGTTTGCGTAGCAACAAATTAACTTTTTAACTTTCAAAAATCGGCATTTTGAAGGTGTTTCAATGTTCTAAAAAACTGAATTTTGTAATTTTATGTCAACTATTTAGCTTTTGAATGGAGTGCAAAAAATCGAAAAAAATCGCGATTTCTGCACTAAATTGTTAATAATTAAAAAACGGACGCGAACTCTAGGCAGAAAACAGATAGGTTGTAGGTCTACAATAACTAAAAAAAAGTAGTCAGCTACCTGGATCTTTAAGTGCCCCGATAAAATCCTTATCCTCTGGACTAAACAAGCCGTTAAGTCCTAGGACATTTTTATAAAACATAATCAAAATATTAACTAATTACAGTTATTTTAAACAAAACTCAAACTAAGTATAATATACAAAATTCTACTACTCTGTAGAACCTGATGAATATTGATGATTATTTCATTCATAGAGATTCTGACCAGAAATCTACAAAATAACATCCTCTATGCAGCTGACGCAGTTTTAATGACTGATTCGGACCATAGTCTTCAGTTACTGTTAAATAGGGTTACTGAGAGTTATGAAAAAATTGGGCTGAAGATCAATACTGCGAAAACCCAAGTTATGAAAATATCAAAGAACAAAAATTTACCCCTTCCAATATATGTGAACCACTAACTGCTTGAATACGTAAACTAATACAAATATCTTGGTTGCTAGTCCAACAATCAACTTGATTATAATCAAGAAGTAAGAGCGAGAATAAAAGTAGCCCGACAAAGTTTTATTAAAATAAAAAGCTTATTTTAGTAGCATTAATATCAGCCTTAGATGTAGTTTTCTACATTGCTATGTGTGGTCAATACTTTTGTATGGAACGGAGGCCTTTACACTCAACATAACACTAATGAATAAGTTAGAAGCTTTTGAACTCTGGCTTTATAGAAGAATCTTGAAAATACCTTGGGCAACCTACACCACCAAGGAAAATATTCTGAGGAAAATAGGTACAGATAGAGAGCTACTAAAGTCATCAAAGTAAAAAAGTTAGCTACCTGGAACACAAAATGGGAAACGAAAAGTACCGCCTCGCGTAACTGATCACTCAGGGTAGGATTGAAGGAAAACGGGTCCCAGTAGGCGCCACACTTCATGGCTTAGAAATATCAGACACTGAACCGACCTAGATTCAACATCTTTGTTTAGAGCAACATTGGACAGAGACAGATTTGCCAGTGTAGTCGCTAACCTCCACTAAAGAGAAAGCACCACAAGAAGAAAAATATAAAAAATGTTGTATATTTGCAACAAAAGCTTTGGAGTTGATAAAACTCATACTTTTAGACGAGACAACAGAACATTTTACATTGCACAACCCTGTAGGCGTTATCTACCCATCAGACTGCGCAAAGATTTATCACCTACACGTAAGCCATTTGAATTTTTGTCTGACGAGAATGAATTGAACGTGTAATATCATATTTTCACGCTAGGAAGATACTAATCTTCTTCAGTATACAGCTGTAATTATGCTTTGACTGGTCTGTACTTTATCAAACATCTTTAAAAAGTATTTATTCCTCCTGCGAGCTGTCGACGAAGTATGGCGAACGTTTGATAGTACTGATTGGTACTTTTCCATTTATTTTACTAGATATAAATCTAAAGTATGCAGAAAGCCGACACATATTTGAATTACCATTACAATCATCAGGTGAACATTAATAGGGGAGTGCATTTAGATTTTCACTTCGGAAAAAATAAAACTTTTTGTAATTTCATTAAGAAATGTTTAATAAATAACATATCAAAAAGTTCTACTCGAGAAGTGGGTGCTTCATTTTTTATTAAACAAATGAACAGCGAAGTTAAATGTTTTTTTAAATAACTCCGAAAATATAATTTTTAGAAAAAAACTGACTTGGCCATTGAAAAATTCAGAAAATTTTACAAAAAAAACCTTATATAAAGATTTTTCTAAAATTAAATCTCTAGCTTCTGTAATTTTTTATTTATAACGCTAAAGTCACCCTTCTCACACACATTGGCGCACTGTAAACTAGCGTTGGAAGAAGTGCACGGTTGAGTTTTTTTAACGTAATTCTGTAACTAATGGATCAAAAGAAATTTTACAAATTGGACATAAAAGAAGATGAAATAAGCTATCTTATGATTGTAATAAAAAGAAATAAAATGTATGGACATAAGTGCGGTGTGGGCGGAAAGTGAGCCTTACATGAATTTTGTTTAAAAATGATTTAAAAATGTGTAACTAATACAATTTTACTTATAAAACTCTCAAATTTGCACATCTTAACTCTCAATCATCTTACTAAACGATGTTTTATTCAAAAAAATCTCAAAAATTTAATTCAAATAATACGATGTCTCAAAAAATTTAATTTTTGAAAACTTCGTAGTTTTACAGAATTTCCACCATTTTAAGACGGTATTACTCAAGTTTGAATAAATCTAATACAATTTTTTTGCTCTTTTTTTAAAGCTTGGGATGTAATCTTTAAAAAACACTTAATTATTTTAGTTTAAAATTGAAATAAACAATTTGTTTTTGAGAAAACTAAGAAATATAACAAAAATGTAATACAAAAACCGAAAATTACCAGCTGAAAAAATGTATATACAGAGTGATCAAAACTTTTTTCTGTAAAACTTACCTAAAATACATTTAATAATAAGCTTCAACAATAATAAATGTTCAACAAAAAAAATTTTTTTTAGCTCTTATACAGTATGTCTGCGTAACTTGGAACCTATTGATAACTTTTTTAATATCAGTTTTACGAAAAAAAGTTATTTTTTATAAAATACTCTGCATCGTATATAACATAAGATGCAACCATCAAATATCAAATTTTGTTAATTTTGTACGAGGTATGTCAAAAAATATGAATTTCACTCAAGAGTAAAGTACCTTTATATTTCACAATATCGAAAATTTTTATAAAGAAAAGTTGTTTGGAATTAAAAACTATGTTCCAATATGTAATTATATCCTTCTAATCGAAAATTTGTTTTTTTTTTAAATATTCTTTCTAATACATTTTAATTATTAATATTATTGTGAAAATTATTTGTTTATCTTTTTTTTTAAGAATGAAATTCCATATTTGTTTGATTGGATTCTACTTGTTTTTCATTTAAATATCCGCCATTTTGGATCCGCCATTTTGAAATTTAAATTTTTAATCTTTAATTCAGATTCAACAACCTGTTAAAAATAAAGACAATAAATGTTTTAGAAAAATGCTCTTTATATTCTTTTTAGGAAATCCGCATTTTGGATCCGCCATTTTATAGTTTATAATGTTAACATTTAAGTTAGGTTTATCAAAGCACTCAGAAATAAATATATGTAGAAATAAATACATTTTGTATAGTAATTATGATTTTACAACTATTTTTTAAGTTATCCGCCATTTTGGATCTGCCATTTTATAATTTAAATTATCAAAATTTGATACAGGTTCAGCAACCTCTCAAAAATATCCACATATATGCAAACAAACACGTTTTATAAAAATAATTCGGATTTTACAACTACTTTTTAAGGATTTTTAGGAAAAAATCCGCCATTTTGAATCCGTTATTTTGGATTTGCAAATTGTAATGTCAGATTCGGATTCAGCATAATCAAAACTAAAATAAAAACATTTTTTATCAAAATAAAATGTTGAATTCGCCCATATTCTTAACATTATTTATACAAAACAATTGTTATTGTTTAAACAATTAATAAACAATTAGAGGCGAAATTTGTGAGTAGAACTTTTTACTTTAACATATTTATAAACTAACAAAAAGAGTTTTAGAAAAATATAACCTTGTTTGATTTTTTCCGAAACATTGTATCTTTTCGTTCTAATTGCACTCCCCTATAAAAATGGTTCAGTAGATCTATATAGGATAAAGAGTTTGCAATTAATAATACATGAGCAATATGTTTATTTTTATTTTGGGAGTGGATCTACCGATTTTTCCCAAATTTTAGTATGTTGTACTACAAAAAAAAGGGATCTGAATTTTTTAGATTTTTTTGAGCCCAGGGGCCTCTTCTGTAAGCCTTAAAAGGGCCAAAAATAGCCATTTTTAACTTTATTTGGAAAGTTTTTTTCTCGAGTTCCACGTCACCAAATGATTTAGAAAACGTCATTTTTAAGCTCTTGACGTCTTATTTTTTGGTGCATTTTTCAATCTTGTCAAATCTCAAGGAACCTTTTCGCCAAAAATTAAAATATTCCCACTTTTGGGAATGGCTGGCATTACTGCTTGAATGGCTGGAAAGCTACCTAATAGGAAGGCGCCAAGCAGTAAGGATCCAGGATTGTCTATCTCAGGATGTAGTTGTCAGTTCTGGGGTCCCTCAGGGTTCACATCTGGGTCCGCTATTATTTATTATATTTATAAATGATATTGCAAGTATAAACTGTGATAAGCTTTTTTTTGCGGATGATTTAAAAATCTTTTCGAAAATATCTAGTCCTGACGATTCCGAAAATCTGCAATTTCAATTAAATAAAATACAGAATTGGTGTAAAGAAAATGAAATGGAGCTAAATGTCAAAAAGTGTCATAAAATTAGTTTTTATCAAGGTAGAACGTGTATTCCGTTTGAATATAAACTTGATAACACACCACTAGATTGTGTTAATACAATAAGAGATCTTGGAATACTGTTTGACAAATCGCTAAAATTCGCAGATCATATTGATTCTATTATTTCAAAGGCTTTACAGATGCTTGGCTTCATGAAACGAAACTGCTATGATTTTAAAAGTCCCAATACCCTAAAATTGTTATACTGTTCTCTTGTTAGACCTTACTTGGAATACTGTTGTAGTATTTGGTCACCTTACTATAATGTTTAGGCAGAAAAAATTGAAAAGGTCCAAAACAAATTCCTTAGGTTTTTGGGATTTAAAATTAGAGCTATTACTGGGAGTAACAGGTTTTACAGTTATGACGAAATTAGAGCATTTATAAATATCAATACCCTGGAAGAACGTCGTTATCACCATGATTTAAAAATTCTATATAGTTTGTTAAATGGTACAGCAAATAGTCATTATTTATTGTCTAAGGTTGGTTTTAAAGTTCCTTCATACAGTACTCGAAATGCAGTCGAAACCACTTTTCATGTACCATTTCATCGATGTAATTATGGCCTCAATGAACCTATAACTAGAATGTTACGTCTAGCAAATCAAAATACCGAGAGGCTTAATTTTAGTTCCACACCCAACCAATTTATACGCGACTTACAACAAATTAATATTGCTTTTGTTATGTCCACCTTTACCAGTCTGTTTCTAATTTGTTCTGTATGTAATTTATATTATTTATGTTAACTCTATTTTAACTATTATATTTTATGTGTTATATATATATGTATATGACTTATATTTAGTATACTAAATTGTTCCAAAATTTGTAAACAATTGTAACTGTATTCGGCTTGTCCCGTGGAAATAAAAAAACAAAACAAAACAAAAACAAAACTTTTTACCAAAAATTACTATATTCAAACAGTTATAAAATAGCTTTTAATATAAGTGACGAAGCCATATTTAGGCAGTGACGAATCGAAAGATCTCGAAAAGGTCTACATCTACAACTTTGTTAAATAATGTCTTTTCGTGCTTCACAACTTTTCGAGCAACGGCGTATAAAAAGTATCCTTGTCACAGAAAATGCGTTTTTTGCAATTTTAAAAGATGTGGAGAAATTTTTTCTGCCAACTTTATACGATTCAACGCATGGAGTCAAACCTTCTTTATTTTTTAACTTGTATTCAGAGGAAGTTATTTTATGGAAGCCTTAATGGAAACAACCTGTGAATGGAGTAAATCCATAAAATATTAAATATGCCGACGATATCTTAGTCCTGACGAATTGCGAAGAAGATCTTCAAAGTCTAATCAACAAAATAAAACAAACCTGTGATCAGTATGGATTAAAACTTAATGTTAAAAAAACTAAGTATATCATAGTTAGCAAAAAAAATGTATACAAAATGATATGACGGCATAAAATACGGAGATGCCACACTAGACAGAATAGAGGAACTCGAGTACATCAACAGTAATATCAATGTAAATTGAGATTCAACCTCAGAAATTGAAAGCCGAATAGAACAAGCCCGAACTGCTTTTGCAAAAATAAGAAACGTACTTTGCATTCACGATCTTAGGTCAGGTTAGGTATCTTAGGTATTCATCTTCGAGTTGGAATGACATACCCTAAAAAGTTTTATTTACTCTAAATTTAAATTAGACACCCACAAAAGTTAATTATCGATTCCCCCTCGTTGTAAAAGTCTAAAGAAGCCGATCTCTTATGATGCTCAGTTAGTCAGTTTAGTTAGATACCGATCGCAGAGTTAGTTGGTCGCAATTAGCACAACTACCAATGTAGTTTCACGATTTTCAAGCAGTCTCAATTTACAATTCTCTTGTTATTCTCGAATTATTCTCGACTCTTTCACTATTACGTTGAAGCTTGATATTCAGAACGCGGTCCTAGTTTACTCACGGTTCACTAAGTCATAGCAAAGTTGTGTATTAAAATTAGTAGTCGTTATTATTGTACAGTGTTTGTAAAAAGTGTTTGTGGTATAAAATAAAACATTTATCTCCATTTAATATTTATTTCAACATCGATTTACAACTTGCTTCGACTCGACAAAGATAATCTGAGTCTTTGTAATCAACCACTACAGAAGCTGGTTTCCGTCGTACGTGAAGAACAAGAAACATTCACCAAGTCAATTTACCAACTGGTAGAATGTTCAAAACATACACTAAATTTAATTTTAACTTTGAGGTGTGTACTGAAGAGACAAAATCAACAATACCGTTGTATTTTCTTGTTCTCTTGTTTAAATTAAGCATAATCACAATTTTTAATGGCAGCTATGATACGAGTAAACTAATTTACTCGCGAATTAACTAGCAAACCGGTCTTTGTTCATTGGCGTAAGTGAAACTGGAACGAAGGCTTCACTGAACGCACATTGTTTTTTTTTGCAATTAAACCGTAGAAATGAACACTACTAGATGCCTTATTTGTTGTTCTTTTCATCGTGATTTCAATCGCAACTGTATCTAAATAAAAGGAAAAAATCCGTATTTAAGGAATGATTAATCTATAAAAATTTGGATTTTTATTAAAGAAATTGTCGATCGGATAGCTCAGTGCGACTAGCGGCTGACCCGCACTTCACTTCGACGTGAGGTATGTGAGTTCAAGCCCAGCCAGGCCATCGGAAAAACAAAAACGTTAACGCGTCAGTATAAAATTCTAAATATGAATCTGGCACTTAGACTGGAATATGCGGGCTTCTGATCGGCCTATGAGGGTGCAGTACGGCAAGGAATAAGGGCTTGCGGCTCGGTGATATTCTCCCATAGATCCCTACCGGAAGGGCGTTGACGCCTAAAATACCGGTGTACAGTACAGTAATTTAAAGAAATGATTAAAATCGACGAGATTTTTAAGATAAAAAGTAATCAAAACTAATGAAAATGTTTAATTTTGTGTAATTTTAACCTTATTTGCTAATCAATTTAATTACGCTTGCTCAAAGACGTGATAAGGGTAATCTCTGCAATTATAATTTATAATTCTTTCTTTTTGAAGTTATACTTCTTTACGATCGAGATTGAAATTTTATAATGCTGGGCGCATGCGCATACAGACAGTATGTATTTCGTTGCTAATCTTTCAAGATATGTATGTATCAGCGCTGTTAGCGTAAATAAGTCATATTATATCATATAAAAGGATATATTAGTGTTTTTAGTAAATGTATTATTTATTATAATTTTTGTGTCTTTGGATTTGTCTTCCTCGGGAATAAGATATTTTATAATAATAGTAAGTATATTTTTAAAGTATTTTTGTATACTTCACTTGGTCTATTAAATTTGTCAGTATGTATGAGAAATCTTGTAACCTATCAAAGCAAAAGGGATATAGCTTAGTGGTAGAGCGTGTGACCGGAGATCAAGAGGTCCCGGGTTCAAATCCCGGACGATTCATATTCTTTTTTTTTATATTTTTGGTATCGTTTTAATAATTTTTGAAGTTATACTTCTTTACGGGCGTAATGACGGTGAAATTTTATATGGGAAAACCTAGCGACCGGGCGCATGCGCAATATAACTTTGTTCTGATTGGATGTTCAAATGACATGACAAAAATTATCCAATATGGCAGCTGTGGCACAGCTGTGGGACTGTGCATGGTTTGGTTATAATGTATGCTTGTTGCGTTTTAAAATTTGTAGGAAGAGAAACAACAAACAAAAAGTTAGTTAATGGTTATACTGCCTTTTTAAATAGTTTTCATATTATAATTTTGGACTTATTTACATAGAAGAGATGATTGTTGCATGCCAATGTGAAAGCTCATCAAACTGTGCCTAGTATGAGTGCCGCAGATCTCGCTTATTCAAAGCTAAAGAATCTTTCACTGGTAAGTGTTTTATAAATAGTTGATCAAATTTTGTTATGATATTTGAACATAGCCACTTTGCACGACGCAAGTGATTGCGAAATTTATTAGTCGTTATACGGGCTCCGATACCTACCTTGAACCTACCAAAATACATAAGTAGTATGTAATACTTTTATTTACATAATTTGATTACCATCAAAATTTCTATCAATATTCACCTAATATATTGTCTTCTTACTCTATGTTTTGTTGTATTTTTTCAATTCTAAATCATTTCAATTCAAAATCAAAATAATTTGATTTACATAAGTTAAAAATGTCAAAAGGTTAATCTGTTTAGTTAGACGATCTTCGCACATAATGACAAGCTGTCTCTGTGGCGAAGTTTTAATGCGGGTGAATCCCAATACAACGCAAATACCAGCCGCGTGGTAAGTTGGTTCGAATCCCAATATAAACTTTTATTTTTTTATTTTTTTTTTATACATTTTATGATTGTAAGTATATTTATTATATAATTTTATTTTCAGAAAATACGTATTTAGTTAAAAATTTTTCCGACAATTAATGTTCATTTGTGGCATTTTTAATGTGTTTTTTGGCACTGTTTTAATAAAAATGTTTGAGAAGTAGTAAGTATAAATTAATTTAATATTTAAATAAAATATAAATAAAAAGTATATTAATTTCGTTTATAATCATATAATCATATAATCATATAATAGAAGTATAACTTCTTACGTGCGTACAAAGTACACACACATTCTTTTTTTTTTAAGTGGTAGGTAAAGAAAGTTAGTTTAATATTTAAATAAATTACAAATAACCTGTTAAGTGTATTAGTTTCGTTGAAATCATAATAATAGAAGTATAACTTCTTACGTGCGTACAAAGTACACACACATTCTTTTTATTTTTTATCTTAATATGCGCGTTCCAGTATAACTTTGAATCTAATGTCACCCAAATATTTTGCCGTACATATTTCCATATTTGCATAAGGTATTTGGTTTCCTAATTTCTAATTCTTTCTTTATTTTTTCTTAATATACGATTTCCAGCGTAACTTTGAATCTAATGCCATACCCAAATATTTTGCCGTATTTGCATAAGGTATTGGGTTTCCATTCATCTTCTTCCTTATATGTGATCTTCGCTAAGAAGGTCGGCAACCATCAATTTCCATACATACTGACTGGAATATGTTTTTCTCCTTTCTTAGTAAAATTGACATGAACAGATTTTGTTTCATTCAATTTGATACGCCATCGCCTGATCCAGATTTTGTAGCATGGTTGTAGCTTCCTCGTGGCTTTTTCAGACTGCTAAAATGAATGTGTCGTCTGCAATGTCACAATAATTGTGTTATGTTCTAAGGATGGAATATTGCTTGTATAGAGCAGGTATAGCACTGGCATCGGACACTTCCTTGTGGAACTTCAGCTTTAACTTGTCATAACTCTGCGTATGCTTCCTAATTTTTAGCTCGAAGGTATCTGTCGGATATATAGGATTATAAAATAAATAGTTTAAAAACGACTAGTGAAAGCCAGTATATAAAAAAATCACCTCTTTCAACAAACCATACGGGTCATATAGTTATATAATATCTACTGAACCACAAAATTCAAATGAACCATATGGTCGAGGTTATCTAATCGGTGCCACAAACGGTACGACTTGAATTTCGCAAGAGCATAAATAATATATTATATCTATACATAATAGCTAGGTTAATATAAAAATATGAAGAGATATACGAGCGAATGGAAATTGGCTTGTTAGAATAAACGTACATAGGTTCACTATGGGGTATCGGAATGTGTTTTTTATGTCATTATTGTAAAGCAGCATTCGATAATGGTCAGAATCTCGTCTGCGGTGCTTGGACAAGTCTTCGAAATTGTAGGCCGGTTCGTAGAGGTATGGCAAAAAGAAGTAATTTGATTTATATTGTTACTTTAACTTATAACTCAGTGTTCCTTATAATCACTTCTTATATTGTTTCTAATCACAGACAAATAAAACTTGTATGTAACGCTAAAGACGCTAAGAGGCTATTGCGGGATAAGATGGTAAAACCTACACTCGGCTGGATCCTTATTCGGGATTGGGCACTCGAATTGACTCGAAAGTATATATTGAAACCCTTTTAACCAAATTTGTAGGTAATTACGTTGCCCCAGGAGTCTCCTATCGCAAAAAACGGGTTTTATACAAAAAAAAGTTTCCTAAAAAAATCCTTTCATTTAAAAATTCTGAAACAATTCATTAGCTCATATTTTCATGCCTAAAAACACTCTGACTTTTTTCAGATTTTTTGGATCAAAATTGAGCATAGAAAAAATATTTGAATTCTTCATACAATTTATAGTTTTTTTTTTCTTTTTTCTTTGAGAATTTATAGGTTATGTAGGAAATTTTTGGCAAATTACTAAATAATTACTGTTTTTGTAATTTTTTCATTCTTTTGAATGGTGGGGTTAGATTTGCCATTTTATTTCGGCAACATTCTCGAAATTCGAAAAAAAAAACATTTTTTTCGAGCTTTCTAGGTTTTTAGCACATAAACTTAAACTGCATGTCAAAAAATAAAGATTTTTAATATATTTTTCAGTTATTTCTACTAGTGGGATCAGATTTGCAATGTTCATGCTCAAACATGCTCAGACATGTTCAAAATACAACAAACCCTATTTTTTGATATTTTCCCCATGTTCTTAACACATAACCTGGACTACATGTGAATGAAGAATGATTTTTATCTATTTTTCGGTTTTTTTTTTCTAATAGCAGCCATGTTGACCATTTTCAGACCGAAACATAATCTAAATTCAAAAGAACTGCATTTTCGGTGATTTTTTTTTTCATATTTTAAGCACATAATCTCGATTATGTCTCGACGATTTTTGTTTCTTCCCGCCATTTATTCGACTGGTGATTATTATTTAAATATTAACATTTGTACAGTAGTCAAAAATAATGATAATTGCGGAAAATAATACTCTAAACATAAACATATTAGTAAATGACAAACTAATTGAACAAGTTGAAAAGTTTAAATATCTAAGTTGCTGGATGCCTGACACCTTATAGGCCTGGATCCCGCATACAAAAAAGTGTAATAATAGCAAGTTGAAAATTTGTTAATAGCATAACGGTGTCTAGTCGGACAAACTTTGATGTGCGGGAACACTGGAACAGGGGAAGTTTTAATTGTGGAACAGGTTACAGGTTTCGAACGTCAGACTGCGAAAACGTCCCATGTATTTCTTCCAATTGTTTTGGTACCCTTTCATTAAACTCTCATGCAAAAATCAGACTGCTATTTATTACCAACATAATTCCTCTCATTTAACAAGTTCTACGTGTCGGACTTATAAAATGCCCAACGTATTTGTCGGACAAACATATTTTCATATATTATAATATAAAATTTGCTATTGAATAAACTGAAAAACAAGCTGATAGTTTTCCCAATCATAAACTTGTCGGGATGACACGTACCACAATTAAAATCACGTTCCATAGTTAAAACTTCCCCTGTTCCAGTGTTCCCATACATCAAAGTTAGTCCGACTAAACACCGTTAAGCTATTAACAAATTTTCAGCTTGCTATTAATAATTTTTTTTGGTACGAGGGACCCAGGCCTATTAGATTCAGAACGAGAAGTCAAATGTACAATAGAATAGGCCAGAAAAGCATTTCTAAAAATGAGATATTTTTTCACCAACTGAGATCTTGTTCTAACTTTACAATATCGCATGATAAAATGCTATATTCTACTACATTGCATGGAAGTCTGGACGTTAACATTTGATATGTGGATATTCCGCCGCATTCTAAAAACTCCATAGACTGACCATGTCAGAAATGAAGACATTTTAAGACGTATGAATAAAGATCGAGAACTTGTAGAAATTATTAAAAAACGAAAAACATCTTATCTTAGACATATTTTCAGACAAGGGATATAGAATTTCTTTCAACTAATAAGGAAAAATAGAAGGAAAAAATAGAAGGAAAGCATGGTTCTGGCAGACGACAAATAACGTCGCTGCGTAACATCGAGGATTGTACAGGACTAGACCTTCAAACCTTACTAAGAAAAGCACAGGATAAAGATGAATTTGCAGAAGTCATCGCCGGCCTACAGTAGGGTAAGAACAGAACAAGTGGGTCGAGGTGGAGGTGTAGGTCGCGGTGGATGCTACTAGTTAAGTCGCGGTCGATGTCGACAGCACATAGCAAGGAGGTCACCTGCGCTGTCAGTCAAGCTAGAACCACTATCAAGTGAAACAGTTTAACGAAATTTGAATGACAACAAGACTGTGCTTTTGCGATGTTGTGTCAGTCAAGTGATGATAGTGATGAAATGTCAGCTGTAAATGATCAGATCCTCCTTCATATTTCAAAAATTTACTGAATTTAAGTACTTTGAAAATTCAAAAATAAACTGAATACACACCGAGAGAAAAAAATTCTTGACATAAAGAAACTTTATTAATATTTAAGAAAGATCGACTTGGCATATTGCCTAAGAAATATATCTTTGTATGTAAGATATAATTTTCTAAAATATTTCAAATAAATTCTACTATAGCCAAAGAAATATATCTTAAACATGATTGAACCATCACTTTCTGGCAAATTTCAAACCCATTTATCAGAAAGAAATTACACTTGATGTTAATTAATTTTATTAGTCATAAAAATATATTTTCTACACATTAAAAAACTATTCTTTCTGAGCAATAATATTTCTTAGTAAGGAATATTATTATTTTACTATTAATAATTAATGTATTTAATGATAAGAAATATATTTCGCAGAGATACACGTATATTTAGAGTTAAGTTAATATTTCTTGAAAATAAAGTGATATTACATACGGCGAAATAAATCATTGTGTTAAGGTAAAATCATTATTTATTAGTAAAACAAGATATAAAACGTTATAGAAAGAGTAAACTTACTTTAATAAATTTTTTTTTATAAAGATATCTATAGATATTAATTTTAACAAATTTAGGAAATACAAAAAAAAACAAATACACGGCCCCACATAAGAACTATTAATACTAATAATAATCAATCATATTTAGTTCAAACATGGCAT
Organism: Diabrotica virgifera virgifera; assembly: GCF_917563875.1. Lineage (NCBI taxonomy): Eukaryota > Metazoa > Arthropoda > Insecta > Coleoptera > Chrysomelidae > Diabrotica > Diabrotica virgifera. Next base: position 198,632,831 of record NC_065450.1, on the reverse strand, counting down.
TATTTAACCTACACATCTTTGTTTCTTTTTTTGTTAATGAAATATTAATTATAACATTAACTCACACAATAAACATTGTTTAGCAAAAACAAGAGGGAAAATACAACCAATGTAAAACATTGAAGCAGACATAATAATATGTAATTTTCTTATAAGTAATCTAAAAGAGACAGCATACCTAATCATTAAGAAATTTTATTACGGGAAAGTATTATTAGTTTACATCTAAGTCATTTAATACATATTAACTAATTCACGGTTTTCGGCAATAACATTTCTTAACCATAAACATATATTTCTTTTAGACTAACTGATTTCTTTATCTCAAATAAATTAACAGAAAACATCCTCAGCGTTGCAACCACCATGTTTGATATAGCGTTGTATTGTATATTTTTTTAGAAGACGATACATTCAAGAAACCTATTATAGTTGATTCATAAGTATACACATTTTTAAAAAGGTACTTACATGTCTGAAGTTCTACCATTTCTGGAAGGCCTCGCAGTTGGTTAATAAATCCTTTCTTAATATTGTTCTGAAGCTATATAATATATCATTCTGTACCCGCTTTAAATTGTGGCATGTTTCCCAGTTAGAATAATAAACTCCTTTATTTCAGAGTCGTCCATCATTATACATAAAAAGCATATAAAGATACTATTATGCTTCTTTTTTAACCATTCGGATACGCAACAATATTATTATTACATCTGAAATTACTCAATTTACTTTTATTTAATACCTATATATGTACGTACCTTCAAAGTATCCGTTAATTTTTAAAGAACACCAATAAATCCAACATCCATCTATATGAACATGAACATATCACGCCATCTTGACAAACACTGACGACTAAATCATAAATAGTTAATCTGCGCAATTCTTTTGTGGAAGAAAATCTCTTTGCAAGTAACATTTCGGCATTAATGACAAAGTTTTATTTTATAACCACAGTTACTACAGAGGGTATTTCTGAAGAATTATTTCTTGTGGTTTAAAATATTTATTTGATTGCAAGAAAATTTCTTGTTCACAAATATAAATATGGATTAACTTAACATTATATTTCTTATACTGCAAAATATTTGTAGTTTTCAATTTAAGAAATAAAAACTTTAGGATAAGAAAATTAAATGTAACCATTAATGCATTTCTTAGTATTGAAGAAATTAACTGTAAGAAATTATTGAGTTGTGTTTAAAAAACTCGTTTCTTTATATGTGAACCGGTGTGTTTAAGTTAATAGTATATGTTAACTTTTAAGAAATATTGCCCAAAGAAATCGGTGTTTTAGGAGAAAAGAAATTGTTCTCTCGGTGCAAAAAGGGATTATATAAAAAGTATCAACTCAGATAGCGCAGGTAATAACAACTTGGCTTCGAACGGACCAATCACAGGGAAGCATCCTTGTAGGCAGCGCAGTAGACATCCATGTAAAACAAACTCATTTTATTTTCAAAAGCATCGATGTAAACCTCCTGGATGCCATCGCGCTAAACCTCCACCGCTACTTACCTGCTCTGTTCTCTTCCATTCACTACAATGTTTTTGTTTTACATGGATGTCAACATCGACCGCAACCTCCACATCGACCGCAACCTCCATCTCCACCGCGGTCCACTTGTTCTGTTCTTACCCTTAGAGACGGCAGCTAAAAAAGAAGAAAATGTATACCTAATATATCTACTTGTCTAAGTAATTAATTCTTCACCAAAAAGACCATGTAATATTATTAATTTGAGCAAAAAGTGCTGCTCCATTAAAAACAAATCACCTAAGATATTAGTACTAATGGAGACCGTTTGCTCGAGATTGGCCTATTACGTAGCTCGAATGCTTAGCAACATTTCATGGTTAACGACACGCTTACATATTTGGAATGAAGGCTGCAAGGTCGGATACTCATGTAGGATGCATTTTATATTTTAACTTTTACAGTATTTATTGGGACATTTACATTTTTACAGGGTATGCAAAAACCGCTATTTATATTCAAGGATTTTATTCAATTTACACATTTTATGGCTGATAGTTTCTCATGTTTTTCTTCGACTATTAAATGATGTATATAAATTTTTTTCGTATAACTTATATGATTTTAATAGTGGAAATACCATAAAAAACCCAGACGGTATCGCAGCTGTATGGAAACAATATTGCAAAATACTATTTATTCTTTAACAACGAGTCAGACAATAAAACAGAGAGAAGAAGTTATAAATAGAACCTTCTTCTTTAAGTACCATGCCCAAATTTTAGGCGTGGGTAGCTTCCATGACAATTTGCCGATATCGTTCTCGATCTTGTGCGGCATGTAATAGTTGATCTGCTGATAAGCCAGTCAGTCCATTGACGAAGGTTTCGGAGCCATGAATATTTCTTCCTACCAATTCCTCTTTTTCCTTCGATTTTTCCGTTGAGTATTAACTGCAGCATCCTGTATCTGCTACCTCTCATTATATGCCCCAGATATTCAAGTTCTCCCTTTTTTATCATCTTGGTTAAATCACCTTCGCCTTGACCTACTCTGTTTGAAATGAGTTGAACCCAAGATATTCTGAGCATTCTAGGATATGACCACATCTCGAAGGCTTCTAATTTGTTCATCATGTTAACCTTCATGATCCAGGTTTCACATCCATACAGTAATACAGGATACACATAACATTTTAGGAACTTGATTCTTAGTTGTAAATTCAGCTGAGGGTTGCTCAGAACATATCTAAGTTTCATAAATGCTCCTCTTGCAATTTCTATACGAGTTTTAATTTCTTCATCCGGATTTAGTGTCTCGTTTATCCAACATCCTAGGTATTTAAAATGGTTAACTGTTGTTAAAGGTTCATTATTGACAATTAGTTGCATAGGGCCGACGTCTTGTTTCCTAATCACAAGTAACTTTGTCTTTTATTTGTTTTATTTGTTGTATTTATGCAAAGTCCGTTATTGGAGCATTCTCTAGTGGCTCGATCTATAAGGAATTGAAGATCTTCGATACTTTCAGCCATGATCGCGGTATCGTCTGCATATCTGATGTTGTTATTAGTTTCTCCCCCGATTCCAACTTCACATTGCCCTTCCAAGGCTTCGTTAAAAATTATTTCTGATTATACGTTAAACAAAGTTGGGGATAACACACAACCCTGTCTGACACCTCTTTGAATAAATAGAACCACAATTACTGAAATCAGAAATTGAGGTGGCGATAATATATCTAAAATTCAAAAAACAGAAAGGATGATGGAATAACAGTTGTTGCGGCCCTCAGTAATGGTTCGAATCTGTAATTAAATCTTGAATAGTGGAAAGTGGTCAAATGACTGGGGTAAGCTCACTTTTATTCCCATATTAAAAAAACGTTCACCGACGAATTGTAACAGTTACCGTACAGTAAGTATAATTAATATATCCCATGCGAGCAAGTACCCCTCACCATCAAATTTTCTTACCACAGATTTACCAAGATCAATGCATATCCGTCCCAAGTAGCGGAACAATACAACACCATACGACAATACGACAGTTGGGAAAAAATAAATAACTTTTTATATACAGCATTTATACTAAATTTACAATCAAGATGCAGTAGAAATAAACAAACCAAGACACGTTGAATGTTACGAGGAGCACTCTCAAATAATGATTTACAAAATTTATACATTGTAAATCATAATTCGGGAGTGCTCCTTGTACCATTTAACGTGTCTTGGTTTGTTTTTCTCTAGTGCATTAAATTCACTTCAGACAACAGGAGCCTTAGACCAGTTTGAAGTGGTTGAAAGTAGTGAAACAGAAATACGTAGGAGAATAGGCATGGCCAAAAACGCTATGAGTCGATTATCGAAAATCTGGAAAGATCGCTCCTTGTCGAAGAACACCAAAATAAGATTAGTACGTGCCTTAATTTTTCCCATATTTAAATACGGATCCGAAACATGGACAATGAAATCTGACGACAGAAAAAGGATTGACGCCTTTGAAATGTGGTGCTGGAGAAGAATGCTTCGGATCTCATTGTCGGAACACAGAACAAATCACTCAATCCTCCAAGAGCTTAATATTCAGACTCGATTTTCCTCTATTTGACTTTCCACCGTCTTAAAATTTTTCGGCCATATTGCAAGAAGAAGTGATGATAATCTAGAGAGACTTATAATTTCGGGAAACGTTGAAGGGGCAGAAGTAGAGGTCGCTCACCTACTCGATGGACGGATCAAGTACAGAAAGCCAGTGGAAAAACATTCTCTGAATCCATGAGGGAAGCTCACGACAGAAGCCGATGGAAAGAGATAGTTGCTCGTATTATAGGGAATCACGACACTCAGCAATGAGGAATCGACTGAGGAGGAGGAGTGCATCTTTATTGTGATTTTAGTATAGAAGCTTACAACTTTTTGCATTAAGTTCGGAATGGCATCAGGAAAAAGTCTACACTAGAAAAATGGGTGGAAATGCATAATAATTGCATTTACAGTGCATTTCCAAAGTGCATAAATCAGTATTAGGCCTGGATCTTCCGTACCAAAAAAAAAAGTTTATTAATAGCAAGCTAAAAATTTTGAGTATTTTGAGTATTTTGTCGGACCGAACTTCCAATTGATTTGTTACCCTTTCATTAAACTCTGATGTAAAAATCAGACTGCTATTTACCACCAATATAATCCCTGTCATTTGACATGTTCTACGTGTCGGACTTACATTAAAATGCCCAATGTCCAATGTCGGAATTAAGATGCCCAATGTCCAATGTCGGAACTAAAATGCCCAACATGTTTGTCGGGCAAACATTTTTTCATATAGTATTATATAAAGTTTGCTATTAAATAAACTTAAAGACACCCTGCTAGTTTTTACAATCATAATCTTGTCAGGATGACACGTTCCACAAATAAAATCACGTTCCACAATTAAAACTTCTCCTGTTCCAGTGTTCCCATACATCAACGTTTGTCCGACTAGATACCGTTAACCTATTAACAAATTTTCAGCTTGCTATTAATCAATTTTTTTTTGGTACGCGGGATCCAGGCTGATTATACAGCGTGTCTACTTAAGTTAAAAACATATGGGAAACTTTTTATTATTAATTTTACGAAAAAAAGTTATTCTTTATAAAAAGTTCTGCGTGCTCTAATATGTGAATTTCGTTCAAGAGTAAATTACCTTTATTTCTCTTAATATCGAAAATTCTTATTATGAAAAGTTGTTTGGAATTAAAAACTAAGATCAAATATGCAATTACATGCTTCTAATTTAAAAAATATATTTTCCAAATTTTTCTCAAATTTATGGATACTTCGCATTCGTTTTTATTTATTTGACATGTGATAACTCTTTTAATATTATTTGTACGAAAAAAATGTATTCTTTATAAAAATCTCTGTATGTTCTAAGACCTAAGATGCAACCATCAGATATTACATTTTAATAATTTTATACGAGGTATGTCAAAAAATGTGAATTTTACTCAAGAGTAAAGTACCTTTATTTTTCACAATATTGAAAATTGTTATAACAAAAAGTTGTTTAGAATTAAAAACTATGTGTCAATATGCAATTACATCCATCTAAATGAAATATCGTGAAATATAAAGGTAATATACCCATGAGCGAAATTCATATTTTTGGACACACCTCCTATAAAATTAATAAAGGTTGATATATCATGGCTCTATCTTAGATTTTAGACCATGAAGAGCGTTTTATAAAGAATAACTCTTTTTCGTAAAATAAATAATAAAAGAGTTATCATATTTGAGATAAATAAAAACGAAGTGGGTATTCATAAATTTGAGAAAAAATTCTTAAATATTTTTTTTTCAATTAGAAGCATGTAGTTACACATTTGATCTTAGTTTTTAATTCCAAACAACTTTTTTAATAAGAATTTTCGATATTAAGAGAAATAAAGGTACTTTACCCTTGAACAAAATTCATATTTTTTGACATACCTCGTATAATATTGATAAAATTTGATATCTGATGATTGAATCTTAGGTTTTAGAGCATGCAGATCTTTTTATGAAGAATAACTTTTTTTCGTAAAATTAATAATAAAAAAGTTTCCCATATGTTTCCAACTTAAGTAGACATGCTGTATATAAAACCTATTGGATATCTATATTTTTACAGCGTAATAATAACCTACAAAGTAGTATCTTCTTCGTGATTTTTAGTCTTATTTGTTTCGTCATATCAACAGTGACACATCCACCAAGCGTCCACATTCGTACTTGAATGAAATCACCTACACCTTCTTGTCGATTCCGTGCGCAAACAAAAAGACAATGAATAAACAAGTAGGTAGTCATCAAGTCAGGTGTCTGACTATTATTTAACAATGATTCGCATCACTCTACTTTTAAATTGACGACAATTATCTAGATAAAAGATACACCATGGACGATGTTGGTGCCGAAACATCCGGCCTCTGACTATTGTAGTAAACGAGTGAAATTAAAGATTTCAATTCATGTGGAATTAATCGGGCCGCTAAAATTTGATTTTCGACAAGATAAAGATTGATTTTTTTGGAAGAGAGTACAGAAGACTGTCAAATTATAAAATAAAACGTAATTTAACACGTCTTACTACCATCCCTTATTATTAAAAGTACCAGATCCTCTGATATCTTCAATAACAATTTCTTCTCGTTTGCAGGGGCGGCTCCAGGATTTTATTTTTGGGTAGGCAAGCTTCTGGGGGGTATGGAATACCCCCCAGCTAAAAGGGGGGTCTGGGGAAAATTTTTTGGAAATGACAAACGAAATTGTGAGTTTTTAGGCTCTCTCTGACTTAATTTTCCAAACAACTTGTTAAGTGAGTTAATGCCTAGCTGGAGGTAACAATTATACTAATATATATTTTCCAAGAAACTTAATGTAGGCCTACCTCTATAGTCTAGTCTTATGTTATAAATTTAATAAACTTACCGGTACCTGATACAGAACTCTGTTAGGGTAAGCGCACTATGTATATATAATGTATTTAGCCTAATTAGTATTGGGAAATAAAACGACAAAATCAAATTGACGAGGCAAATCACACAAAATGTATTACACAAGTTAGTTATTCTTACAGTGTTCGAAAAATAGTTGTACATATTATTTTAAAATGTTTAATGAATTGTTTAATTGAACCTTCTATTGAACAGAAAAATGTAACTGATGGAGTTCATTTTAAAAGGAACTTTAGTCTTCTCCCTTTTTGAGCGGCGAATTCGTCTACAACAATTTCAGGGTGACATTGTAGCTAAGTTCTCGTTCTATTGAAATCACTCCCAAACTGTGAAGTCTTTGCCCCATCATTGTAGATCTTAAGCAGTTTTTAATTCGTCTCATCGATGAGAAACTTCTTTCAGCTGTCGCAGAACTTACAGGCATCACTAGAACAACGGACACTATATATCTCAACTCATTGAATGAACCGAAGGAAAAAAGCTCTTTATACAGATCTTCTGTACTTTTACATTTGGAAAACATAGATTTGCCTAAGTCACACTGTGCTTTTAGTTGAATGCAAAACTCTTCATCTTTTCCCCAAAATTTAGCAAAGGAACACAATTCTTTTGGATCCAGAAAATTTTGTGAGTTTGGATTACATGATGATATGCAAGCTAGAAGACTTGAATTTTCTGAGAATCTCTTTTCCATTTCTTCTGAAATATTATCAACTATGCTAAAGAGTTCTGCTTTAAATTGAGTTTTTTTAGAAACACTTCCATCATTGCACGTTGCTTTCCCTTTTCCGGTAGTTTCAAAAACTAAAAAGTCAGATAGACTGCTGGATGGCGTCTGCTTTCTTATAAGGGGGGGAGGGGGTGGCGGTTCTGTGTAACCTTGAGCCCGCCCGCGCGGCCCTGCTAACAACGCCGGCTGTGTCACTACGGCTCTGGCAGTGTAATACACGGCTCGGCCCATTGCGTGATGTATGATCCACAATTCCACATGCGTTGCCCACAAATTTTGGGTAGGCAGTTGCCTACCCTGCCTACCCGCTAAAGCCGCCACTGCTCGTTTGCGTAGATTTTTTAGCGCATCATTACCTACTTCAACGAAATAATATTGACAGTTTTTTTATTTCTAATATATCTGTCTTTTACAGGTTTACAAATTACCCAAAGATGTGTTCATTTGGCAGCAGGTAACACAGCAAAGGTAAGTGATGATTTACTAGAGCCGTGGTATCAAAATAATATCATTTGTAAACAAGTATAGAAGAAAAGAAAAATTGATAGTTTTTATAATTTTACCAGCGATAAAGGGTACCCCCGTTAAGATAGGCAAAATGCCCTTACTCCCAAACTCACACAAGTTTCAAAAAAAATCACAAAACATCTCTATTTTTTATAGACCCGTAGGTGGAGTGTACATTATTGTTGCCTTATTATACAGGGTGTCCCGAAAAGATTGGTCATAAATTATACCACAGATTCTAGGGTCAAAAATAGGTTGATTGAACCTCACTTACCTATATACAATATTGCACACGAAAAAAGTTACAGCCCTTTGAAGTTACAAAATGAAAATCGATTTTTTTTCATATATCGAAAATTCTTAGAGATTTTTTATTGAAAATGGACATGTGGCATTCTTATGGCAACAGCATCTCAATAAAAATTAAAGTAAAATTTGTGCATCCCATAAAAATTTTATGGAGGTTTCGTTCTCTTAAACCCCCCCAAACTTTTGTGTACGTTCCAATTAAATTATTACTGTGGCACCATTAGTTAAACACACTATTTTTAAAACTTTTTTGCTTCCGAGTACTTTTTCGATAAGCCAGTGTTTATCGAGATATTTTGAATATTTGTCGAATCGACCACATATTTGTATATTGTTAAGTACGATTATAGAGACCTGTTATTAATCTGAAAATTTATTTATAATTTACATTATTAGAAGCCACATCTCGATAAAAGGTGACTTATCAAAAAGAGACTAGGAGGCAAAAAAGTTTTAAAAACACTGTGTTTAACTAATAGTACTACAATAATAGTTTAATTAGAACGTACCCAAACATTTGGGGGGTTTAAAGGAACAAAACCCCCATAAAATTTTTATGTGGACATATTCAAAAAGAAGCCGCATCTCGATAAAAACTGGCTGATCGAAAAAATACTACGAGGCAAAAAAGTTTTAAAACCGTTTTAAAACCGTTGTTTACCTAATGGTAGCACAATAATGAATTAATTGGAACGTACACAAATGTTTGGGGGAGTTTAAGGGAACAAAACCCCCATATAATTTTTATGGGGTGCACAAATGACGCTATAATTTTGTTTTTAGATAGTCCTGTGATAAGAATGGCATATGTCCATTTTCAATAAAAGCTCTCTAATACTTTTCGATATATTGAAAAAAATCGATTTTCATTTTGTAATTTAAAAGGGCTGTAACTTTTTTTATGAGCACATTTGTACTAAGGTAAGTTAGGTTCAATCGAACTATTTTTGACTTCAGAATGTGTGGTATAATTTATGACCATTCTTTTCTGGACACCCTGTATATATTTGTAATAATGTCGGTATATCTGTAGTCTATTCTGCTGTTTTGTAGGGAATTCTTTACTGCCCAGTGTTCTACACTATCAAATGCTTTTTCGAAGTCAATAAATGCCATGTATAGTGGGATATGATATTCGTTAGCTTTTTCGATTAATATTTTCATCGTTAAAAGGTGGTCACTTGTACTGAAATTTTTTCTAAATCCGGCTTGTTCTCTTGCCTGGTATCCATCTAATTTAGTTGGTAATCTTTTTGTTAATATCTTGGTTAATAGTTTGTACATTTGTTTGTTACAAAAGAAGAAAAAAAGAAAATATGGAAAAAATAGCAAAGACAGGAAAATCCATGGAAAGACAAATGATGAACATTAAACTATCAGACAGAAAAAGAAACGAATGGATCGGTAACAAAACAAAAGTGAAAGACGTCTCTACCCAAGTAGCAAAGCTTAAATGGAAGTTCGCCGGACACACCCTACGGCAGAAGGATGAAAGATGGACTAAGACGATTATACATTGGAGACCGTGGAACCACAAACGAAAAAGGGGAAGGCCACAAATGCGATGGTCAGATGACCTGAAGAAGCACACTGGGTCAAAATGGATGTAAATTGCCCAAGATAGAGAGGCATGGAAGAAGGAAGACGAGGCCTATATACAAGGATGGATGTTTAGGGCTGATTAGATAGACAGAATTTTTTTTCAATGAAAAAATCCGCCTGCACCAAAACGTATGTTTACTACAAAATCTCACTAAAAGCTCATTAACTTCGAACGGTGTCAAGCATACATCGCATGTGAAATGTATCGAATATTAAGTAACGCTACACGATAATAGTTGCATAACGTTATACCCATAAGATATTACGATTAAAAAAATGAAAGTTGAATTGAACGCATACGTACAAATACGGTGACCTTAATTTTAGCAATCGCTTCTGAACACTTTCGATTTCTCTTGTTTGTTTGGTTGGTTGTTGAATGCGTCGCAGTGGCGGGGAATCTGACGTATGGATAATTAGTGTAATCATTGTCGAAGGTAGCTAAGAAGAAAAAACAAACAAGAGGTACTACATGGACGGAAAATAGTTGAAAACATCGTCCATACAGACGGTACGACATAAATATCTCAAGAGCAATAACTTGCAAAGAATGCTACATTCATTTTGTACAACTGCTACAAAATACGTGACAACTTTACCTCCAATAAAATACATATTGAATCCAGTCGGGTTAGAGGAAAAAAAGCATATTCTTGCATGACGAGCTACCCCCAATTTTTTTTATTCTAAGCTTTAGGGGGAGTCAATAGCAGTGTAAATTTAAAATCGCGACTAAATTCCACCGTTGCGTTAGCCGTCATTTTAAACTTTTAGACAAAAATGGTATGGACTGAAATTGTTGTCAATGCGATTTCTACAATTTCTTTTTTGCAATTTTTTGAGTGGTCGGTATTTTTCATGTTAAAGGGGGAAGAAAACGAAAAGAGGAGGAAGCATAATTATTGAATTGAATATCGTTTACTATTAACTTTACGCAGTGGCGGAACTAAGGGGGTCATGCCCCCCTCCCCCATCTTGACATGACAAAGGCAAAATTTAGTTTTTTATCTGTAAACTTTTTTAATTACATTAGGCACAATGTTTGTATTGATAAACTGCTGTTAAGAAGAGAGAGTTAATTTAACTTTTCACCATCTACCTACAAGAGAGTTAAAATACATCAATAATTTACCGAGATAATTACAAAAAATGTTTTTTGCACTATTTTATAATTGATATTAATTTTTGCAATAATGGCCATAAGTAACATTATAACACCTTGATAATAAAGCTATTATGTGTCTATATAAGTGCGTAAAATTACTTTTAAATGAGTAACAGTGAAGTGATAAATATGGACAATCCAACCACTTATCACTGACCTCGCAAAATAAGCCAACTCAACTACAAACCCGATTATCATCAAACACTTGCATTCTAATTATCAAAATTGCAAAAAAATCAGTTTGTTTAAGGAATTATTGGTTAATGTTATTAAATGGTTAAAACATTATCATCGTAACAAGTGTTACGCTATTGATTATGTATTTTAGAAAGAAACTACAACGTTAACGGGGTTTTATTTTTTAATATAGTCAATGGACCTCTAAATATGAAAAAACCGTGGAGTGCTACCATTTAAAGGAGTGCGGTTTTGAGAAAGGGGTGAATTAGGCCCTAGGCACAGGGCGAATTAGGGTGAGTTCTATGCACTTATAGCAATTTTGTTTTTTGCCCCATAACTTTTTCCCATGGGGATATAAGTATAGACATTGCTTCACAGAAAAAAAACTTCCATTCATCTTCTTTAAAATACTGTTTGGTAGAAGTCTCTATAGTTTATAGTTTCCAAAATATGATTTTTCAAAGTTCGCTACTCACAGCGATTTTGGTCCATTTTCCTTGTTACTTCGCAAACATTGTTCTGTAACTTTTTTCTGCGCAGCTTTACGTATATGCAATGGTACATTTAGTAGGAAGAAAAGTCAATTACCTTTAAAATGGTACATTGAAGAAGGCTGTGAGACTATTTTTAGGCAAGATATGGTTTTTGAAAATTTTATACTTTTTAAGATTTTTGATATATTTTACGATTATTTCTCAATTTCTCATTATAACATTTTTTTATTGTGTATTTAGGTATATACATTGTGTAATAAAAAAGAAAGCATTTTTTTTTACTTTAAAATGGAGTATTGTAAAAAATTCTAGGATTATTTTTAGACAAGATTATGCTTTCTCAAAATGTGACATATACAAATGCCACATGTCCCACTAAGTTAAACCCATATGGAAAACTTTTTTATTATTAACTTTATGAAAAAAAAATATTCTTTATAAAATGCTCTGCATAATCTAAAACTTGAGATGCATTCATCAGATATAAAATTTTATCAATAGTCTACGAGGTATGTTAAAAAATATGAATTTCGCTCAAAAGTAAAGTACCTTTATATTTCACAATATCGAGAAGTGGTATTAAGAAAAGTTATTTGGAATTAAAAATTATGTTATAATATAAAATTATATTCTTCAAATTAAAAAAAAATTAAAATTTTTCCTCAAATTACGGATACCCTTGGATATAATACGGATATCTTGTTTAAAATTAGTCCTAGAATTTTTTGCAATACACCATTTTAAAGTAAAGAAAATAAGCTTTTTATTGCACAATGTATATACCTAAATGTACAAGAAAAAAAAGTCATAATAAGAAATTTAAACAATAATCACAAAAAATATCAAAACTCTTTATGTCGCACAACGTTGTGCAATAGGTCATTTTAAAGGCAATTCTTCTACTAAATGTACCATTACATATACCTAGAACAATGTTTGCGAAATAATGGGGAAAATGGCCCAAAAATGCTGTGAGCGGCGAACTTTGAAAAATCCTATTTCAGAAAATATAAAACTTAGCGACTTTTATTCAACGTCATTTTAAAGACAAAGGACTGAAGTTATTTTTCGCTGAAGCAATATCTATACCTATATCCCTGAGGAAAAAAGTTATGGGGCAATAAACAAAATTGCTTATTTTGGTATTTTTTTCTTGCTTTTCTTTTGAATATATTTTTGTAAATAAATAGTTTTGACTTTAAAATGTGATACTTTGATAGTAAATTTAACATGGAATAATTTTCCTGTCGATCAGATTAGCCAAGCGGACTGAGGCGCACGATTGACAATCTATAGTGGATATGCGGTCGAGACGATCGAGGTTCGTGCCCCAGCCCGGTGAATAGAAAAATAAAAAGGCTGACGTCGTAGTCTAAAATTCTAAAAAGAATCTACGACTTGGTCTGGAATAAGCTGGTGTCTGATCGGCCTATGGAGGAGCAGTACGGCAAGGGATAAGGGCTTGCGGCTCGGTGACACTCCTCCATAGATCCCTACCGGAAGGGCGTTGACGCCTACAAAACGGTGTATATATATAATTTTCCTGCAGACTTATTTGTACCAAAAGTACATAGAACTCACCCTAATTCACCCGGGCCTAGGGACTAATTCGCCCCTTTCTAAAAAACACACCCATTTAAATGGTAGCACTCCGCGGTTTTTTCATATTTGGAGGTCCATTGAGTATATTAAACAATAAAATCCCATTAACGTTGTTGTTCCTGTTAGCTCTCTTATTTTGAACATAATCAATAGCCTACGTAGGATCTACAGTAAGTTTTCTAGCCTTTAAATTAAACAAAATAATACATTTTTAAAGTAAGGTTCTGAAACTGTTTTCTTGTGGGAAAAAGTTAAATGTTATGTTTATATGGAATTAGTCACAAGGACAAAACATTGCTCGAAACAACGGAGATCAAACCCCTTCGAAAAATCGATGGTAAGACTCTATGGGACAGAGCTAGAAGTACCTACAGATATACGACGGAGATGCAAGGTGGACAACATTAATAACTGGGTAAGAAACAGAAGAGTAGAATGGAATGGCCACATAAGCCGCATGACAACAAATAGAGTAGTAAGGACAGCGAGAGACGGTTCCCCAATAGGAAGACGATCAGTGGGAAGACCACGAAAACGATGGAACGACAACTTACTAGAGGCAGATTGAAAAAACAGACAGATTCATGTCTATATAAAAAGAAGAAGAAGAAGCCACAATTTGTTTGTAATCATAATTACATTTTTACCTAAAAAGTATTTGGCGTTTCGATGTCCATTCCGGAAATCGTTTTCAAGAGATTAATGAGAAAATATGTTCAAGAAGGTGTGTATAACCAGGTATAACCGCAAGTTGTTGAGGTTATGTTATATCGAAATCAAAAAGTTAAGATTTGAAGTACTGGCCTATGCTGTTTTAGGTAACAGTCATGCTTGACTGAAAAGATATGAGGGAGGATGTTTTATGTCCTATGATACACCAAATTTTGATTGTTGGTATATTATTTTTGTTCGCTTCTTCTTTAAGTATTGGCAACCAAATCCTGATGGAATGAGTGAAAAGTAATTTCGACCACGAATCAAATAATCTGTTAACCGAGGTACACAGTACCAAGCGGCGCCGCTAGGAGAACACTCCAATAATGCGTCGCAGATTACTTATATGAAACGTAGTCATTTTTTTGTACTCTAACACAGAGTATGGTATGACAAGAAAGAAAATAATCGTTTCGTTTTGATTCAATTCGAGTCTCTTGTCATCCTCTGACACCTGATGTTTCGCAATCTATTCCTTGTCAGAGAAGCTTTGCAAGAAGACTGAATTGGAACATAACGAAACGAAGAAGATGGTGCAAATATTAAAATATTTGCACCTGAGTATGGTTAGACTGTCCTCTAACAGGGAACGATGAAATGAGTGAAAAATAATTTCGACCACGAATCAAGTAATCTCTTATCCGAGGTACAAGTACCAAGCGGCGCCCGCTAGGAGAACACTCCAATAATGCGTCGCAGCTTACTTATATGAAACGTGCGACGGAGTGTTATTGGACATTATTGGAGTGTTCTCCTAGCGGCGCCGCTTGGTACTGTGTACCTCGGTTAACAGATTACTTTTTGTGGTCGAAATTATTTCTCACTCATTTCATCGTTCCCCGTTAGAGGACAGTCTAACCATACTCCGGTGCAAATATTTTAATATTTTAATATTTGCACCATCTTCTTCGTTTCGTTATGGTCCAATTCAGTCTTCTTGCAATGCCTCTTTGACAAGGAATAGATTCCGAAACATCAGGTGTCAGAGGATGGCAAGAGACTCGAATTGAATCAAAACGAAACGATTATTTTCTTTAAAATTCTGATGGGTTTGCCACACATGTTTCTTCAATTAGTAAGATGAGGGCTGCTTCTTTGATTTTTCTTTTGTTCATGTCTATTTCCTTCATGATTATTGATGCATCTTTTCACTGTGGTCTATGTTCATTATCCAAGACATGTTTGAATATTTGTGATGTATGTTTCATGCTCGTGTATCCTGATGCTTAGTGGTCTTGCAGTTTCTCCCATATAGAAAGTGTTGCATTAACAGGGTATTTTGTAGATGCAGTTCTTTGACCTCTCTTGTGTGTTGTTGGGTTTGGTTTTGGACAGGATAGATCTGAGTGTGTTGATTGTTTTAAATGTTATGATGTTGTACTTGTCTCATATCCTTTTTAATTTTTATGATAAGCTCTTTACATATAGTATTGTTGTCATCCTTGAGTCCCTCCTTGTGGGTGTTGCTGGATTGTTTGTGTTGTTGTGTTGTTTTCTTTCTTCTATTTTGTGGAATTCCTTATTTATAAATATCAATGGGTAGTTTTTCTTAACGGTTTTTAACATTCTTAAAGGTTTTTAACCTTGATTAGAAACTATTAACCCATTGTGTAGAACAATAATACTTTTGTTTATTGTATTGTAATAGAATGTCTCCAAGTTACGCCTCAAAGAAGTAGCTTTTATAATGGATGACCAAAGGCCAAAGACACGCGCGGTTTTTAAAATGGCTTAATCAATACGGTGATTCCGGACAGAAAATTACGGAACCTCATTAAGAATATTATTGTTATTAAGAGTAATGAGCGCTAATTAGGTGACATGCAACCAGTGTCATCGACTAACAATTATATTTGAACGTCGAGCATAGAAAAAATGGTGTGTTTGAAACGGTAAATATTACAGATGTGGATTGTGTCGCAAAACTATTCTCAGAATGGGACCTATCAATAACTTAAGCTGTGATGATTGAAATTTTAGACAATTAACAAAAAATTACAAAAATTAGTTAATAACGATTTATAAAAAGTAGAAAAATTGTTCATATACAGTGCCCTGGAATAAGTGTTGCCCTCCCCCTTATTAACTTATTTATTTTTAGCACATTAGCAAATCGCTCGGACAGGTCGATTTTTAAAATAGTCATAGTATATTATAGCATCAATGTTTCGAACTTTACGCGATCGCTCTTCAGGTGAGAGGCATAACTTTGATTTTTTTAAATAGGAGAGTACGTCATGTGACACCTCATTTAAAAGCTTTTGAAATACAGATTACAAAAATGTATAATACTTTAATCCTTTTTGAGAGCGTAGGCGCAAAATTTCGGTTGAATTCTTTTAAAACGCAATTATTTTTTTCGAATTCTGAGAAAACTAATAAGTATTTTTCAAAAATTTAAACACAGACCGAAAGACTACAATATTACCGAGGACATAACGCCCCTTAGAATAAACAAAAAGGTTTTTTTGAATGATATATTTGAAATTAAATATAAGACTAAAGTTTCTCTTTTTTTTCACCACTGTGACTTATTAAAATAAACATTATAGAAGTTCTCAGGGACTTTCAACCATCGATAATACTGTAATATTTCATTCTGCGTTTAAATCTTTAAAAAATACGTATAGTCCAGGGTAATAAGGTAGAAATAGACCATGTTCGGGACACTCAAAGATCCAGGTAGCTGACTACATTTTTAGTTATTATAGACATAGAGGAAGAAAACCTACCTGTTTCCTGTCTAGAGTTCGCGTCCGTTTTTTAATTATTAACAATTTAGTGCAAAAATCGCGATTTTTCCGATTTTTTGCACCTCATTCAAAAGCTAAACAGTTGACATAAAACTGCAAAATTTAATTTTTTAGAACATTGAAAAACCTTCAAAATGCCGATTTTTGAAAGTTAAAAAGTTAATTTATTGCTATCCAAACTGCAAAATAAGTGAAAATCGTTATTTGTTAATAAGTTTTACTAAAACTGCTTTAAAATTTTAGTGTTTCAACCAAAGTTGTGTATTGGGGTACTTAACAAACCCTCAAAATTTGAGGCCGATCCATTAATTAGTTTAAAAGTTATTCTATTTGTTTATCCCAGAGACCTTTACTTTGCAATAACATAAGACAGAAAATAATGATGATAAGGCAGTTCTGCGTATGTCAAATGAAAGTAGAACAATGATACTATCAAAATGTACTAAAAAAAGATAAAAAAATTATCTCATATAGTCAAAAATACTAATGCCAAATTTTTGAAATTTTGTAGTTTATAAACATTTAGAACAACTTTAAAAATATTGTCCGTAGAAAAATCATTTTACATATTCGAAAAGTTGATATTTTACACAAATGGTTAAAAATGTTGTTCAGTTGGTGACTAGTCGTGGTAAGTGAAGGGGGAGCTGGGAGCCGACAAATGCACGAGTTCAAAAACTAAAAAAGGCAACTTAAAACTACTATCATTTTCTATATCTGTGGATCTGCTGAATATATTTTGATCTTTCTTTTTTAATTTGTATGTAATTTTTCTGTACATTACAAATATGTTATTCGTCTATTTGCAATTTGACATTTATTAATTAATAAAAAGTTTAGTTTGTTTAAACAATTTTTGAAAAAATAATTTTTTCCCAAAAATCCATGTTTTTAATGAGACCATCATTATTAATCATACAAAAAGTTAAGGTATACTTTAATAAATAAATTATCTTCAATAAATAATTATCTAATAAAAATATTTTATTTATTAAAGTGAACTTTAACTTTTTGTATGATCATTAATGATACTATGATTCAAAAAATAGATTTTTGTAAAAAATATTTTTTCAAGTATTGTTTAAACAAATTAGACTGATTATTAATTAATAAATTTATAAACAAATTGCACATTGGTAATGTACGTAGAAATTACATACAAATTAAAAAAAGAAAGATGAAAATCCATTGAGTGGATCCGGAGATACAGAAAATTGTATTAGTTTGAAATTGCTTTTTCGGTATTTTAACTCGGTGGATTCGTAGGTTCCCGCTAGTAACCGGTTAAACTACAATTTTGAAAAATCGTAGAGAGTGCTGTGAAGATACAATGTTTATTCAAATTTGTTAACAAAAAACACAAAGCCCATTATTTAAAATGGGATCAATGAAATTCCTTAATTATTATAAACAAATTAGCTGTGAATAAAAAAAACACATGGCTAACTTTGTCCCTAATGAACCCAGGCTAAATTTTTTATTTGAAAATTCGTGTTAAAATACTAGCTTTTCAAATATAAAAAAATATTGTTCCTACGGACAATATTTGTAAAGTTATTCTAAATGTTTGTAAACTACAAAATCTCAAAAATTTGGCATTATGATTTTTGATTATATTGTTTAATTTTTTATCTTTTTTTAGTACAATTTGATAGCATCAGTTTTCTACTTTCATTTGGCATACGCAGAATTGCCCTATCTTTATTATTTTCTGTCTTATGTTATTGCAAAGTAAAGGTCTCTGGGCAAAACAAATAGAATAACTCTTAAAATAATTAATGGATCGGTCTCAAATTTTAAGGGTTTGTTAAGTACCCCAATATCCAACTTTGGGTGAAACACTAAAGTTCTAAGATAGTTTTAGTAAAAGTTATTAACAAATAACGATTTTCACTTATTTTGCAGTTTGCGTAGCAACAAATTAACTTTTTAACTTTCAAAAATCGGCATTTTAAAGGTTTTTCAATGTTCTAAAAAATTGAATTTTGTAATTTTATGTCAACTATTTAGCTTTTAAATGGGGTGCAAAAAATCGAAAAAATCGCGATTTTTTCACTAAATTTTAATAATTAAAAAACGGACGCGAACTCTAGGCAGAAAACAGGTAGGTTTTCTTCCTATAGGTCTACCATAACTAAAAAAGTAGTCAGCTACCTGGATCTTTGAGTGTCCCGAGAAAATCCTTATTACCCTGGACTAGTATTAGTTTTCTCAGGTTTCGAAATAAATATTTCGAAAATATCATTTAAAAATATTTTGACCGAAATTTTGCGCCTACACTCACAAAAAGGATTAAAGTAATATACATTTTTGTAATCAGTATTTCAAAAGCTTTTAAATGATATGTCACATGATGTACTTTCCTATTAAAAAAAAAATAAAGTTGTGCATGTCACCTGAAGAGAAATTGTGGAAAGTTCGAAACATTGATGCTAAAATATGATATTTTAAAAATCGACCTGTCCGAGCGTTTTGCCTATGTGCTTAAACTAAGTAAGTTAATCAGTGGGGGGGGGGGGGTAACACTTATTCCAGTGCACTGTATAAGAATATTCATATTGCTTTTATTGTATTAATCTGTTTGTCGGTGTGATTTGCTTACATAAAGGGGGGCCAGACGAAAACGAAACAGACTCATCAGGAACTATTTGAACTCAACAATCCAGCGACAAGTTAATCTTTGATTAAAGAGGGACACATTTTTCCGGTATTTTCGATAATTCTACTTTCACGCCTAAGCCAGGTAAGAATCATCCCAACATTGTTTAATTACAATGGGGGGTCAAATACGTTATTGTTTGCAAGCCCATGCAATTCCCTATTAAATTTTTTAATTCGGCCCAATACTTTATTTTATTAAAAAAAAAAAGACTTAGTTGATTTATTACACCAATGCATGGTGTAGTGTAGATTTTAATATCTTTCTGCGCATAGCTTTTCTTTTTTTGCCACATTTGTCACACTAAGTATACAGAGAGGTCCTAAATTATGGAATAAATTCATTTTCTCTAAAATGGACGAATATAGAGAAAAATCCGGAAACAGGTCGATTTTTGTTTTTAAATTACAACTTTTTGACATATATTTCATACTAGTAATGTCATCCATCTGAGCGTGATGACGTAATCGATGATTTTTTAAATGGGAATAGGGGTTGTGTGGCAGCTCATTTGAAAGGGTTTTCAATTCTCTATTCAGTAATATAAACAATAATATTATTATTTATACAGGGTGACCAAAAAATATTTTTTGAATTAAATTAATTGACGCAAAAAGAAGAATGTATGCAATTTATTTAACTCAAAATACATTATAGTGCTGTCAGCAAATACAAAAAAAAAATGTTTATTTGACAAATAAACATTTCTTTTCGCTTAAATTAAATCACAAACAGCCTCCCACCTACCACTTGGCAGTTTGAACATTTAATTTAAGCGAAAAGCAAGGTTTAATTGCCAAATAAACATTTTTGTCTATTTTGTGACAGCGATAGAATGTATTTTGAGTTAAATAAATTGCATACATTCTTCTTTTTTTTTGTCAATTAATTTATTTCAAAAATTATTTTTTTGGTCACTCTGTATAAATAATGATATTAATGTTTGTATTACTGAATAGAGAATTGAACGCCCTTTCAAATGAGGATACATCTATGCATCATGCATCTCATTCCAACTTACTCAAATCATTACAGTTGAAGCTAGCCTCACACTACCTGCAACAATAAGGGACAACGCCAACAGTAAAACCGGCAAAATTTGAAAAATGTGCCACCGATTCTAGGAACAAAATTCATCCATCCTTGAGGCTGGCCTCAGGCTCCGCGGAACGGAATAGGAATAGCAGAACTGAACCGACTACAAGCACCAAGTCGATTGCAGATCATAGCTTTCTATATACGAATGGTATATTTTAGAAGTTTATCGGTCGGTCGGTATATACGAATGGTATATTTTAGAAGTTTATGGATATGTCACAATAAAACACTGAAAAACGTTTGTTTTTCTATACTTCCACAAAATTGATTACAACTATGTTATTACTATAGCTGTTTCGGCAAAGTGCCTTTCTCAAGTGATATATTTTACAATGTGTTTGCCTTTTTAAGTCTTTAACTGAAGAGGTTGAGGAGTGGGGAGCTGTTTGTCTCGAGTTGGTCATTCAGAATTATATCTGTATTTTTCAATTTATTAATTTCTGTATATTCTAAAAGTGATAGCTCAAGGCCTTTATTTTGAATACGTAGAATTTGAAACTCTTCATTGAAAGAATGATTATGATCTAGAAGGTGAAGTGCGTATGTAGAAGTGTCTGTTTTTCTATTGTTGAAAGCCCTTTTGTGTTCTGCTATCCGTTTGTCAAAAGACTGCAAAAACATTGTTCTTCTAATATTTAAAGGGATATTTTGCAAAAGTATCCAAAAGTCTCTTCGTAGAAATCTTAAAAACTTTTGTCCATTTAAATGGCCATTAAAAAAATAAGGTCCTATCACATTTTCTCCTATTATTCCACCATATACATTAAGGGACCATCGGGTTTGTCGATAAATACATCTATAACAATCATGTTGATTTTCCGTATTATAATAGTGAAAGTTATGTCGATTCACGAGTCCATTATTATGGAAAGTAGACTCACCAGTGAACAAAATTTTATCAAAAAAATGTTGATCTGCTCCTGTTTTGTCTAGAAACCATAAACAAAACTCTAACCTACGTTCAAAATCAGTTCCATACAAATGTTGATGCATTTGAATATGGTATGGGTGATATTTATATTTTTTAAGAATTCTGCGTATACTAGTTTGGCTTACTTAAATCTCCCTGGCCATCGTCCTTGTACTTGTATTTGGATTTTCAATAACTGATTGAATAACTTCTAATTCGGTATTTTCGTCTTCAGTTATGGGATTCACATTCACCCAGTATTAAAATCATATTTACTCGGTGCCAATTGAATAATCTGCCATTTCTATTAATTGAAAGCAATACAGTTAATAGTTTGACTATTAGTTTGACAGCTAGGTACCTTTTGTTTTTTCATGGCATTCTTTATAATGTATAATGAGCTATGTAATTAACGACATTTAATGTTCCAGGTAACATAATGTTCCAGGTAACATAATGCCTGAAGATACTAGATATTAATATAAAATTTTATAATAGTTTGATTATAATATTTGTTACAGCATTCAAATACAGGGTGTTGTGTATAAGTTAGAGTAGAACTTTATGTAATAAAGTGTAAAATAAAGTGTAATTAATTAATTTCAAGAATAGTGCATTTTCAAAACAACGCAAATAAATCGAAAATTATCAAAGATAGGTATAGGGATTGTTTAATAAAGTAATATTATTATTTTTATTAGAATTCAAAATTAAAGTAAAATACAGGGTGTCCCATTTAAGTTAAGAAAGTAATTATACAAAATATTGTACAGCATTGACACTTCAGATTGCGAACACTCTGTAGATTAGTTTCAAATCGTAATTATTCTGATGTAAAGCATGAACAGTTGACAATTAACTGAAAAAAAAACGTTAATTAAAATTCATGCGATAATGTGTAATTAATTAATTTCGCGAATAGTACATTTTCAGAAAAACCCAAATAAATCGAAACCTGTCAAAGATAGGTATAGGGAATGCTGAATAAAATAACATTATTTTGTTCAGTAGAATTCAAAATTAAAGTGAAATATAGGTTGTTCCATTTAAAAATATATAACTTTATATCATTACGCCAAAGTGGGACACCCTGTATATATTTCACAAATTTTAATTTGTAGCCGGTACTGACCTACGTATTCCTACGGAAGGAATTTTTAATATCTTAAGCCGTTTCCCCGGTAGGCTCCGTCCCGTTGAGCGTGGCTCACCCTGTATATTCAAAAAATCTGACGATTTGAGCGATGCGTAAGGAAATGGGCTAGTCACAAAGTTTCACAAAAAAAGCGAATATTTCGCGAAATGAACGTCAGATCGAAAAACTGAAAAATACGTATTCAATATTTTTCAAAAATCTATCGAATGACATCACCAAACACGACCCCCACGGAGGTGGGGTGGGGGGTGAGCCCTCATTTTTTATTGCTGATTTGGATTCCTTACGTAAAAATAAATAACTTTTATTCGAGACATTTTTTGAATTATGGATAGATGGCGCTATAATCGGAAAAAACGATTTTTAAAAATTTGTAACCGCTCACCCCTCCACACCACCCCCACTCCTACTAAAATGGAAAACTTAACTTTTTTTTGTTTTAGGACCTACTCTTCACAACCCAATAGGTCCCCTAAACGCTTGAGTAGCAAATTTAGCATCCAATCCTCTCCTACTCCAAGATATTTTTCAAGCATTCAAACCCTTCCAAAATATTGCTAGTGTAATAATTATCAAGAGCTACAGTTGCTGTTTTATTTCTACGGAATCCAAAATTTCAAAAATAAAAATATTAAATGTAAACTTTTGTTATTCATTTCTGTCTTAATCGCATATAAATATAATATTCGATTTCTTTTTGTATCTAATTATCTAATTATAGGTGGGATTTTTATTTTCCCATTTTCACCTACCTGGTGGGATTTTTATTTTCCTACGCGTTTATTTTTAAATTTGAAATTTAACTTAGGTTTTATAAAAATCCTCCGGTCGTTAGCTCTGGTCTAAGTTTTCATTAAAAATCCATTTAAATATATTTAGAAAATATCATAAATAAACAATTCCTGGTATTCACTGGATAGTTATTTTCCTTCACCTACAAATAGAGCGGGCTGTATCGTCGTCCCCGTTAGCGAAATTATTCCGATTCGATTTTTTTACACAAA
Organism: Diabrotica virgifera virgifera; assembly: GCF_917563875.1. Taxonomy (NCBI): domain Eukaryota; kingdom Metazoa; phylum Arthropoda; class Insecta; order Coleoptera; family Chrysomelidae; genus Diabrotica; species Diabrotica virgifera. Next base: position 198,608,984 of record NC_065450.1, on the reverse strand, counting down.
CTTATTCAAAAAGAGGTCCTTACAACAAATTCACAGGGTGCCAGACGGTACCTTTGTCGAAAAATTGTTCAAAAATTTTTTTTTAAACAAATTCATAAAAATATTTTTTTCACTTCGAAATTTTTTTTAGATAATTTTGCTCTAAAATTGATTGTTGTCGAGTTATACGCGATTTAAAATTAAAAAATTCGAAAATAGCCATTTTGAAGACTGAATAACTAAGCGTATCGCGTATAAGTTATTATAGTTATTCAGCCTTGAAAATGGCTATTTTCGCATTTTTCAAATTTAAATCGCCTATAACTCGACAACAATCAATTTTAAAGCAAAATAACAGGAGACCTTTTTTTCTCAGAATGACCCAAATTATCTAAAAAAATTTAATCGAAGCGAAAACAATATTTTTGTGAATTTGTTTACAAAAAATTTTTAAACAATTTTTTGACCAAGGTACCGCCTGGCACCCTGTGAATTTGTTATAAGGACCTATTTTTGGGTAACTTTGTGCAAAAAAATCTAATAGAAATAATTTCGCTATCGGGGGCGACGATACAGCCTGGACTATAGCGCTAATTGTTAATAATTAAAAATAACAGCTTTGTAATAAAATAATGAGAAAAATTTCTTCAGGACCTTGACGGAAGGGTTTTAAACTTTGATTTGGTCATTTTTTGACTTTCGCTATAATTTCGCTAACGAGGGCGACGATACAGCCCGCTCTAAAAGACACGTACGTAATGCAGTCAGTTTCTCTTTTTACTGTACCTAATGGTTGTTTAAGTATCTTGTTTTTGCTTAAAACGTATGCTTGATGATTAGAAAATACTCTCGACTATTTCCTTATCACTTTCGGTAAAGAATCCAAAATACCTAGTGTGACGAAAGAAGGATCGGATATTTCGCGAAATTTACAGTGAATAAAAGAACTGAAAAATACAGCAATCAATATTTTTTTAAAAATCTATCAAAAGTCTTTCAAAAAATGACATACATGACCTCCCAACACCCTCCTACATGATTCCGTATGCAAAAAAGTAACTTTTTTCCTGGACATTTGTTCGAATTGTCGAATTTATCTTGATACCCTAAGAAAATTATGAAAATGGTCTAATATCTCGAAAAATGTACTGTTAAATAAAAAACCAAAAAAACCAAATGTACTTAATATTTTTCAAAAATCTATTTTCAATAAGTTTAATTCAATATCGAATGCCGTGTGTCAGCTTGGACAATGAGATCATTACAGCTACTGGACAACTTGCCTGTCATGTCTGGAAGATGCGGATATTCCACCGCATTTTAAAAATTTTATTGACTGACCACGTTAGAAATGAAAAAGTTTTAGGGTGTATCAATAGAGGTGGTGAACATGTAGAACATTAAAAAAAGAATGTGTGTGTACTTTGTACGCACTTAAGAAGTTATACTTAACAGGATATTTGTATGTTATTTAAATATTAAACTAACTTTCTTACCACTTTTAAAATTTTTTAATTAAAACCATACCAAAAATTAAAAAAAAATATGATTCGTCCGAGATTTGAACCCGGGACCTCTCGATCTCTGGTCCAATGCTCTACCAACCAAGCTATCAAGCACCTCGTAAGTGACGTCTCGGATATAATTACACATCACGGTGACAAATAGATCAAGTGAAGTATAAAAATGTTATAATAGATATTTTATTATCTTACTTCCGAGGAAGACACAAAAATTATAATAAATAATACATTTACTAAAAACATTAATATATTCTTTTAATGACTTATCTTGAAAGATTAGCAACGAACTACATACTGTCTGTGTCCGCATGCGCCCGGGATTATAAAATTTCACTCTCGATTGTAAAGAAGTATAACTTTAAAAATGGAAAACATCTTATATTGGAGATGTATTCAGACACGAGAGATATAATTTTCTTCAACTAATAATGGAAGGAACAATAGAAGGAAAACGTAGTCCTGGCAGACTACAAATGACCTGACTACATAACATCAAGAGACTGTACAGGACTAGACTTCTGAACCTTAAAAGGAAAAAGAACAGACAAAAGTACAAGGAACTGGAATGCTTCTGAAAGGTTTCTGAAAATAACTAAGTATAGAAATAAACAAAATCTTCATAATATAATCCTGCAATATGACTCCCAAAAGTTGCGAAGATATTACGGCTGGAAACTTGAGTTCCTCGTAAGTCATACCCGACGCTAAAAAAGGAAGCGATGCACAAAGCCTTTCATGAGGATTTGCAGCTTTTCTCATATTGGTGTCTTGTTTCTTTATTAGTGGAGTAACGAGTTCCAGTAATAATTTGAAGTAGGTATGCAGACCTTTCTCCAATGCACTCCAGTGCACTCTTTACAGTAGCCAAACAAAGCAAAAGTTATTCTTCGGAATCCGACATTGTGCGAACCACGTCAAATACGAAATGATAACCAATTTGGAGTGATTTTGGCGTCAATCCATTTGACTGAAACCATTTGGCTTGACTCCAAATGGATTGACAGTTAATGCCCAGCTTTATGAGTTCGTTTAAGAAAAATATCAAGCTACACATTTTACACCGTATTAATAGTAATAAAGTAATAATCGTTTATTTAACGATTGTGACAAAGAACGACAGTTAGTGTGGTTATAGCTGTGGGCAATATTTTAAACAAATAAGAACTGGTCGTAAGAAAAGGTATGACAGAAACGACAGAAGGCAGTTATCCTTGGCTTAAGTGATTGCGATATATTTTCGTATCGAGTGGGCAATCTTGTGGTGAATGTTGTCTAACATATAATTAAAAAATGTTCTTTATTCAAATTTATAATAGGCTGACCGTGATTGTATACGAGTTGTAGTTAAATTAATACTATTACACCAGATTGATTGGAATTGGAATGAAGAATTTATTTTTTTACACCTTGTATTTATAATTCCTTTTATGTCATCGTTTTCTGTAGGTATTTCGGGTATGGAACGATTGCGCTGATTTTACCTGAGGTACTTTCAACTGAGGGCATGATTGCGCCGAATTGACTCAGATGGTCCCTAATCCCCGGGTATGATTGCGCCGCCTGCCGTGGTGTTGTAATATCTTAATGTCTTCCTCGTTGTGATTGTACTACCGCACCGTAATGCATTAATAGACGAAAAATAGGTTAGGTATATAATTAAAAATTTAATTTTAAGAAATGCCTTATATTAGAATTTCGGTTCCTATTGTCTGACATAAATCCCAACTTTTGAATTTTACGGATCTACGATAGCGACAACTGAAAACGGCAGCCAACTAATGTTATATTTGACCAAAGCCCAATAGTCCTATGAATTGGTTCTTCGAAGTCAACAATAATTTTATCCGGTTGAAAAGTAAGATCCAACAATGTAAATTTTTCCCAAATTTATTGAAATGTTCTTAGATAGCTACTTATATATTTGTTTGGTAACAAACAGAAAACTATAGGAATGTAGTGATTATTTTTTACACCATGTAATGTAAACATTTGCAAAAAATATTTTGGTTTATATTCAAATGCACCATCAACGTACAATTTAATTTAAGCAAGAACTAAAAAATTTCATATTTGTTGTACAAGTTATACAAGGTGGGCCAAAGAAAAGATACATCGATATTTGGCAGTATTAAATATTAAGGAAATGCCGAAACAGGTCGATTTTTATTTTTATAGTGCAATTTTTTGGCATATATTTCATACTAGTGACTTCATCCATCTGAGCGTGATGACGTAATCGATGATTTTTTAAATGGGAATAGAGGTCGTGTGTCGTGTGGCAGCTCATTTGAAAGGGTGTTATTCTCTATTCAGTAATATAAACATTAATCTTATTACTTATACAGCGTGACCAAAAAAATATTTTTTTAATCAAATTAATTGACGCAAAAAGAAGAATATATGTAATTTATTTAACTCAAAATACACTGTTTTCAGAATAGAGAAAAAATGTTTATTTCACAAATAAAAATTTCTTTTCGCCTAAATTAAATCACAAACAGCATTCCACTTACCTCGTGGCAGAGTGAACATTTAATTTAAGCCAAAAGCAATGTTTATTTGGCAAATAAACATTTTTTTCTACTTTCTGACAGCAATAGAATGCATTTTAAGTTAAATAAATTACGTACATTCTTCTTTTTGCGCCAATTCATTTAATTCAAAAATTATTTTTTTTTCTTTGGCTCACCCTGTATAATTGGTTTCGTGGAAATTACCTATCAAAAATTTTCATTCTTATTGAAAACCAAAACACTAAGTGAAGTAGTTCCAGTACATTCTAAAACCTTACAATTACACACCAAATAGTGCAAAAATTCCTTTAAATATTTAACAATTTTCATTTAAGTCCATTTTTCTTTGTTTTTCTTTTCAATTTACAATTACTGTATTCAATTTATTTTCGTTTTATTCTAGATGACTAATAAAACACTGTCATGGCTCTGCGTATGCCTCTGCATAGCACTAGCAGCAGCTCAATCGAACTACGCCGACCAAGCCAACAACATCGCCTACCAAGGAGAAGGCCTTCCCGAACAAGGCATTCTCGATGGAAAAGTCACCAAGCTCGACGACCTCAGTCCCGTCATCTTCCTCAATAGAACCAAGGCCGCCTTAAACTGCGCAGCTGGCTCAATGCAGATAGAGCTCAAATTCAACGATAAGTTCTACGGAATAGCGTATGCGCAGTTCGATAGGAATTCGGCTTGTAGAGTCTACGGGAAAGGAGCCTTCAGCTACAAGTTGGAGTTGCCTTTGAAAGGGTGTGGAACAAAACAGGTAATTTATTATTGTGTAAATCTTCTTCTTCTTCCTTCTTGTATGAAGGCTTTAAAGCCTGTTTCTTCTTCAATGTTAGCCTCCTAAATTGTTTAAATTATCGCACCATCTTTTTCTTGGTCTGCCAATACTTCTTCATCCATTTGGTGACTTATCTCGTGCTATTCGTACTATTCTATCCTCTGCCATTCTACTAATGTGTTCGTTCCACTCCTGTTTCCGTTTTGTCACCCATCCATTTATGTCTTCTACATTGCATGCTCTGCTTATGTTTTCGCTTCTCTCCCTACCTAACAGACTTTTCCATGATATTCGTCGAAGTATTTTCACCTCTATTGTTTCTAGTAGTCGTCTCTAGATGTGTCAGGTCTTGTCTCCGCCGTGTCATGTCAATATAGGTTTAATTGCTGCTTTATAGATTCTTGCTTTTGTGTCTTTTCTTAGGTGTTTGTTCTTCCAGATTGTATCATTAAGAGATCCCGCCACTTTACTTGCTTTTAAGCTTTGTTGTCGTACTTCTCCTTCAACATATCCGTAACTAGTTATATCTATTCCTAGATATCTACTCTAGATAAATCCCCCTAAATACTCCTAGATAGATCTACTCTAAATTTCTACCAGACTCTAGAAAACTCTCTAAAGCTGACAAAAAATCATGAGATAACTATCATCATGGGCGATTTCAACGCCAAAATAGGACAAGGTACAGTCGAGAATGTTGTGGGGTCATATGGTCTTGGCACAAGAAACGAAAGAGGAGAAAGACTGATACAATTCTGCCAAGAGACGGATATGGTTGTAATGAACACATTCTTTAAATTACATCCAAGAAGGCTTTATACATGGAAAGCACCCGGTGATACCCCAGGGAAAATCATAAGAAACCAAATTGATTTTATTAACATAAGCAAAAGGTTTAGAAATTCTGTCACCTCAACAAAAACATATCCAGGCGCCGATGTCTTCTCAGATCATAGTCTGTTAGTTGCAAATATCAACATACGACTCAAAATAATTCAAAAGAAAATAAGACCCAAGATAGATATAAAACTACTGAAAGAAAATAGCATCCAGGAAAAAGTAAAAACAGAGATTAATAAGAATTTTGCGAAAATAGTTGAAGACGCTCCTAGTGGCGTAGAAGAACAATGGAACGAAATGAAGACATCTATCAACACACTTTCGCATGAATATCTTAAATCAAAAAGAGAAAAGGAGCAAGAATGGATGACAGATAAAATATTGCAGATGATGGAAGAGGGAAGGAAATTAAAAAATAGAAATGACAATGAATGCAAAAAGTTGCATAAGAGTATACTAAGAGAAATAAAAGGGGCAAAAGAAGCATGGCTGATGGAGAAATGTACAGAAATTGAAACACTACAACGCAAACATGACGATTTCCATATGCACAAAAAGATTAAAGAAGTACAGAACATCAGAAAACAACGCAATATAGGCATAGTCGTAGACGTCGTAGGTCAAATTTTGACTACAACTGAAGATAAATTAAGAAGATGGAAAGAATATATGCAAGAATTATTCGAAGATGCTGCACGAAGTCCGTATGAAATAGACAATCCCTATGGCCCAGAAATAACAAACGAAGAAGTAACTATGGCCATTAAGCGGATTAAAGATGGGAAATCACCAGGACCTGATGAGGTGCATGGTGAAATTTTAAAGCTATTAGAGGCACAACAAATTACAGCTCTTACGAAGTTATTCAACAACATATACGAGACTGGTTACTTACCAAAAGACTGGCTACTGTCAATATTCATTCCACTTCCCAAAAAAGCCAACGCTAGAAAATGTGAAGAACATAGATTAATTAGTTTGATGAGCCATGTACTTAAAGTACTCCTTACTATCATTCACTCGCGCATATACACCAAATTAGAAGAACAGCTGAGTGAAGTTCAATTTGGATTCAGATCAGGACTCAGAACGAGGGAAGCACTTTTCAGCTTGCAAATTCTAATACAGAGAGCCAAGGATGTCAATTGCGATGTGTATGCATGTTTCATAGATTTCGAGAAGGCATTTGATAAAGTCCCACATGGAAAACTAATCGATATCCTAAAAACATCAGGACTCGATGGTAAGGATATAAGACTCGTTTCAAACTTATATCTCCAACAAAAAGCAACAGTTCGATTCGAAAATGAACTGTCCGAAATCTTCACGGTTGAAAAAGGAGTCAGACAGGGTTGCATACTGTCACCAACATTATTTAACATATACTCTGAAAACATCTTTAGAGAGGCCTTGGACGAATCAGAAGATGGTATTGCAGTAAATGGACAACTTATAAATAATATTAGATATGCAGACGATACAGTATTACTGGTGGATAGTGCGCAGGGGCTCCAAAGGATCATGGATAATGTTGTAGAAGCATGTAACAAATACGGCCTAAAACTAAACTGTAAGAAGACAAAAATAATGATCATTAGTAAAAACACCAACATAAACGCCCAAATTACAGTAAACAATACACCTCTAGAGAGAGTACAGAAAATATGCTACCTGGGCTGCAACATTAAGGATACTTGGGATCATAGCTACGAAATAAAAACTCGTATTGAAAAAGCCAGAAGCTCTTTTAACAGTCTTAAGAAAATTCTCTGCAACTTGTCTTTAAGTATCAATATACGCATAAGAATTCTTAGATGTTACGTCTTTCTTCTTCTTCTTCTTCATGTGCCATCTCCTCTAAGAAGGTTGGCAACCATCACGGCAATTCGCACTTTCGATACCGCTGCTCTAAAGAGATCAGCAGAAGTGCAATTAAACCAAGTCTTTAGTGTCCTCCTATACGGAGTTGAAAGCTGGAGCCTGACAGAAGATGCCATAAAACGGTTAGAGGCGTTTGAAATGTGGTGCTACCGACGTATGTTGAGGGTCTCATATATACACCACACAACTAATATAACTATTCTCCAGAGGCTAGGAAAAGACAAAGAAATAATTAACACCGTAAAGAACAGAAAATTGGCTTACTTCGGCCACATTAGGCGTAATGAAAAATACCGACTGCTGCAGTTGATTCTACAAGGCAAGATTGAGGGCAGGAGAGGTCCTGGACGTAGACGTATATCCTGGCTGGCCAATCTTAGGAAGTGGACTGGTCTAACGTCAACTGATCTATTTCGAGCTGCCGTAAATAGAATAAGATGGGTCAATGTGGTCGCCAACATCTCTAGAAGATAGGCACTTTTAGAAGAAGATATCTAAACCTTGCTTCCTGCTTTATTATCTTCCCATCAATTTCGATTTTACATCGTAATGGGTATTTAGATGTCATACATTTGGTTTTTTCTGCTAATATTATCATATTGTATTTCTGGGCTGTTGTATTGAAGATATGTGTTAATAAAATAATAAATGATGGTTTTGCTTGTTTTCGATTCAGAGGGTTGCACACCCGCTAGACAGGTTGTTTCTACCATTTCAGGCGTCTTCGGTAGCTTTTGTTAGCGTGCACACCTCTGAATCGAAAAATAGCTCCACCATCACTTTAAAGGGAATCTGAAAAATAATTCAAACTTTCCATTAGACGCGATACAGCGACATCTCATAACAAATTGAAGAGTCTCAGATGCAGAATCCACCAATTTAATAAAAATTAAAATGGTAAATAGTTATTTAAATTTGAGACTATTCGTGTTGAAAGTTCTTACTGGTACATCCTTAATCTGCGACTTTTTCAATTAATAAGACCGCAGACGACGAATATAGAAAACGAAAGGGAAACGATCACATTTCGCCTTCATCCGTCTAGGAAAAGGACAGCAGAGGAACTTTCAGTACTCAAACCGAGTAAAGGAAATAAAATAATAGGTAAATGATGGTTTTGCTTGTTTTCGATTCAGAGGGTTGCACACCCGCTAGACAGGCTGTTTCTACCATTTGAGGCGTCTTCAGTCTTTGTAGCTTTTGTTAGCGTGCATACCTCTGAATCGAAAAATAGCTCCACCATCACTTTAAAGGGAATCTGAAAAATAATTCAAACTTCCCATTAGACGCGATACAGCGACATATAAGAAGAAGAATAATAATAAATCTACTGAACTATAATGTATACTATAATATAGAGTTGGTTTAATCATATTTTTAACTTTTTAGGGACCCCAACGTGTTTTTACTAACAACATAGTGGTCAGATTCAACCCCCACTTCGAAATTGATGGTGACGAAGTTATCACCATCGTGTGCAGGTATCCTCCACCTATAGTGCCACCTCCAGCACCTCTGCCGCATATCGTGTAAGTACAATTCATAGTTTTAACACGATTCAATTAACCAAAGAATATTGCATAATTTAATATGTCACAAAGTAGGTATTTCATTATCGAGGTTGTTAGTCCTGTCGCCAGGGGGGGTACAACGGCCTCCTGTATTCAGGTGGACTTACCCAAGTTTTTATTATGTATTTTGGCCCGTAGAACACGAATATTTTGGGTAACAGTTGATCCGGATGTCGATAAGATTGTTATAAACAAAGAAGTTGAGGAATTACATAACAGCGATTTCTCGCAAAACAAAACCTGTTTTTGTATTTTTTGGGCCATTCTAACCAAAAAATGTTCCTACAAGTTTTTTCGTAGAATGCATAGTTTTCGAGATAAACGCGGTTGAACTTTCAAAAAATCGAAAAATTGCAATTTTTGAACCCGAATAACTTTTGATTAAAAAATAAAATAGCAATTCTGCTTACCGCATTTGAAAGTTCAAGTCAAATTCTATCGGTTTCGAATATATACATTGCTAAAAATTTATGTGTTTATTGCTAAAAAAAGCTATAAACACATAGTGTTTCCCGTGCCTAATACATGCGTTTACATGCATGCTACGTAGAAATAGCCTCGCTTGCACTTGTACCTACTCTATCTACTCGTTCGATTTTAAATGACAAATCATTGAAAACATCACTCCAGCACTAGGTGTTTATACTTTTGTTTAACAATAAAATAATAAATTTTTAGCAATGCAAATAACTAAAACCGATATACTTTGACTTGAACTTTCAAATGCGGTAAGCAGAATTTCTATTTTATTTTTTAATCAAAAGTTATTCGGGTACAAAAATTGCAATTTTTCGATTTTTTGAAAGTTCCACCGCGTTTATCTCGAAAACTATGCATCCTACGAAAAAATTTGTAGGAACACTTTTTGGTTAGAATAGCCCAAAAAATACAAAAACATGTTTTGTTTTGCGAGAAATCGCTGTTATGTAATTCCTCAACTTCTTTGTTTATAACAATCTTATCGACATCCGGATCAACTGTTACCCAAAAAATTCGTGTTCTACGGGTCAAAATACATAAAAAAAACTTGGGTAAGTCCATCTGAATACAGGAGGCCGTTGTACCCCCCTGGCGACAGGACTATGTTCAACAAAACTTTAAAATATACGTTTTACCTTTGGCCGTTAAAAACTTAATAAGTATTTAATATTGTTCTGAAGCTATTTTCTTGTGTCATTTTTGCAATTTCCTAGTTTTGACGGGAAATTAGCAACAATTTTACAAAAAAATGATTTTATTAACTTTTCGACGCCCAAATCGGGTGTCGTTGTCAAAATACAAAAAATATTAATGAATTAAACAAAAATGTTGTTGCTTAATAAAAAAATTCTTCTAATAATTTATTCAATCTGACTCATTTATATAGGCAATTCAGACATAAATATTATACATTTTAAAGTAGAAGACTTTAAAATGATATTGCCAATATTTATGAGTTGCATATAGTCCAGGAACCAAAGCTTTTCACCTCGCAATTGTTACAGAATGAATCAATTCGTTGAAAATTTGAGATAAGTATTGGATAGTCCATGGATCAAAATATATATGATGCCGACAGGCGCTTTTACCATGGGGGTGGTTGACACCCCATCTCGGGGGTGGAAATTTTTTATTATATTTTGACCGCAAAAGTTAATAAAATAAAAACATTCATTATAAGCAAAAAATGTTTTTACATTTTTTTTGATAAAATTAATAGTTTTTGATTTATTCGCTATCGAAAGTGTTAGTTTTATATCTAAAAAATCAATGTTTTCGATGGTATACTCATTTACAATTCACTCAATTTTTGCGGTAGAACAAATTTTATCAAACCGAGTTCTTGGAAATTAAATTACCTACAATTTCATTTTTAAACATTATTTCGTATCTCTGATGCTAATCTTTTTATTCTGAAGAAAATGGCATTTTTTACCAAATTACAAACATTCGTTATTCGCTTTAAACTTAATTTTTTTAAAAACTAATCATTCTAAGCCAGTCAAACTTCTAGAATCTATTAATAATACATAAATAAAGAAGAGTAAATAAGTCCAATGACTAAAAACAACGCTAACTTAAATTATTATGCTTCCCATTGCATTTTCCTTTTTTTTTCAAAAAAATGTACTAATTTTTTAGCCGTAACTTTTTTATTTTTTATCTTAGAAAGTTCGTTAAAAAAGAATTCTGTAGGTTTTTACAAGATCTATAAGACTGTTAATATTAAATTCTTTTAAAATTCTCAGTCACAAAAAGATGTGTCATTGAAAGGGTTGGTAAAGATGGTTTTTGCATGATATTACAAGTTTTAATTTACAATAGCCCACTCAATTTTTGTCGTAAAAAAATTTTGCAAACCAAGTTCTTGGGAATTAAATAAGCTACAATTTCATATTTAAATATTTTTTCGTATCTCTGATGCTAATCTTTTTATTCTGAAGAAAAGGCATGTTTAACAAACTACAAAAACTCGTTATTTGCTTTTAACTCCATTTTTTTTAAACTAATCATTCTAAGCCGATCAAACTTCTAGAACCTATTAACAATACATAAGTCAAGAAAACCAAATCAGGTCAATGACAAATTTTAATTAGGGTGGTGACTAGGGGGTTGTTTACGATCACTTTTTTGCTGAAAAAAAATGAGACTGACATACTTTTCATTATGAGTCACTTAATTTTTTTAGGTAGAGATTTTTTTTATTTCTGAATATACATATTTTTAAATACTTTAAATTAGTTTCAACAAGTTATCCTCGAAAAATGCATAGTTTTCCCGTCCTTTGACTTTGAAACTACAATATTTAGCATTTGACGAAGAAGAGCCAACATATAATAAAGTACAGCTCGATTACTAGGTACTGGTCTTACAGAAAATAAAAAAACGGTTTTGTTTATTTTTTCAAAACGTACATTTTTGTTAAGTAAAGTTGTTTTGATAAAACGAAAACTTTTTGAGTTCTTAGCAGAAAACGGGTTAAAAACATTGATTTTTTCGATATAAAACTAACACTTTCGATAGCGAATAAATCGAAAACTATTCATTTTATCAAAAACATGTGTAGAACATTTTTTGCTTATAATGGATGTTTTTACCAACGCGGAGCAGTTCGGGTCGGTGGTCTATCTATCTCCCTCTACCGGCGCTTAGCTTTCTCTCTCTAGCATATGATGGCCGCCGCCTCTGTGTTTCTGTCGTTCCGTTACTCCCACCTTTTGGTAGATGCGCTCACACTCGCACGACAGACAAAGATAGCTAGACCACCGTACTTGATATCGACGTTACACCCCGATGCATTGAGTAGCATATCCCTAGCCAGATCTATTCTTGACATATCTCTGGGCAACCACCCCCATGATAAAAGCGCCTTTTGGCATGATATAGATTTTGATCCTTGGACTATCCACTACTTATTCTAAAATTTTCAAGCAAATCGATCAATTCTGTAAAAACTGCGAGGTTTTGTTCTATTTTAAGCTTCATTACTTGGACTAATATTATTATTTATGAAACGTTAATAAAATCATTTCTTTAGTTAAATTGTGGCTTATTTCCCATCAAAACTAGTAAGTATTTAATATTATAAATATCTTAGTAAGGTTTGATTTGCTGGAAAGGGAAGTTCCTTCGCAATACTAACAAGATCCATATTAATGACCAATATTTTTTGTAGATCTGAAGCTCCAGCATCGCCGATAGTAGCTGCACCATTGAAAGGCTTCCAAATCCTGCTGATTATTTGCGGTATCCTCTTCTTATCTCTACTTTTACTAGGATTAGGATGCTCGTACTACTGTTTAAGACGAAGACCTTTAACGGTCATCCGACAACCGTTTTCTACTCTGGGAAGTGGATCGGAAATTACCAAAATATCCAGAAGTTCTTTAGGTAAGTCTTTGGATAACAAAAAACTGTTCTCGGGGGTATCATCAATATTAATTTATTATACTTCTTCTTTCTTTATGTAAACAATTTTGTTTGTTCATTGGAATATTGTACATGTTGCTTTCTGTACATACGATAGGCCTATATATAACATATGAGGCCATCATGCAAAAGGGGAGTACAGATAAATACGTTCAATCTAGAACCCCCTGGTTTCTCCCCTTCGAATTGAGCACGTGTATGACTACACGAAAATAACAAGCAAAAAGACTGTATTAAGCTTAGTCAAAACAAGTAAAATAAAACAGAAAATAGCTCCTTATTCTTCTTCTTAACATGCCATACACCAGAGTGCGTAGGCTAGATTATTTCATTACTAAGGTTCTGTTTTTGGCGGCGTGATACAGCTCGTCTGTGTTGTGTATTGCTGTCCATTCCTTCTTCTTAAACCTGTGTTCGTCCACTGCTGGATATAAGCCTCTTCCATTGCTTCCATCGAATTATACTCTTGGCAATTCTCATCCACTGCTTTCCCGCGATTTGTTTGACATCATCTGCCCACCTCTTCTGCGGTCTGCCTACTCCTCGCCTGTTCTCTCTTGGTCTCCAGTTTGTTAGTCTCCGTGTCCATTTTTCGGGATTATCTCGGGCAACAGGTCCGGCCTTGCTATACGTTCTGCAACATCAGTAATCTTTGTTTTCTCACGAATGTCGATATTTCGAATTCTGTCTCTCAAACTAATCCTCATGGCCCTCTCCATCGCTCTTTCGGTTGTACTGAGCTGCTCTAAGGTTTTCTTTGTAACGGCCATGGTCTCCAGTCCATATGTGGTTACAGGCAAGATACATTTGTCATAAACTCTACGTTTTAGACACATTGGTATATCTTTATTCTTCAAGATAAAGCTTGACTTGCCGAAAGCTACCCAAGACAATTGTATGTGTCTTTTTATTTCGGATATTTGGTTTTCTTTGCCGATTTTAATGGTATGTCCAAGATATACAGGGTGTTTGGTAAATAATGGGCCACAGCTGAACCTTAGATTCCTAAGGATAAAATAGGTAGATTTAAGCTAACTTACCTTAGTACAAAAGTTGATAATAACCGAAATACAGGGTGTCAAAGTTAAACTTTTATTTTATTTATTTTTGAAGATTTCCTGTCAGGCATTTGACAACAACACGAACCTGGTAAGTGGTGCTGGTACTGTATACACTACTAAATTATGTTAAACAAACGTTTCTGGCTACTACCAGAGGCGTACGACGGGGGAACGTGAATGATTGACCCTTCCCAAATTCTACGCCACTGGCGGAATTGATATTTTAGTGCAATTTTTTGATTCTCCAATACTTTTTATATAAATAACATACTCTTTATTCGTAACGTTAAAGCCATTAGTTTTCGAGATATTTGAAGCTAAAAACGAAGGAGCATAATAAATTTGCCTTTTCATTTTTAACTTCAAATATCTCAAAAACTAATGACTTTATCGTTACGAATGAAGAGTATATTATTTGCATATAAAGTTTTGTAGAATCTAAAAATTATGCTAAAATAGAAGTTTCATCAGTGACGTAGAATTTGGGAAGGGTCAACCATTCAGTTTTCCCTGTCGTACACCTCTGATAGTAGCCAGAAACGATTATTTAACATAATTTAGTAGGGTGTACAGTGCCTACACTTTCTGCCAAGTATGACATAGACATGTAAATTATTTTAAAGTATTCTTTTTTTAATAATTTATTCTTTATTTAAAACTTTAGGAAATATGTGTGCCCGGTACTATAAAACTATTTGACATATCCTTATGATACTTACCAGAAACTGTAGGTACTGTACATACTACTAAATTGTGTTAAATAATCGTTTCTGGCCACTACTAGAGGCGTACGACAGGGGAAAGTGAATGGTTGACCCTTCCCAAATTCTACACCACTGATGAAACTGCTATTTTAGCATAATTTTTAGATTCTCCAATAGTTTTTCGGCAAATAATATACTCTTCATTCGTAACGATAAAGTCATTAGTTTTCGAGATATTTGAAGTTAAAAATGAAAAGGAACACTTATTTTGATTAATGTATTATGCTCCTTCGTTTTTAGCTTCAAATATCTCGAAAACTAATGGCTTTGTCGTTACGAATGAAGAGTATCTTATTTACATAGAAAGTATTGGAGAATCAAAAAATTGCACTAGAATAGCAATTACGCCCGTGGCGTAGAATTTGGGAAGGGTCAACCATTCACGTTCCCCCGTCGTACGCCTCTGGTAGTAGCGAGAAACGATTGTTTAACATAATTTAGTAGGGTGGACAGTACCAGCACTACTTACCAAATTTCGTGTTGTTGTCCCATGCCTGTCAGGAAATATTCAAAAATAAATAAAATACAAGTTTAACTTTGATACCCTATATTTCGGTTATTATCAACTTTTGTACTAAGATAAGTTAGCTTAAATCGACCTATTTTAACCTCAAGAATCTAAGGTTAATCTATGGCCCATTCTTTACCAAACACCCTGTATATAGTGGTCTACATTTTCAAGACTGACGTTGGCAATAACAAGATTAGTTTGTACATTACTCATTACATATTTTTGTTTTCTGAAGATATTAATATTCCTTATATATTAATATTCCTTAACCAGGATAGTTGTTTGCGGCCGACTCCTCTCCTACCTTCGATCTTCCCTTGTAGGATTAACTGTGATATTTCATATTTTGCTCCTCTTAATATGTGCACAAGATAACTAATCTTGCGTTTTTTAATTAATCCAAAGAGTTCTCTTTCCACGCCGGCTCTCTTAAGGACGTCATCGTTTCGAACTCTATCCACCCACGGTATCCGCATCATTCTTGTCCATGACCGCATTTCAAATGCTTCAAGTTTTTTGATTGATGTTCTTTTCAAAGTCCACGTTTCCATGCCATAAAGCAAGATGGACCATAACCATTCTGTAGCGTATTTCTAAATTTAGGTTTTGATTACATAGGAGCGGTCTGAATTTAATAAAAGCTTGACTTGCCATTTGTATTCGGGTTTTTATTTCATGTTGTGGATCCCATTGGTCATTGATTGTGGTGTCAAGGTATTTAAAAGTTTTCACGCATTTTATACGATCGTCACCTATGCATATTATTGGGTCTTCTGCGAATTATTTCGCCAATATATTTTCCACATATCATTCAAATTCATCTGTTTATTGGTCTTGATCAATTCTCATCTCTGCCACTTGGTTCCAGTATAGATTTTGAATAATTCTGATCTCCTTCTGGTAAATGTTGGCCATATGTAGTAGTTCCATCATGATATCATGCTTAACCTATGATGGTGAGGTGAACATCTTTTCGTTGATCTAAGCAGTTTTGTATTAAGGTATTCAAACATAAATTGCTTCTCTTGTTCCTAGTCCTCCCTTAAAACCAAATTGTGTTGTCCCGCTGTGTTTTGAAAATTGCATATATACATTTAATATAAAATCATCAATATTTACAAATTTAAATATAATGTGACAAACAGGACAAAATCATTATTTATTTCTAGTTAAGAATAAGATATTGTACGTTATTTCTATTAGTTGAGAGTAAGATATTATATACGTTAGAATGGTACAAAATTTGCATAAAGTTATAAGGTTTATTCCACCACCACTGAGAACCGTCCATGTAACGATCACCGTCCTGCGCAGTATCATGGAACGTATTATTTCGTTCCCATGGAGCCCCTGAAACGTTAATTATACAGTAACGTGATCGTTACCTGACGGTTCTCAGTCGTGTTGGAACAAACCTATTATAATCATACAATTAAGTAACCTTAACAAATCGATGTAATTTTTTTTCTAATATGTATCTTCAAATGTTTCTTATAGGAAGCCTTCCCATAATGGAAGGTGTAAAGATTCCTCGAGCCAATGTCTTACCGTACACAGCGGCAGCAAGCAGTGCAGGAAGCGAAGGTCCTCTCATGAGCGACAACCTACCCTCAGACTACCCCTCAGAGTCCCACTCAGAAATAGACGTAGACACCGGATCACTGCCAGTATCGTCTGCGGGAAGCTACGATAACCAAGCCTACATACAAGATAACAGTAGCGTGTACAGCGAAGGGTACGGCCATACCGTTGAACAGCATGTCCAGAACGCAGTTGCTACCACTGCCATGGTACCGAGGTTGCCGCTGGCTGTCAAGGAACAGCCCAAGTTCGATATCCAGGTCAAGGTTAAGAAGAGTCCTCCTCCGCCGCCTAGTATATCGCTATCTGACACTGAAAGTACTAGGACTGATAGGAATTTGTCTACTATTCTAGAGCAGCAAGAGAGTATTAGGTATGTATGGTACATTATTATATTTTAAATGTTACTGCAAATGTGAAAAAATATTTTACACAACTTGGTTCCACAAATCGTGAAATATTTTGTGAAAGTGGACTGAGATACTACTACATTTATACATCTGACGCCAATGCAGGAGGATCGAGCCTAGATAGCTCGGCTTAGTAAGCCGGTACTATAACTACTCAGTTACGATGCCACCGATTGACACTTTGCTGCCCGACTTACAGTGTTCTCTTTCCAGTATATCATTGATCCCTTCATATATCCATATATCTAAGAACAGAAAATAAAACAAAACGAATTTACAACACAATAATAACCTATAAAAATATCATGCAGTCTTCCATATGCTGCCTATCCCAGAGTTATTCTTCTTAGCAGCTCAGCAGTTTTATTGTCTCTCGTATAACGTCGGAGTAAGCTGATTTGTATGAGTACATATTGATAAATCATAGCATTTGAATAGGTTAGCCATTTTTTGAAATGCAGACCTTGCTTTCTCTATCCTATATTTGATTTCTAGAGAATGGAATTCTCTCAATTTCCATTGACATTCGTACCAAGCTCTATAATAATAATACTATGATAATTTCGTTATTCTTAGTCACCTTGAAGGCTTAGTCTAGCTGTTGATAAAATCGCTCTAGTTCTTGGCTAGTATAATATTTATATGAACTTTTCCAAAAGACTCAATGAGTGTGACTCTTCCGGAAAACGGAACAAAGATTCTTTAGTCTATGATTAGTCTATGGTTATAATCATTCAGTTCTTTTTGTACAATTGGACAATTAACTGTAATATCAGGTTCGAATTGTTTTCTAATGCCCTGTGTCCGTTTCTTCTCGAATCGACGATGATAAATAAATGTTTGAATGGTTGGTGGTAGAGTAGAAAAAATGGTTTTATTGACAGCTACTGATTATTACACTACAGTTGTTGGTTAGGTAACTTTCTATAATAGACTGCGCTCAAAAGAGCTCAAATCCCCAATTTATCATTTCACAAATAATGTATACCTCAGCACAGAGGTTAATGCATCTATCATAGTAACAAACTTTGAACTCTGAGCTTACAATACAATTTAATCGAGGACGTGATTGCAACACTTAGAAAGGTCAATTAGAAAATATATATTATTTGGCAATTTATTAAGTTTGCAGGTTTGCAGGTTGAATGGACTCTAATTATGAAAATATTACTCGATATGTTTCACAATTTTACTCGGTGAAGGTATAAAAATTTAGGAAGTTAAGATTAATGTGAGATTACAAATTAAGGGATTAATTTGTGATTGAACAACAATCTTGGACAAAATATTCACGATCCGTTTCGAGCCCGAGGTGTTCCTTTACGTGACCAGACATCTCATAACGCGAAGTTCGTAACCGGAAAACTGGTAACGGACAATTCGTACCAGCGACAGTTCGTTACGGCGATACTTCGTAACGGCGACAGTTCGTAACTATACAAATTCGTAACGGACAATTCGTAACGTCAAAATTGAATGATTC
This sequence comes from Diabrotica virgifera virgifera, assembly GCF_917563875.1. Lineage (NCBI taxonomy): Eukaryota > Metazoa > Arthropoda > Insecta > Coleoptera > Chrysomelidae > Diabrotica > Diabrotica virgifera. The sequence goes on along the minus strand of NC_065450.1, from coordinate 198,590,171 downwards.
TGTTTATTTTTGTTAACGTGTAAACTAACTGTTATTACAGTTATAATTAAAATCATGTTTATTAATTTAATGAATCAGTATCGGAATAAACATGTTTAACACATTTTATGTTTCGTGTTTCAGAATATATGTATTAAAAGTCATTAAACACAAACAAATATTTAAATACATACATACAAACTTTTAATAATATTTTTAAAAGTTTATCCCTCTTATTATTCCTTAAATTTGCATATACCTAGACTAAAGGAATAATGAGTAATTCGTGAAATATTTAAGCCAACAACCATCTTTAGACATTCCCAATTTTCTAGTAAACATTTTGTAAAGGAAAGATTATAATTACCTGTTATTACGCCTAACAAAATGTTATGTATACAGTGTACTATACTATGGAGTGCAACCATGGACGCTAAATGTAGAGACAATGAGACGACTTAACGCCTTTGAAATGTGGACCTAAACAAGAATTATGAGGGTTTCCTGGGTAGATAGAGTTACGAAAAACGAAGTACTGAGAAGAATAGGTAAAGAGAAGGAAGTTGAACTTACAATTAAAGAAAGAAAACTACAGTATGTCCGACATGTGATGCGGGGGGAGAAGTATGGCATCCTGCGGCTCATAATGCAAGGAAAGATATATGGCAGAAGAAGCATCGGAAGAAGACGAATTTCATGGCTGAAGAACCTGAGAGAATGGTTTGGATGCAGCTCAAAACAACTATTTAGAGCTACTGCCTCAAAAATTAAAATAGCTATGATGATTTCCAACCTCCGTAACGGAGATGGCACCTGAAAAAGAAGAAATTATTATAATAAACCTTGATTGGGTATAGCGTTGGGGTATTCCATCAACGGTTATAATTGATACGAGGGATGGCTTTTAATACTTTAATACTTGGTTTAAATACTTTTATTATATTCTGACACACGAAATATAAAATGCCTTAAAAATGTTTATCCTGATACTGATTCGTTAAACTGATAAACATAATTTCATTTATAATTGTAATATAGTTTTCACGTTAACAAAAATAAACAGAATAATTCAATTTGGACCTTACGAATTGTCCGTTACGAATTTGTATAGTTACGAACTGTCGCCGTTACGAAGTGTCGCACTTACAAACTGTCGCTGTTACGAACTGTCGCGTTACGAGATGTCATGGCACCGTTCCTTTAATGTCATCAGTGTAGCGTGTTAGTGATTATCCTCCCTCTTCTGAGTTTATCAAAACGTCGTCGTCTCCATTCAAATAACTAGCATCTTCACCACCATGATTAGGATAGTTGAAGACACTGATGGAATAAATGGAAAAGATTAGAAGATTAAATCTAAATGCTAGATAGCCAGAAAGGAGCGCGTGAAGAAACTTGAAGAGGAAAGTTATTCTGACGATAGTGACATATAGCAAAAATTCGATTAAAAAAACATAAATACGCATCATTTAATAATAAATTATATAACTTTTTCTAACCATATTCATATTATAATCAAAACCATATCTAACAATATTAATTAGCATTTGTAAATATATAAATTCTTTCCAGATCATTGGATTCACCTCTGGTACATGAGAGAAATCAATTCACTTACGTACCAGAGCTTCATCCCCCACCAAAACACATTCAACCCGCCCCCACTTATAACAAAATCCTTCGAAGGCAAATGGAGATGCAAGAGGAACGGTTAGTAAACATTAAAGGAAGATAGGGAATGTTGTGCTATGCTTGGTTTTGATTTGGGAACGTATAAAGGTGCAAAAAAGCTTCTGCATGCGCTACTTTTTTTCATTTTTGTTTCTTTCTCAATGTGTTTTATTTAACCAATTTACTTTCTGATAGGGTTCTAAAACTGTTTATTTGTAGCATGTTTAGGTTACATGTTATGTTTATATGGGATTACCACAGTTAGGATGTAATGGCAATTACGTATTTTCCCTAAAAATACGTAATGTTTTGATAATCACTCCGGAAGTCGTTTTGAAAAGAAATTAAGGGGAATTTGTTGATGAGATGTGTACATCCGCCAATTGTTGTTATTATTGAGGTTATGTCACATCCCAGTCGATAAATAATTTCATTTTGCCCATGATGGTTTTAGATAACAGTCAGTTTTGGCTGGAAAGATATGAGGGTGGATGTTTTTATGCTTTGCGATAAATCAAATTTTGATTATTCTGTGTATTAATGCAATAAGTCTGTGTTATGTGATGCTATTTTTGAGAGTGTTTATAATAACGAGTTTTTAGTCAAAGAATTGCATCTACAAAATACCCTCTCAATGCAACAATTTCTACGTGAGAGAAATTGCAAGACCACTAAGCGTCATGATTAATGAACATGAAACATACATCAAAATGCAGTGTGCAAACATGAGTGATGCAAACATGCCTGGGACAATGAACACAGACCAGAGTGGAAAGACGAATGAATTAAATAGACATGAAAATGAGAAAAATCAAAGAAGCAGCCCTCATCCTACAAAATGAAGAAAAATGTGTAGCAAATCAGTCAGCAGAATGCAGTAGACTTTGGTTGCCAATACTTAAAAAGAAGAAGTGAACAACAAAAACATACCAATAACAAAGGATAGGAAAATGTAAAGCACATATCTCTATCACACACTATAAATATGCATTACACAATATATAAAAAAAACTTAAACTATTTTATCCCAAAAACTAATTATTACGAACACTCTCAAACATAGAATCACATAACACATAGGATTATTACACAAATGCACTGAATAATCAGAATTTTATGTATCACATACTTGAAAACATCCACTTTCATATTTTTCCAGCCAAAGTTGGCTGTTGCCTACAACCATCATAGGCAAAGTAAAATATTTACCGATTGGTATGTGAAATAATCTCAATAATAACAACAATTAGCGGTTATATACAATCTTTTTTAACACGTTCTTTCATTAAACTTTTGAGAATGATTTCCAATTGAAACGTTAAGGATTTCTAGGTAAAATTGTAATAATGGTCATTACAACCTACCTGTAGCTAATCCCATATAAACAGAACATTTATTTTCTGGTATATTAATATTCGTGACATTAATATATGACAAATTTTGGATACAAGATATTATCAGAAGCAGATGGGAAAAAATGAAATGTTTTTGAGAAGATAAAATTCCAGAAGATTCACCAGTAGACTTTCGTGCATTTAGGCAAAAATCTACTTCCCAGTTGATTTTGTCCAGGATCCAAATCGTGGCAAAGAAGAAAAACATATAGTTTTAATATCTTAAAAATGCTTTCTACTCAACCTACTCCACTGGAGCTTGTTTTAATACTCTAATTTTATAGATACGTTGCTCCGACTCCTCCACCACCTCCTCCAATAATACCAAAACGAGAACGACTGACAGAGGACGTACCAGATACCTTCGAACCACCAATAGCTATAGTACACAAACCAGAGATAACCTCTCACATGGTTGACGATGTTTTCTTAAAGACCATTACCGAAAAGAAGACAATAGAGGACATAGAACGCCATCGGCGGTTGGTTACCGAGTACCACACCAGAGCCAAACCAGTGGATGACCAGAAATGGAACGTTACCATCAGGTAAGCATAAATAGAATTTTGTAAACTTGCGGGGTGTATTAATGTATTTATTTTTCTTATAGAAACTACCCGGTTGATATGGCAGAGCCCCCAGAATGGGAAAACTTCTCTGACATATCTTCAGCTTCAGGCTTGACTCTCACCCCAAAACCAGAGAGAGCTACCATGAGTTTACCACCACAAAACCTTATTGTAGATGACAAATTACCACTTAACGCACCAGAAATCGTAGCTAACTTGGGAGCACCATCCCCTCCGAGGTAAATAATCTTCATAGTTTTCCTTATAATATACATTTTTATCTGTTTGTGTCGTTTTTAGATATACAACTACATCGGAAGTGCACACAAGAGAAGAGAGCTATTTATCGATGTTCAACATACCACCAGAAAACCCCGAAGTTCCCAACTGGAACGTCCTCATTCGGGTCTTCCAACCAACAGAACAAGAAGAAGGACCAGTTATCGATAGTGCAGAAACGTTTAATTCTCAACTCACGACAGCAGATAAAATGAAATGGCGTCAGATCATCACCACAGAATCAACTTTAAGAACCTTGTTGACGGAATGTGTGATAAGGGAGGATTATGAAAGAGTTAGGAGTGATACCAGATACACTAATATTTTCGAACAACCCAAATGGGATGTTATTATCAGGATTCTTGCGCCACCTGATAGACAACCAAAAAGCAAAAAATGGGACAACAGGTAATACTGATTCCTTCTAAGGTCTAGTTCTAGTTCATCCGCTGCATTTCGTTCTTTGCAATTCGGAAAGGCCCAAAGTATGATACCTGGGGAAATCGGAAAGAAGAGGATATGGGACTACTGATGAGGAGGAGAAAACCTCCGAAACCGATAAAGACTCTTCCTGCACTCTCCGATTTAACCAGAGTATTACGCAGCTGCTGCATTTTCGTGTTGCAAAGAAATTGAAAATGTTTATACATTTTAATTCATTTACTCTTTTGTTAAGTACTAAGGAATCTTTCTTGTTGGAACTTTTACCACGGTGAGCAGATGGGTTGTGAATTATTTAAAATTCTCTCAACTTAATTTCCTCGGCATCCTGTATGAATTATAATTTTTGAAAATCTCGGGAGGTTGTAACCAAAGAAAGTATTCCACCTGTTGTCAATCTGGTGGTATGGGAACGATATTTATTGTCGTTTTCTGTGCTATTTCCATTGATAATTTTTTTATTATCATTTTTGATTTTTTTTGTGTTCAGAGTCACTCCATACCTCTCGCAGTACTGCGTACTCCTATCAACTAAAATTTACACTCCCTTGCTGTCCACATTGAGCATTGTATCGTTTGCATATTTCAGATTATTCACTACTATTCAGTTAACTGATATGCCCTCATTGATAGAGTATCATAATCGATTTAAACATCTATTCTGAGCACATATTAAAAAGTAGAGGGGATAGTACACATACTTGTCGTACTCCTCTTCTTATAGGTATCTCTTTAGATTTTTGTTGGTCTTCTCGTATTATGGCTTTCTGATATCGATATTTTGTAATGATTCTCACATCCTGATCATCTATTTCTATGTTCCGTAATATATTTGCAAGCCTGCTATGTTGTATTTTGTCAAAAACTTTCTCAAAGTCAACTACAGATGTAAATACATCACAGTTGATTCGGAGTCTCGACATCATTCTATGAGTGTTTGTATAGTAAATAACGCCTCTCTAGTACCAAAGGCTTTTCTAAATACCATCTGGTTTCCTTATATTCTATCGTTTAGTTTTTTGTAGACACGATCATGTATGACTCGCAGGAAGTCTTTTAAAACATGGTTCATCAGTGGTCGTTGTATATTCTCCACATTTAATTGGGTTGGGTTTTTTATGCTGAAATATTTGCCATTTTTTCGTAATTTCTCCTGTTTAGAGAACCTTAATAGAGAACCTTTTAGAGAGACCGTGAGAGGTATCGACCCTCCTATGTTTTTCCTTTCTTTAAATGATATAACAAAATGTGTTTTCTTTCTTTAAATGATATAACAAAATGTGTTTTCTTTAGGAGTCGCCGCAGCAGCTTGCCAACACTCTATGAATACGACTCCGATGGAGAAAGTTCCGTTCGCACCCTCACCCGAGAGCCTCTGGTCCTGCCACAACGATCGAGGAAAAACTCCAACTCCAGATCGAGCTACAGAAGCGAAGCCGATTTGAGATCTATGTCGGAGATGACGGTAGACTTCGGAAGGCAGGATAACTTTTCCGAAACGTCCAGCTACTATCCCGACAAGAGATACTACGAAGATTCCGAACATGGTCACCCTTCGCTGGCTAGATCGCTGAGCCAACCAAGTCTAGCCAGATCTGCTAGCGAATTTACGGAGAGATGGGTAGCGCCGTCTAGATACGATACAGCGAGTGAGTTTACTTCACCAGAAGGTAAGACTAGATCGCAACCATCAAGACATATTGCTGTAATAAATATTTTCTTTGTAGGAACTCCTAAATCGCAACGCAGCTCGCGATTCCAGCCTCCACGAGGCACAGGCGAGCAACGAGCAGTCTGGCAGACGAGCCAAGCGAGTACCACAGCTGGACCTCGTGGTACCAGCCAAGTCGTAACCCAAGAATTCAGGAGCCAAGCTTCTTCCAGTTACGTCGGGCGTAGTCAGCCTCCTAAAGGCTGGTTCGGTGATAACGACAGCGAAGCTAGCTATAAATAAATCGAATACCTACAAAGGCAGCTTGTGCTTGCCTGTAGGTCTAACTAAAAGCAGTTACACTGCCTAAAGTACTCAGATATTCCTAATTATGTGCTAATATTAATAGAAAAGCTGCCCTTTTTTATTTAGAAAGAATTTTCTTGTCGTTTTGTATATTACCTCTAAATTTTAATATCATTTTTTATATTATTATTTTACTACAGTCTCTAGGTTTGCATTATGTAAAAGAACAACATTTAGTCCAACGATTTGGACTAAATATCAAAGAAACTCTTCAGAGGCATGAAACAAATTTTGCCGCTAACCAAGGTTGCCAAATTAGATCTCTCCTTCACAAATATTTGTTCAAGAGGTTAATATTTTTCATGTTTTCTTACATAATGCAAACATTTTATCCGTGAAAACAAAATCTCAATTCAAATAATATTAGTAACAAGCTGTGATAACAATGTAAGGTGTGTTTTTGGTTCGATTTTTTTATTCGAAGGGGCCTACCTGGTTTTCCACTTTTTCAAGCAAAATAACGTACTCTAAATTGAAGAACTGTAGAACTGGGTATTGGGCAATGTGTCTCATTTAGGTTTTATAGAATGCTTACCATGTAATATATAGGAAGACGTTTCACTTATTCATCTTTACACGATTGAGAGTGGTTTGATTGATCAAATAGAATAATAAACAATGAGTTCTAAACACAAAAAGGTTGGTAAACAATTTTTAAATTAAAAGCCTGTGATTAAACAAATTTTTTCGGCTCGCTAAGTCGACAGACATGACATTGATAGCATGGGCTTGTGCCCCATGTTGGGCGCCAATTCATAATCAATCACACACAATCATTTATAGTTTATAGGCCACACAACAGCATCCGACATTGATTGCAGCAAGATTAAATATATAGCTAAAGCAAAACAATTTGGTACTGAAGATAGACGAAGGCTTTAAAACGATATAAATGGGAATCAGAAGGACCTTGGTTTAAAAAATTAATATATTAAAAATTGAATCATTACAACGATCTGTCGTAAAAGATCTTCAAACTTTTGGTTATACTTGGATTCCGAGAAACCCACAACCGAAACAAATGTGTTAATGATGACCTAGTGTATCTAATACGTTAAAGTGAAATATTTTCTTCAAAAAATTGCTTAAAACCCGAGACACATTGTCCCTATTTTAACGTTTATTTTAATAAAACCACAAAAATATCTTTCACATTTTTGTAACTGTGAAATTCGTTTTTGTCCAATCTAATGTGCTCAATTTTCTAATCGGTGATGGTTGGGGCCTATTTTTCCGCGTTTTACTAAACCTTTCGCTATTTTTTATACCTGAGTTACTGGAAAACTACACCAGCAATGTAAGATACTCCTTTATGGTGCTAATTAATTTTAAATTTTATGTAAACCTATTATGTAAGCTTTTATAAAAAGGAAATAAATATTTTATAATAATACATGTTGTTATTTTCTCCTGTTGCTCTGTTAGACCAGGGCGCATTGTAAAAATATTAGTACATTTGGATGTTGAGAGGTGACTCATATTTTTTTGCAGAAATTGCTTAAAAATAACTCATAATTATATTTGAGTTATCCTCCCACTCAGAAAGGTCCGGAACATTGTTTAAATAATCAAAATGTCAAAAAATGAAGGAAAAATTAGATTTTTTTCTTGGTTTTTTGATTATAACTTTAAAATTATTCATTTTCGAGAAAAGTTGCACTGAAGTAAAAGTTTGCGTAATTAAATTTCCTATAATATAAGATTGCTTAAAAATTTTTAAAATTGTTATCCTTGTTGCAAAATAGCAATAATTGCGAAAAAAACATAAAGTATTCGCATTTTACGTTTTTTAACCATTTCTGCTAAACTTATTACCTTCATATTTCATCCAGAAAAACTTTATGATATGATAAAACAATACTGTAAATTTAGTTAAGATCGTTTCAATAAATTTTGTAAAATAAAGTTTGCAATCAAGCTTTCACAAAAAAAATTCATTTTTTTCAAAATGTTGCTGGACTGAGAATAAAGCAGATAGCAATTTAAATTTTTTTTTGTAAATATAAGAATACTGTAACTTTCATTTACAATTTGCAAAATTAAAATCGGTTAACTACCATGGCGTCAGGAATTTTTTTAAATAAACATTAATTTTTGGTGCTACGCGCAGTACAGCGGATACGTTCGTTCTGATTGGGTATTCCAATGACCCTTGATAATGATTGATATATTTTAATTTTTAGTATATTTCGAAGTAAATAAATAAAGTTGTTTATTGCAAAATAAAAACACATACTCTGTCCTTTGAAATAACACTTTTTTATCAAAAATTTTCTTTGTTCATATATTTTAACTTAGAAAATAAAAGTGTATTATTTTTAAAAATATGCAATTGTTTAAACAATTTTTCACAAACAATAATCAAATTAGTTTGATTTTTATGGAATTAAAATATGAACATACAACAAAATATAGAATAAGAAAATAATATATTAGCATTGATTATTAACTAATGATATTAGATAAAGATTGGAAGGTGAAAATCAACTTGTGTGAATCGAACACCGCTGTCCTGCGCGTAGCATCAAAAATTATTGTTTATTTAAAAAAATTGCTGACGCCGTGGTAGTTAACCTATTTTAATTTTGCAAATTGCAAATGAAAGGTACAGTATTCTTCTATTTGCAAAAAAAATTTAACTTGCTATCTGCTTTATTTTCAGTTCTGCAACATTTTGAAAAAATGAATTTTTTAGCGAAACTTAACGATCTTAACTAAATTTACCGTATTGTTTTATCATATCATAAAGTTTTTATTGGTGAAATATGAAGGGCCTAAGTGTAGCAGTAATGGTTGAAAACATAAAATTCGAATACTTGTTTTATTATGTTTTTTTTCGCCATTATTGCTATTACGCAACAAGGATAACGATTTAAAAAAAAATTTAACCAATCTTATATTGTAGGAAATTTAATTACACAACTTTTATTTTAGTGCAACTTTTCTCGGAAGTGAATACTTTTAAAGTTATTATCAAAAAACGAAGAAAAAAATCGAAATTTTCCTTCATTTTTTGACATTTTGATTATTTTAACAATGTTCCGGACCTTTTTGAGGGGGAGGATAACTCAATTATTATTACATGGGTTAATTCCAAGCAATTTCTGCAAAAAAATTAGAGTCAACTCTCAACGTCCATCTCAAAACAGATCCGCCCTTGACTCTATAGGTGAGTCCTGAGAGACCAAAGGCAATGATGGTAGAGAATGGTATAATAAAAGATTTGCATTCGAAGCAGAAAGCGGTCGTGCAAGTTGATGGGAGATTAACCGACGAATATTACAGTCAAAGAGGCGTCAGACAGGACTGCATTCTATCCCCGTTGCTATTTAATATCTATTCGGATATAATTTTCAAAGAGACTTTGCAAGATAAAAACTGAAGGGAAAATCAATGGTGAAATGATCAATAATCTTAGATACGCTGACGACACTTCTAAGCTACAGTCATTCTATGCTACAGTTATAACGGTCCGAAAGTCGTTATATTTTTGCTACATCCTGTATACTAAATCCGTTTCAGAAATTGTGTTTGTTTGTCGCGTGGAAATGTGTGATTATCTTTCATTTCTCATGAATCTGTAGTATTACGTAATTAATTCTTGATTCTCATGCATATTCGTATCTCTTGTTTTTGTCTGAACCTTATGAAAATGGTAACATCGAGAAATATGGTTTACATGATAATTCTATAATATTTATAGCGACTCCAAGTTGATGTTAATGGATTAATTTATGTGTTAGGAGTGCTCAAATGGCAACATGGTTCCCTGCTCGATAAAAAATCGTGGTTCTTGCCAGTTCAATGGACACAGACCACCAAAGGTGAAGGAGATGACAATCCAATTATTAGACAGAAGTGACATGACAAGACAGGTAGTCAATTTTTGGTTATGAATATAAAATAGTGTTTTTAGAATTTAGATTATTAGTTATACTGAATGTAGATTAATAACTGTATTAAGTGAAATTTAAATTATAATAAATTAGGAATATAATGAAAAATCGAAAAGGCTACTCTCTGTTACAGAAAGAACTGTTGTTACTGATAAATTTATAAAAATATTACTCATAGTAGAGTCAGTGACGTCACTGGTGACAGTTGTGAAAGAAGAGGAATATTTAATTTAATTTGAAATAAAAAGTGAAAGAAAATTAATTCAATGTGAACAACTTAAAGACTTATAAAGGTAAGGTACATAGTAATGTTGTAAAAATAAAAGAGTAATGATGTAAAAATAGAAAGAGTATTGTTGGTTGCCTATTGTTGTAGTTGTGATCGTTGTTGCAAATTGAAAAAATATTTAAAAATAAATTTATTGTCTGAATTAGTGAACTGATAATTTGAAATTTATAGAAGGTAATGGAATTGTGGCAGATTGACAGTTAGCCTACGACCACATATGTGTTGACCGGCTGGGGAAAGAAGAGGAGACGGATTGACGGACGTCTGTCAGAAGATTTTAGAAACTTAGAATACAACTGTCATAATTTTTCTTACTTATTTTATTAGGTAGTTTGTTGTAAATAAACCAATAAAATAGTTTAAAGTGTGCCCCGACTACTTTGCATCCCGCAAACCGGCCACATTGGTGACCCCGAGAAAAAGACTAAGTACAAGGATTTAAAGACGACATTATGACAGATAACGACCAAACAATGCCAAACGATAATGCTACACCATACGAAGGCAATGATCACCCAATAATTGCACGGGTAGGCATAAAAGCTCCAGAGTTTTGGCGCAATGAACCAGAACTATGGTTTCTTCGGCTGGAGGCGCAGTTCCGACAAGCCAAAATAACATCTGACAACTGCAAATTCGATCATACTGTTGCTAGTTTAAACAGTGACATACTAATAGAAGTGGCGGATATTGTAAAGAATCCAACTGCTGGCAATGCCTATACACAACTGAAAGCTCGCCTTCTCGAAAGGTATGGCATTAGCTCAGATGAAAGGATCCACAGATTAATGGAGCTCACTCTGGGTGACTTAAAACCCACTCAACTACTCCACAGAATGCAAGCTCTGGCCACGGATAGCATTAGTACACAAGTTCTAAAAAATTTTTGGTTGGACCGCCTACCACCTTCGGTTCGAAGTGTTATATCTGTTCTTGATGGAGATCTAGAAGAGCTTGCTAAGAAAGCCGATAAGTACCTCCGATGTTCCAATTTTCCAGTCATGGCTGTTACCGAAAGCCCTATCTTAGACAAAGCAGTGGCTGCATTGAATGACCAAGTGAGCGCTTTATCCAACAGATTAGCTGTAGCTGAAGAACGGCAACAGATTCAAATGGTCAAGAGTGCCAAGTCATCATCTGACGAGCAGTGTTACTACCATCGAAGATTTGGTGCACAAGCAAAGAAATGTAGACCACCCTGCAGTTTTACAAAAAACGACGAAAGGGCGCAGTAATGGCGGCAACTGCAGCCCCTCACATACCACGCCGCCTCTTCATTACCGATAGTGTTCTCCAACTTCAGTTCCTTATTGATACAGGGGCAGACCTGAGTGTGCTTCCACGTAAAATCTGCACTGCGACTCGGCCCAGCACTGTATGCCTATATTCTGCCACCGGATCGTGCATCCAAACGTATGGGCAGAGACAACTTTCATTAAACCTTGGTCTAGACCAACCTGTAACATGGACTTTTGTAGTCGCAGATGTCACCACACCCATACTAGGAGCCGATTTTCTTACACATTATGGTATTAGTGTTGACATGAGAAACAAACGACTAGTAAGCTCAAATATGTCAAGCAGTATTACCTGTGTGTCTCGTCGTGTTAAAGTACCAGAAGTAGGCCTATCCACTGCCCATCCTTACGATCGTCCGGCAGCCACTATACCAGAGGATACTGAAAGGGTCCAGCACTATATTGAGACTCGAGGTACACCAGTATTTTCTAAACCACGAAGACTTCCACCAGATCGTTTTCAAGCTGCACGAGCAGAATTCAATGAGCTGATGCAGGCAGGCATTATCCGACCATCAAAGTCATCTTGGGCTAGTCCGCTTCACTTGGTTAAGAAGTCCAATGGACGATGGCGAGCCTGTGGAGATTTTCGCCGTCTAAATGCCATGACCAAACCAGATCGCTACCCAATACCGCACATCCAGGATTTTGCTAACCAGCTACATGGAAAGAGAATTTTCTCTTGTATTGATTTGGTACGTGCTTTTTACCAAATTCCAGTCCACCCGAAGGATGTACAAAAGACGGCTGTAATAACCCCCTTTGGACTTTACGAGTTTCTCCGAATGCCATTCGGTTTGCGAAATGCTGCCCAGACGTTCCAGAGGTACCTCGATCACCTTTTTCGAGAATGCCCATATGTGTATGTATACATCGACGATATTTTGGTTGCCTCGGAGACTGATACCGAGCATGAGAAACACCTGGCATCAGTACTTCGGATTCTGGAAGCAAATGGACTTCAAATCAATAAGGATAAATCAAAATTCCGTGAAAGTGAAGTAAACTTCCTGGGTGCCACGGTCTCCTCAACTGGCGTTCGTCCATTGCCGGCTAAAGTAGGCGCAATTCGCAACTTTCCACAACCTACGACCTATCGACAGCTACGAAGGTTTATGGGTATGCTCAATTTCTACAGACGTTGGTTACCAAATGCTGCGAATGAACTAATGCCATTAACCGACTTACTGTCTCAGCAAAAGAAAAAGAAGCAAGAACTGACATTAACACCAGCAGCTGCAGCAGCTTTCTCCAAAGTCAAAGAACTCTTGGCCGCGTCGACTGAATTGGTTTTCCCAGCACCGAATGCCCAATTGAACATGTCAGTTGATGCCTCAGATGTTGCCATCGGCGGTGTTTTGCAACAGCTTATAGGTGAACATCTACAACCCATCGCTTTCTTCTCTAGAAAGCTTTCTAAGACGGAGCGAAACTATAGCACTTATGACCGAGAGCTGCTGGCCATATTCAGTGGCATACATCACTTCCGCCATTTTCTTGAGGGCATGCCGTTTACCATTTATACTGACCACAAGCCTTTAACGTTTGCCTTCCAACAGCGACATGAGCGGCAGTCCCCACGACAGATACGCCAACTAGAATTTATTGGACAATTCTCGACCGACATTCGACATATTCAGGGTGCAGCCAATATCGTTGCCGATTGTCTCTCACGACCCGAAGTAGACGCTGTCACAACACCCATTACGATTGACTATAACCGGCTATCCGAAGCTCAGACTACAGATGAGACTCTCCAACAAACTCTGAACGATCCTGCTAGCTCCTTACAACTTCAGCGAATAGTTCTACCAGATAGCCAACGACCTATTTATTGTTCAGTCCAAGATGGTCGTATACGAGTTTATGTGCCAGCTGTGTTCCAGAGAGACGTTTTCCTGAAGTTCCACACGCAGTCCCACCCAGGACATGCTGCTACATTACGAATGATTGCCGAACGCTTTGTGTGGCATAACATGAATCGCCAAGTCAAGCAGTGGTCACGAGAGTGCATCCAATGTCAACGTGCCAAAATTGGACGTCACACTGTTACACCTGTGACACCTATAGGAATGCCAGACGATCGATTCGCACACATACATGTCGACATTGTGGGCCCACTTCCAACAAATCAGAACTTTCGATACCTGCTCACAATCATCGATCGTTTCACAAGATGGCCCGAGGCCATACCTATCTTGGAAATTACAGCCGAAGTTGTTGCGCAGAAGCTCCTTGAGGGATGGATATCTCGGTTTGGTGTGCCAGCAACCATAACAACGGATCGAGGTAGGCAATTTGAGAGCCACTTATTTCGCCAGCTCAATAGATTGCTAGGTGTACAACATATTAAAACCACTGCCTACCACCCACAGTCAAATGGATGTATTGAACGTTTCCACCGAACCCTTAAGGCTGCTCTCATCGCCGCGGACACAGTATCGTGGGTTGACGCCCTCCCTCTGGTCATGCTAAGCCTTCGAAACACTTTCAAACAGGACATTGCGTGTACAGCCTCCGAGTTAGTGTATGGTAAACCAATATGTCTCCCTGGACAGCTGCTTGTCCCTAGTGCTGCTACACCCGACGAGCATAGTTTTGTCCAACGACTACGTCAGACCATGGGAGCATTGCGGCCTATACCGACGAGCAACCACTCAGTCCGCACTGCCTTTGTCCATCCGGATCTGCAGACTACGAGTCATGTGTTTGTGCGGACTGATAAAGTAAAGCCTCCGCTTACACCTCACTATACCGGCCCGTTCAGAGTGTTGGAACGAAGTGACAAGTTTCTAACTGTAGATGTCAAAAATGTTCCTCAGAGAATTTCCATGGACCGACTCAAGCCAGCATATATTCCAGCGGCCCAACAGGTGCAGGAAGAACATGTATATGCCAACCGTCTGATGAGTAACACGGTCAACATTGCCGTTCGAAACCAGTAGGTTCTTCACTGGAGGGGAGCCCTGTGGCAGATTGACAGTTAGCCTACGACCACATATGTGTTGACCGGCTGGGGAAAGAAGAGGAGACGGATTGACGGACGTCTGTCAGAAGATTTTAGAAACTTAGAATACAACTGTCATAATTTTTCTTACTTATTTTATTAGGTAGTTTGTTGTAAATAAACCAATAAAATAGTTTAAAGTGTGCCCCGACTACTTTGCATCCCGCAAACCGGCCACAGAATAAACAGATTGAAATGTATGAAATATAAAATACTGTAAAAGATTTACGGATTTAAAAGTGTACATTTGAATGAAAGATATGTAATCCAGGTTGAATGTTGGGATTATTTTCGATATGAAGTAAAAATTCTAGATGAACTGATTCACTAAATTGATAAACTGAAAATTTGAAATTGTATAGTTAGTAACGGTGTAACAGATTGAAATATTGTCGAAAGAAGTTAATGAATAGTGTTGAAAAAGAAAAGAATAACTAGAGCAAGAAGTGCAAGGGGAACCGAAAAGACAAAGACACGAGGCATGGCAATGTAACTTTGTGGTTGGTAAAAAATTTTTAATAAAGGAGGTTGGAAAGGAAAGAAGGTAAACTGTGTTAGGGATGGCCTAAAAAAATTCTCAGATTTTCAATTCCACCCTAGAGTGAAAAACCTTACCGATGTCAGCTTTACAGAAGATGAGATGAAATTACTAAACGATGGTCTCAAATATTCCGTTCCATAAGATTTATCTTTACATGATCTAGAGAATTTATCCATTGAGACTGATATAGTAATCCAAAATCTATCATTATCTCTTTCCCAAAGAAAGCCAATTAGAAATTCCTGTTACCGTTATATTAATAAATTTAAAAATAAGATTTCTACATCTTTAAATTCTTCAGCATCTATTAACTCTTCTTTTCCTCATAATCTTTCTTTCAAATAAGCACAACTTCATCTAAAGACTCTTAAATCAATTAAACTCAAAATCAATAGTCACAATTTAGTCTTTTCTAAGGCTGACAAAGGTAATTGTTTAGTCATTCTAGACCGTGATTCATACAACAATAAAGTTTCATCTTTTTTAGATGACAATAACTTCACTCTCTTACCATCTGATCCTACTAAAAGATTCATAACCAAATTAAAAGATAATATTAAAAACCAATCAGATTTCTTATCTAATCATGACGCTTCTTACAGCAAACTCCCTGGTAACCCTCTTATCCCAAGACTATACGGTTTGCCTAAGATACATAAAGTTGGAATTCCCATTCGTCCCGTCGCCAGTTTCATCAATACTCCAGTGTCTATTTTATCTAAATACTACCTTAATCATACTTACTACCTTAAAAAACTTAATCAATTTCACTCCCCAGTTTACTGTATTAAATTCATGCCAATTAGTTGATAAACTTCAACTCATTAATCTTAATCCGGACATTACTATGCTTTCTTTTGACGTTAGCAACTTATTCACTTCAGTGCCTAAAATTGAAACTTTAAGTCTGGTAAAAACACTCTTAGTCAACAAGTCTATTCAGCCCAATGTCATTTCTTCGATATTAGATATCCTTGAACTATGTCTATCTCAAGATTTCTTCCAATTTAACAACAAATTTTACAAACAACCCGATGGTCTAGCTATGGGCAGTTGCTTGTCCCCGTTCCTAGCTGATGTCTTTATGGATCATTTAGAGTCCAATCACATCATGAAAAATCCAGAAATTTTACACTGGTTCCGTTATGTAGACGATTGTTTACTTCTAATTTCTGGTGATCAGACCTCAGCTCAACAATTACTTCTTAAAATTAATCAAATCCACCCTAATATCAAATTCACCATGGAACTAGAATCTTCTCAGGCCATTAATTTTCTTGATTTATATATCACCAGACTTAATGACCAATTCAACTTTGGTATCTTTCGTAAACCGACCCAAACTGACCATGTCATTCATTTCTCTTCCAATCACCCACTATCACACAAATTAGCTGCATTTAGAAGTTTCATACATAGACTTGTTTCCATACCTATGTCAAATGACTCTTTCAATACAGAACTTAACATCATAAAACAAATAGCTGTCAACAATGGTTATGATTCCAATATAATAGACAAACTCATCCGTAAACGAGAATCTAGATTACTACATAACTCTGCTTATCGTCAGGCTTCCTCTTCTTCCCCAATTTATAGGTCACTACCATTTAACAACCCCACTTTACCTGAAAAGATTAAACGCATTATATCCAACTCTTCTGATAACATACATATTTATTTTAAGGTTAGAAATACTCTTAATCATTTTTTCACAAATACCAAAGATACAGTACACTATATGGACCGTAGTGGAGTTTACAGATTGACTTGTTCCGATTGGGATGCTTCTTATATAGGTAGGACTTATATATCACTTTCAACCAGATCTGCCAAACATTCCAAAATAGATAATACATCAGCTTTCTCCCATCACCTTAAAGTTAATAAACACCATCTTACCATCCCTGATGGTGTCAAATTAATTCATAACATCCAGGATAAGAACTCTTTACGGTTGGATTTGTATGAGGACCTTGAGATTTCTAGAGACATGAGGACTAGCCCCAATTGCGTTAACCGCCAAACTACTTTAAATCGACCTTTTACTCCTATCCACCGACAATTATTTCCCTAACAATAATTTTGATATATTTTATAATTCCCCATTCCCTTCTTTCTTTTCCTTTTCTTTTAATCATTTTCTTTACTGTGTTTCCTCTTTCCTTTCACCCCACTAGCATCTAACATTTATTATTTCCTTACTAATCACCCATTAACACTTTTTCAATATGCCCTTGGATTCTTTTTCTTTCTCTTTCCCCCCTTTAACTATACCTTCCTTAACACAGCCTACCTTTTTTCATTTCCAATTTTTCCTTCATATATTATCCCAAACACAAAGTTATTGCCATCCCCAATACAGTTTACCTTCTTTCCTTTTCAACCTCCTTTATTAAAAATTTTTTACCAACCACAAAGTTACATTGCCATGCCTCGTGTCTCTGTCTTTTCGGCTCCCCTTGCACTTCTTGCTCTAGTTATTCTTTTCTTTTTCAACACTATTCATTAACTTCTTTCGACAATATTTCAATCTGTTACACCGTTACTAACTATACAATTTCAAATTTTCAGTTTATCAATTTAGTGAATCAGTTCATCTAGAATTTTTACTTCATATCGAAAATAATCCCAACATTCAACCTGGATTACATAACTTTCATTCAAATGTACACTTTTAAATCCGTAAATCTTTTACAGTATTTTATATTTCATACATTTCAATCTGTTTATTCCATTACCTTCTATAAATTTCAAATTATCAGTTCACTAATTCAGACAATAAATTTAAATTTAAATATTTTTTCAATTTGCAACAACGATCACAACTACAACAATAGGCAACCAACAATACTCTTTCTATTTTTACATCATTACTCTTGTATTTTTACAACATTACTATGTACCTTACCTTTATAGGTCTTTAGGTTGTTCACATTGAATTAATTTTCTTTCACTTTTTATTTCAAATTAAATTAAATATTCGTCTTCTTTCACAACTGTCACCAGTGACGTCACTGACTCTACTATGAGTAATATTTTTATAAATTTAACAGTAACAACAGTTCTTTCTGTAACAGAGAGTAGCCTTTTCGATTTTTCATTATATTACTAATTTATTATAATTTAAATTTCACTTAATACAGTTATTAATCTACATTCAGTTTAACTAATAATCTAAATTCTAAAAACACTATTTTATATTCATAACCAAAAATTGACTACCTGTCTTGTCATGTCACTTCTGTCTAATAATTGGATTGTCATCTCCTTCACCTTTGTTGGTCTGTGTCCATTGAACTGGCAAGAACCACGATTTTTTATCGAGCAGGGAACCATGTTGCCCTTTGAGCACTCCTAACACATAAATTAATCCTTTAACATCGACTTGGAGTCGCTATAAATATTATAGAATTATCATGTAAACCAGAGGTTCTCAATCTTTTTAAGTCATGTACCACCAAATACTTTTTGTTATTTTTGGTACCACCTAACTGAAATACCTATCTAGCTAGGTGATCTAATTAACTATAATAGTGGTGCTGATTTTGGCTGTTTTTGCGTTTTGTGTACCACCTCAAATATTGATATGTACCACCAGTGGTACATGTACCACAGATTGAGAACCGCTGATGTAAACCATATTTCTCGATGTTACCATTTTCATAAGGTTGCTAGTTCCATGTACTAGGCAGAACGCACTGAAGATGATCTGATCTAGATCGAAAACGTTTTGCAGATCCTTTTGGATGACTTTTAATAGTTTTTAATAAACTTTTTATACCACTGTACAAATGAAGTTTTTTACTTCTGTATGATCATTTATTTATGTTGAGAATTCCTTAACAGAGATTAAGTGGTTCTGAGTTGTTTATATAATATACTTGTTGGTATCTAGTGAGCCAGCTCTGCGAAAAGCTGAATCAGCGAAAAAGCCTGGGAGAATTTTGAGCTGAGACATAGATATCAGAATTTGGTTGATTGAATCCTATTTGCGAAAGAAAGAGTTATTACCTTTGAAGGCGTGGTTGAAGTTTCCTTAAACCTTTTCTATTCGTTTTGAGATAAGAGTGGAAATTGGCGAATTTTTTTGATTGGTAAAACCAGTAGTAGGATAGAAAAATGGGGGGATGGAATGAGTTTTGGGTGGTACAGGAGTTCGAAGATAATCGAGATGAGTTATGAAAGATCAGTTCTAAGTAGTCGAGAAGAGCGATCAGTTCTAGAGAGCTAGAATAAGAAGTTTGTGCCTTTCCGTCAGCAGGCTTTGCCTTGCTGCTCAATAAAGTAAGAATTATGTTTAATTACCAGATTTTCTTTACCAATCTCTATCGTCCTTATAAAGTAAGTTATCACGCATGAAAGTAGCCTACGGTAAGTACAGATATTTCAAATAACCGGCATTCGACAAAATTCGACCGGCAAAAATTTAATATTTTTTTTTATAAGTAAACATATAATATGATATTTTCTTTTTTTTAATTATGGTGCCCCCCAAGCAAATGAGTTTCAATTTTATTTAACATCTATTAAGAATCCACACCCCTAGGCCTCTGAAGACTTAGAGCTACCGAGGTATATATCAAAAAGTTAAGTAGCACCAAGTATATCTTTATATTTTGTTAAATTTGTCATGTTACATATTTTTTTGCCTTTGTTATCCATAGGCGTGCTACATTAAAATAGCGCCCTTTCTTGGGACTGCTACACAGTCTCCAGGGCCTTCAAGAGTTATTGAATTGAGTAAACATAACAGTAAGAGAAATGGGTCTAAAAATCAATGCTTTTAAGACAAAATACATGATATTTAGTCGCAATCCTCACGACAATGCTTCCCTACAAAAAGAGCAACAAAACATTGAGAGATACTCACTTTAAACATCTGAAATGCTACATTACAGACTAACTAGACCCAAGTTAAGAGATCAAATGCAGAATTCAAGTGATTTCACAACGTTCCTAAACATGAAATCATTCTTCTTTAACTACAGCTTGAACCTAAAATTAGGTCAAAGATTGATAAAATGCTGTATTTGCTGTATTTTGGTCAGTGTTGTACCATGTCAGAAACCTGAACTCTGAAATCTGATACAGTCAATCGCCTAGAGAAGTCTGAGATGTGATTGCATAGAAGAATATTCTCTGGACAGCGATGCAGACAACCGAAGCTGTACCAAACCGGTACATAATCATTCAGCTTATCACGAAAGGTAAAATCGAGAGCCGCAGAGGAATTGGAAGGAAGCAGATATCATGGCTCAAGAACATTTACGATTGGACAGGAATACGCAGTGCTGAATAGCTAAAGACTGTAAACAACTCGCCAATTTAATTGCCAACGTTAACGTAATATGGTTCTTTTGTTCTAGAAAATTGTAGAGAACTAGGTACCAAGATTTAACCTCAATAGAGAGGTATTCAATATTCATATACCTACATGAGAGCTAGTAAGAAACAGAACGTATCAACCTTTATATGAAATCATATAGAAATGAAATAATGCGAATGGGACTGTCATCAGTGAAATAGTCAGTATGTATAAGCCATAATCTGCGTTGACGTAGATTGTTCCCCTATTGTGTAACTCAGCATCTGTTATACATAGTATTTTCTAACGCTATATTAAATATATTACATATTATACTCTGGGCTAATTAGCAATATACAAGGAAAAGTTATTTACCAGCAATTTTATTGCTGGAATCGAATCTTATGATTGTATATATTAATAATATCGGTATGCAAAGTCCGCAGATAGTGTGCTACTTTTTTATAAACAAAATGGTGCCCGAAAATCGTGTTTTTTTCAGTTTTTGCTCTATAACTTTAAAGATTTTAACTTTACACCAAAAACACTCAAATAAAAATTCACCGTAATTAAATTCTGCATAGAGACTTGTGTTTCCCGATTTAATTCGACGAAAATTTTCCTCGGAAAATGCGGGTTTTTTCCAACAAAATCTTTAATTTTCAACTAAAATTTTAGATAAGTAATTGTTTATCAATAATTAAATAACTTGGCAATATAAAGGCCCTTTTCGTATAGATTATAATTCCAGAAGCCGGTGGAAATTGAGTAAACAGTTTAGCAGCAATTGAATTGTTAATTAAAAATTTACGTTCGCTATAATAACCACAATAATTTATGATACATAAGAATAACTATGATTTTTGTATAAAAAGAAACTGTACCTATCTAATGTACTTTACAGAATTGAAATTGGACTATTTAAGCGGCCTCAGGAATATTTTAAAATTATAAACAATTTTTTGGCTTATAAACAAATAGAATATATCGGGAAATATTAAATTAAATTAAATCATGAAAACCGACTAGGCCGCGGCCGACTAGGTCTAGGCCGACTAGGCCGCGGCCTAAAGCCTCAAGAAAAAAAGGGGCCGCAGCGTTTTGTAAAAAAAAATTTTTGGTAAAAAAATTTTACTAATTGAATTGAAATCAGTAAACACTTTTTCAAATAAGAGAATGGCTATTCTGCTAAACACGTGGTACGGTATTTTACAAAGTTTTGACAAGAGTAGCAAAACATTAACTGCTACAGACTTGAATGTGACTTACAACATACAAATCTCTAAAGGAGTATGCATTGAGTCTGAGAGACAACTTTGATCCCTATGAAAAAAGAGGAAAAGAGTTGTCTAAAAATGAAACCCATATTCTTGAAATAAAAAGACGCCCGAAAAGAAAAGCTCTCCCTGGCTAAGACAAAGAAGATAAATCCACTGAACCCATCTTTAATGGCAAAGAAAACTTGAAGATTCAATGTTGTAATTGACACGCTTTATTCAGAATTGAATGAAAGGTCCGAAGTTTATTTCAGTCTTAATGAAGAATATGGATTTAAAACAACTTATTATCAATTTCCAATGAAGAAATCGGGGTAAACGTTTCTATTTTGACTAAAAAGTATCGAATCGACATAGATGGCGACTTTGGAGAAGAGTGTGTACAGTTCAAAGGCTTTGTTGAAGGTATATTTGATAAAGAAAGAGAACCTCATGACAACAAGATTACCAAGCCTCCGAGAAATACACTTTTGGAGTATCTGAAAATCATTCATGAAAAACAGTTAACATTATTGCCGAATGTGGTGACAGCTTTGCGCATTCTACTATGAATAATGACATCTAATGCATCTGGAGAAAGATCATTCAGCGTGTTGGAAAGAATAAAAAACTACTTGAATAACTCGACTTCTGACGAAGATTCTAGATTGTCTAGTTCGGCCAGTTTTTTTTTCAAATGCTGAGCTTTTTCAAGCCTTAGACTTTAAAAATTTGATTAAAGATTTTGCAAACAAAGAAGCTAGAAAAGTGAGTTTTTAGAGTTTAGATATGATATTTATTATAAGAGAATAATGAATAATGAATTGAACGATCTAGAAGTTTATTTGTTGTATTCTTATGCCTGGTTGCACCAACAGATCTTAAGCTTAAGGCGTGCATTAACGAAACATATGCGTTGCACCATTGAGTCTTAGATCAATTTTCAGCTTGCCATCATGAATTGTCATGTGGATTGCATTGATAAGAATTGAAAATTATGGTGCAACGTATGTGACACTTAAATCGGCCCTATCTATAAGATGAGCTAGGTTAAGCTGAAGCTTAAAATTTGTTGGTGCAACCAGGCATTAATATTTTTATTTTTCAGTACCGTAGCCTATTACTAGTACAGTTCATATTATTTTGCCTGTTCTTTTACTTATAATGTCTTTTCAACTCGGCTTTTTTTAGTTTTTTGTTGTAACCTGTACTTTTCCCTCCGAATGAAACAAATGGTATTTAATTTTAACAATTAACTACAATACTATTATTTATAATATAATCATTTTAGCAATATTAATAATTTTTCAAATAACTGTTGTTTGCTAACATTTTGAATTATATATTTTTTATCTTCTTCTTAAGGTGCCTTCTCCATTACTGAAGGTTGGCTATAACTACAGAAAATTGTTCTCTATCTTGAGCGGTTCTTAGTATCGAATGTGTGTCAATACCTGTCCAGTCTCTCACGTTCTTCAGCCAGGAGCATTTTCTTCTTCCTGAACCTCTTCTTCCTTCCACTTTCCCTTCCATTATGAGTCATAAAATGTTGTATCTTTCTCCTATGTAAATTATTTCCTAGATAACTCGTTTTTCTGTTTTTTACAATATTTAGGAATTCTCTCTCAAGTAAAAGAAAACTACATATTTTTCCAGTTGTAGACTTTTTTTAGATAAACTTACATGTGTACCTTTTAACGTTAAAAACACAAATATTCTCATTTGAAAGCTATATAATTATTTAAACAATCTTTATTTAAACAAATTAAAAAATTTTGTTATAATAAATCAATTTTTCTCCTATATAAATTATTTCCTAGATAACTCGTTTTTCTGTTTTTTACAATATTTAGGAATTTTCTCTCAAGTAAAAGAAAACTACATATTTTTCCAGTTGTAGACTTTTTTTAGATAAACTTACAACATGTGTACCTTTTAACGTTAAAAACACAAATATTCTCATTTGAAAGCTATATAATTATTTAAACAATCTTTATTTAACCAAATTAAAAAATTTTGTTATAATAAATCAATTAATTTATTATAACAAAACAAAAGCAACTTTGACATTTAACAATGCGTTAGTTAGATGGCTCTACTCGAGTTAGTTGGGAACAAAAAAAGAATGAAGAAAATTGCTCCATGAGAAGCCAAGAAAATGCATTTTTTTTTAACATAGGCCGATTTTGAACTTTGATATTACATTTTCTCCAACCTAATTTTTCATTGGAATTTTGCTATTTTTGGCAATTTTCACTCGTAATATCGATAGTTTTTATTATAATAATATATGTTATGAGTATTTTAAAGATATGAAAATTGGTGTGGAGAAAGACAATAAAAATAAAAAGGTGATGGTTCGAAAATTATGATTCCATTTTTTATATTTTTGCCGTAAATGCCGGTCAAGTGTGACCGGTTGTGTCTCAGAAACCACGCATCACAATTAAACTTTTTTCTTTTAAAGGAAGCGTCCTGCCGCTTCTTTTCTAATACCGTTTTTATGATTTAATTTAATTTAATATTTCCCGAGATATTCTATTTGTTTATAAGCCAAAAAATTGTTTATAATTTTAATATATTCCTGAGGCCGATTAAATAGTCCAATTTCAATTCTCTAAAGTACATTAGATAGGTACAGTATCTTTTTATACAAAAATCATAGTTATTTTTAGGTATCATGATTATTGTGGAAATTATAGCGACCGTAAATTATTAATTAATAATTCAATTGTTGCTAAACTGTTCATTCAATTTCAATCGGCTTTTGGAATTATAATCTACATGAAAAGAGCTTTTATATTACCAAGTTGTTTAATTATTGATAAACAATTACTTATCTAAAATTTTAGTTGAAAATTAAAAATTTTGTTGGAAAACCCGCATTTTCCGGGGAAAATTTTCGTCGAAGTAAATCGGGAAAACACATGCAGAATTTAATTATGGTGAATTTTTATTTGGGTGTTTTTGGTGTAAAGTTAAAATCTTTGGAGTTATAGAGCAAAAATAAAAAAAAACACGATTTTAGAGCGCCATTTTGTTTATAAAAAAGGTAGCACACTATCTGCGGACTTTGCATACCTCTATTATTAATATACAGGGTGTAACGAAAATACAGGTCATAAATTAAATCACATATTCTGAGACCAAATATAGTTCGAATGAACCTAATTTACCTTAGTACAAATATGCACATAAAAATAGTTACAGCCCTTTGAAGTTACAAAATGAAAATCGATTTTTTCGAATATATCGAAAATTATTAGAGATTTTTTATTGAAAATGTACGTGTGGCATTCTTATGGCAGGAACATCTTAAAAAAGAATTATAGGTGAAATTTGTGCACCCCATAAAATTTTATGGGGGTTTTGTCCCCTTAAACCCCCCTAAACTTTTGTGTACGTTGCAATTAAATTATTATTGTGGTACCATTAGTTAAATTCAATACTTCTAAAACTTTTTTGCCTCTTAGTATTTTTTTGATAAGGCAGTTTTTATCGAGTTGTGGCTTCTTTTTTAATATGTTTACATAAAAATTTTATGGGGGTTTTGTTCCTTTAAACCCCCCAAATGTTTGTGTATGTTCCAATTAAAATTTTACTGCAGTACCATTAGTTAAACACAGTGTTTTTAAAACTTTTTTGCCTCTTTGTATTTTTTCGAGAAGGCGCTTTTCATCGAGATATTACTTCTTTTTTAATATGGTTCAAAATATACCTAAAAATGTAAATCATAAATAAATTTTCATTTTATTACCAAGTCTCCATAATCGTACTTAGTTATATACAAATATGTGGTGGATTTGACAAATATTCAAAATATCTCGATAAGAACTGACTTTTCGAAAAAGTACTAAGAGGCAAAAAAGTTTTTAAAATATTGTGTTTAACTAACGGTACTACAATAATAATTAAATTGGAACGGACACAAAAGTTTAGGGGGGTTTAAAGGAACAAAACCCCCATAAAATTTTTATGGGGTGTCCAAATTTCACTATAATTTTTCCTTAAGATACTACTACTATTAGAATGCCACATGTCTATTTTCAATAAAATATCTCTAATAGTTTTCGATATATTGGAAAAAATCGATTTTCATTTTGTAACTTCAAAGGGCTGTAACTTTTTTTATGTGCACATTTGTACTAAGGTAAGTTTGGTTCAATCGAACTATTTTTGGTCCCAGAATATGTGATTAAATTGATGACCTGTATTTTTGTTACACCCTGTATACAATCATAAGATTCGATTCCAGCAATAAAATTGCTGGTAAATATTGCTCCGATAATCTGCCCAGACTATTATTCAAATATAAAATATTCTTGTCAAATTGATTAATATTGCAACGCCATTGCATAGCTGTTTCCTATTACATTAAAATCCAACTATATTTTGTGATAAATTATATAGGCCTGGATCCCGAGTACCAAAAAAAAGTTGATTAATGGCGAGCTGGAAATTTGTTAATAGCTTAACGGTGTCTAGTCGGACAAACTTTGATGTATGGAACAGGGGAAGTTTTGATTGTGGAACAGGTTAAAAATTTGGAACGTCAGATTACGAAAACGTCCCATGTATTTTGTCGGACAGAACTTCCAATTGATTTGTTGCCCTTTTATTAAACTCTCATGCAAAAATCAGACTACTATTTATCACCAACGTAATTCCTGTTATTTGATATGTTCTACGTGTCGGACTTGCTCTGGGATTAAAATGCCCAGTTGGTGACAAATACCAGTCTGATTTTTGTATGAGTTTAATGAAAGGATAACAAATCAATTGGAAGTTCTGTCCGACAAAATACATGGGACGTTTTCGTAGTCTGATGTTTTCTAAAGTTTGCTATTAATCAACTTTTTTTGGTACGCGGGATCCAGGCCTAATACTATTTTGCAATTAGAAATTAAGAAGTATTTGCAAAAGTTTTACATATATGTACCAACTAGTTGTTGGTGCATTTTCTATTTTCATAACAGAGGATGTAACTCGTGTTTACAACGCTACTAAAGGTGACATACATAAATATATTATATCGAACATTTACATCTTCAACTGACTCATTTAACAATCATAAATGAAACATTTGAAACTCACTATTGCATTATATTAATCTGTGTACAAAAAACAGTTATTTTTCCGCCGTGTTGCATACATAATTTTCATATTCAACATAATTTAAATAAACAAACACGAACTATTTCGTTTCGCGTTCGGCGTATGATTTTCTTGCATATGATTAGACATCGTAAATATAAAAATGGTATAAATTATTAATTAGAGAAACTCGGAAAATGCCATTTTAATATATTTACATTTGCATGAAAACTTTTATTTCTATAGCATTTATTATGTTATAATAGGTCAATTAGCTGCGTCTTTGAATCCATCAGATAGATAATTATTTTCTGTAGTATGTATTTGTATTCAATCGTATTTAGGATCTCTTGTGTCTTAACTAGAATACAAGACAAAAAAATACAACAAAAAGAGAACAAAAATATTGTCTCTATGGAAATTATTGATACCTCTTCACTTTTTATTTATTGTTCGCTGTAACCACAGGGGTTTATAGCGACATAACATATAATTCAAGTAATGTTACATTAAGGTTTAAAACAGACGGATCCTACGGCGCTACGCTGTGGATCCACAAAGTAGTTTCTGATGATTATCCCTTAAATTCCCATGCAAATCAATACCATTCCACACGAGCGACAGTGGCCAGCCACAGTCGCTCGTCTGTGATGGAACGTCCACTTCACATAAGAACCCACGGTCAATCATCGATAGCTGCTTTGTCAACAGATACTCTGGGCTAATTAGCAAAATACAAGGAAAAGTTATTTACCAGCAATTTTATTACTGGAATCGAATCTTATTATTGTATGTATTAATAATATAGGTATGCAAAGTCCGCAGATAGTGTGCTACTTTTTTTAAAATCAAAATGGCGCCCGAAAATCGTGTTTTTTTCAATTTTTGCTCTATAACTCCAAAAGATTTTAACTTTACACCAAAAACACCCAAATAAAAACTCTCCGCAATTAAATTCTGCATAGAGACGTGTTTTCCCCGATTCACTTCGACGAAAGCTTTCCCCGGAAAAAGCGGGTTTTTCCAACAAAATCTTTAATTTTCAACTAAATCTTTAGATAAGTAATTGTTAATCAATAATTAAATAACTTAGTAATTTAAAAGCCCTTTTCGTATGGATTACAATTACAGAAGCCGATGGAAATTGAATAAACAGTTTAGCAACAATTAAATTGTTAATTAAAAATTTACGGTCGCTATAATAACGACAATAATTATGATGCATAAGAATAACTATGATTTTTTCATAAAAAGACACTATACCTATCTAATGTACTTTGCAGAATTGAAATTGGACTATTTAAGCGGCCTCAGGAATATTTTAAAATTATAAACAATTTTTTGGCTTAAAAACAAATAGAATATCTCGAGAAATTTTAAACTAAATTAAATCGTGAAAACGGTATTCTAAAAACAGTAGCAGGACGCTTCTTTTAAAAGAAAAAACGTTTATTTATGACGAGTGGTTCCTGAGATACAACCAGTGAAAGTTGACCGGAATTCACGGCAAAGATATAAACAATACGATCATAATTTTCAAACCATCACCTTTTTATTTTTGTCCTCTTTCTCCACACCAATTTTCATACCTTTAAAATACTCATAACATATATTATTATAATAAATACTATCGATAATACGTGTGAAAATTGCCAAAAATAGCAAAATTCCAATCAAAAATTAGGTTGGAGAAAATTTAACCCTCAAAGTTCAAAATCGGTATACGTTAAAAAAATGCATTTTCTCGGCTTCCCATGGAGCAATTTCCTTTATTCTTTTTTTGTTCCCTAATAGCTCGAGTAGAGCCATCGAACTAACGCATTATTAAATGTCAAGCTTGCTTTTGTTTTGTTATAATAGATTAATTTATTTATAAGAACAGAAAACTACATATTTTTCCAGTTGTCGGCTTTTTTTTAGATAAACCTACTACAAGTGTACCTTTTAAAGTTAAAAACATAAATATTCTCATTTGAAAGCTGTATAATTATTTAAACAATTTTTATTTAAACAAATTAAAATTTTGTGTTATAATAAATAAATTAAATTATTATAACAAAACAAAAGCAAGTCTGACACTTAATAATACGTTAGTTCGATGGCTCTACTCGAGTTACTTGGGAACAAAAAAAGAATGAAGGAAATTGCTCCATGGGAAGCCGAGAAAATGCATTTTTTTAACGTATACCGATTTTGAACTTTGAGGGTTACATTTTCTCCAACCTAATTTTTGATTGGAATTTTGCTATTTTTGGCAATTTTCACACGTATTATCGATAGTATTTATTATAATAATATATGTTATGAGTATTTTAAAGGTATGAAAATTGGTGTGGAGAAAGAGGACAAAAATAAAAAGGTGATGGTTTGAAAATTATGATCGTATTGTTTATATCTTTGCCGTGAATTCCGGTCAACTTTCACTGGTTGTATCTCAGGAACCACTCGTCATAAATAAACGTTTTTTCTTTTAAAAGAAGCGTCCTGCTACTGTTTTTAGAATACCGTTTTCACGATTTAATTTAGTTTAAAATTTCTCGAGATATTCTATTTGTTTATAAGCCAAAAAATTGTTTATAATTTTAAAATATTCCTGAGGCCGCTTAAATAGTCCAATTTCAATTCAGTAAAGTACATTAGATAGGTATAGTGTCTTTTTATGAAAAAATCATAGTTATTCTTATGCATCATAATTATTGTCAGTTATTATAGCGACCGTAAATTTTTAATTAACAATTTAATTGTTGCTAAACTGTTTATTCAATTTCCATCGGCTTCTGTAATTGTAATCCATACGAAAAGGGCTTTTAAATTACCAAGTTATTTAATTATTGATTAACAATTACTTATCTAAAGATTTAGTTGAAAATTAAAGATTTTGTTGGAAAAACCCGCTTTTTCCGGGGAAAGCTTTCGTCGAAGTGAA
This sequence comes from Diabrotica virgifera virgifera, assembly GCF_917563875.1. Classification (NCBI taxonomy): domain Eukaryota; kingdom Metazoa; phylum Arthropoda; class Insecta; order Coleoptera; family Chrysomelidae; genus Diabrotica; species Diabrotica virgifera. Next base: position 198,560,206 of record NC_065450.1, on the reverse strand, counting down.
TCGGGGAAAACACGTCTCTATGCAGAATTTAATTGCGGAGAGTTTTTATTTGGGTGTTTTTGGTGTAAAGTTAAAATCTTTTGGAGTTATAGAGCAAAAATTGAAAAAAACACGATTTTCGGGCGCCATTTTGATTTTAAAAAAAGTAGCACACTATCTGCGGACTTTGCATACCTATATTATTAATACATACAATAATAAGATTCGATTCCAGTAATAAAATTGCTGGTAAATAACTTTTCCTTGTATTTTGCTAATTAGCCCAGAGTATCTGTTGACAAAGCAGCTATCGATGATTGACCGTGGGTTCTTATGTGAAGTGGACGTTCCATCACAGACGAGCGACTGTGGCTGGCCACTGTCGCTCGTCTGGAATGGTATTGATTTGCATGGGAATTTAAGGGATAATCATCAGAAACTACTTTGTGGATCCACAGCGTAGCGCCGTAGGATCCGTCTGTTTTAAACCTTAATGTAACATTACTTGAATTATATTTTATGTCGCTATAAACCCCTGTGGTTACAGCGAACAATAAATAAAAAGTGAAGAGGTATCAATAATTTCCATAGCGACAATATTTTTGTTCTCTTTTTGTTGTATTTTTTTGTCTTGTATTCCAGTTAAGACACAAGAGATCCTAAATACGATTGAATACAAATACATACTACAGAAAATAATTATCTATCTGATGGATTCAAAGACACAGCTAATTGACCTATTATAACATAATAAATGCTATAGAAATAAAAGTTTTCATGCAAATGTAAATATATTAAAATGGCATTTTCCGAGTTTCTCTAATTAATAATTTATACCATTTTTATATTTACGATGTCTAATCATATGCAAGAAAATCATACGCCGAACGCGAAACGAAATAGTTCGTGTTTGTTTATTTAAATTATGTTGAATATGAAAATTATGTATGCAACACGGCGGAAAAATAACTGTTTTTTGTACACAGATTAATATAATGCAATAGTGAGTTTCAAATGTTTCATTTATGATTGTTAAATGAGTCAGTTGAAGATGTAAATGTTCGATATAATATATTTATGTATGTCACCTTTAGTAGCGTTGTAAACACGAGTTACATCCTCTGTTATGAAAATAGAAAATGCACCAACAACTAGTTGGTACATATATGTAAAACTTTTGCAAATACTTCTTAATTTCTAATTGCAAAATAGTATTAGGCCTGGATCCCGCGTACCAAAAAAAGTTGATTAATAGCAAACTTTAGAAAACATCAGACTACGAAAACGTCCCATGTATTTTGTCGGACAGAACTTCCAATTGATTTGTTATCCTTTCATTAAACTCATACAAAAATCAGACTGGTATTTATCACCAACTGGGCATTTTAATCCCAGAGCAAGTCCGACACGTAGAACATGTCAAATAACAGGAATTACGTTGGTGATAAATAGTAGTCTGATTTTTGCATGAGAGTTTAATGAAAGGGCAACAAATCAATTGGAAGTTCTGTCCGACAAAATACATGGGACGTTTTCGTAATCTGACGTTCCAAATTTTTAACCTGTTCCACAATCAAAACTTCCCCTGTTCCATACATCAAAGTTTGTCCGACTAGACACCGTTAAGCTATTAACAAATTTCCAGCTCGCCATTAATCAACTTTTTTTTGGTACTCGGGATCCAGGCCTATATAATTTATCACAAAATATAGTTGGATTTTAATGTAATAGGAAACAGCTATGCAATGGCGTTGCAATATTAATCAATTTGACAAGAATATTTTATATTTGAATAATAGTCTGGGCAGATTATCGGAGCAATATTTACCAGCAATTTTATTGCTGGAATCGAATCTTATGATTGTATACAGGGTGTAACAAAAATACAGGTCATCAATTTAATCACATATTCTGGGACCAAAAATAGTTCGATTGAACCAAACTTACCTTAGTACAAATGTGCACATAAAAAAAGTTACAGCCCTTTGAAGTTACAAAATGAAAATCGATTTTTTCCAATATATCGAAAACTATTAGAGATATTTTATTGAAAATAGACATGTGGCATTCTAATAGTAGTAGTATCTTAAGGAAAAATTATAGTGAAATTTGGACACCCCATAAAAATTTTATGGGGGTTTTGTTCCTTTAAACCCCCCTAAACTTTTGTGTCCGTTCCAATTTAATTATTATTGTAGTACCATTAGTTAAACACAATATTTTAAAAACTTTTTTGCCTCTCAGTACTTTTTCGAAAAGTCAGTTCTTATCGAGATATTTTGAATATTTGTCAAATCCACCACATATTTGTATATAACTAAGTACGATTATGGAGACTTGGTAATAAAATGAAAATTTATTTATGATTTACATTTTTAGGTATATTTTGAACCATATTAAAAAAGAAGTAATATCTCGATGAAAAGTGCCTTCTCGAAAAAATACAAAGAGGCAAAAAAGTTTTAAAAACACTGTGTTTAACTAATGGTACTGCAGTAAAATTTTAATTGGAACATACACAAACATTTGGGGGGTTTAAAGGAACAAAACCCCCATAAAATTTTTATGTAAACATATTAAAAAAGAAGCCACAACTCGATAAAAACTGCCTTATCAAAAAAATACTAAGAGGCAAAAAAGTTTTAGAAGTATTGAATTTAACTAATGGTGCCACAATAATAATTTAATTGCAACGTACACAAAAGTTTGAGGGGGTTTAAGGGGACAAAATCCCCATAAAATTTTTATGGGGTGCACAAATTTCACCTATAATTCTTTTTTAAGATGTTCCTGCCATAAGAATGCCACACGTACATTTTCAATAAAAAATCTCTAATAATTTTCGATATATTCGAAAAAATCGATTTTCATTTTGTAACTTCAAAGGGCTGTAACTATTTTTATGTGCATATTTGTACTAAGGTAAATTAGGTTCATTCGAACTATCTTTGGTCTCAGAATATGTGATTTAATTTATGACCTGTATTTTCGTTACACCCTGTATATTAATAATAGAGGTATGCAAAGTCCGCAGATAGTGTGCTACCTTTTTTATAAACAAAATGGCGCTCTAAAATCGTGTTTTTTTTATTTTTGCTCTATAACTCCAAAGATTTTAACTTTACACCAAAAACACCCAAATAAAAATTCACCATAATTAAATTCTGCATGTGTTTTCCCGATTTACTTCGACGAAAATTTTCCCCGGAAAATGCGGGTTTTCCAACAAAATTTTTAATTTTCAACTAAAATTTTAGATAAGTAATTGTTTATCAATAATTAAACAACTTGGTAATATAAAAGCTCTTTTCATGTAGATTATAATTCCAAAAGCCGATTGAAATTGAATGAACAGTTTAGCAACAATTGAATTATTAATTAATAATTTACGGTCGCTATAATTTCCACAATAATCATGATACCTAAAAATAACTATGATTTTTGTATAAAAAGATACTGTACCTATCTAATGTACTTTACAGAATTGAAATTGGACTATTTAATCGGCCTCAGGAATATTTTAAAATTATAAACAATTTTTTGGCTTATAAACAAATAGAATATTTTCTCCAACCTAATTTTTGATTGGAATTTTGCTATTTTTGGCAATTTTCACACGTATTATCGATAGTTTTTATTATAATACTATATGTTATGAGTATTTTAAGGATATAAAAATTGGTGTGGAGAAAGAGGACAGAAATAAAAAGGCGATTGTTTGAAAATTATGATCCTATTGTTTATATCTTTGCCGTAAATTCCGGTCAACTTTGACCGGTTGTATCTCAGGAACTACTCATCATAATTAAACGTTTTTTCTTTTGAAAGAAGCGTCCTGCCGCTGCTTTTCGAATATTGTTTTTACAATTTAATTTAATTTAACGTTTCTCGAGATATTCTATTTGTTTATGAGCCAAAAAATTCTCTATAATTTTAAAATATTCCTGAGGCCGCTTAAATAGTCCAATTTCAATTCTGTAAAGTACATTAGATAGGTATAGTGTATTTTTATGAAAAAATCACAGTTATTCTTATGCATCATAATTATTGTCGTTATTATAGCGACCGTAAATTTTTAATTAACAATTCAATTGTTGCTAAACTGTTCATTCAATTTCAATCGACTTTTGGAATTATAATCCATACGAAAAGGGCTTTTAAATTACCGAGTTATTTAATTATCGATTAACAATTACTTATCTAAAATTTTAGTTGAAAATTAAAGATTTTGTTGGAAATGCCCGCTTTTTCCGGGGAAAGTTTTCGTCGAAGTGAATCGGGGAAAACACGTCTCTATGCAGAATTTAATTGAGTGAATTTTTATTCGGATGTTTTTGGTGTAAACTTAAAATATTTGAAGTTATAGAGCAAAAATTGAAAAAAATACGATTTTCGGGCGCCATTTTGTTTATAAAAAAAAGTAGCACACTATCTGCGGACTTTGCATGCCTATATTATTAATATATACAATCATAATATTCGATTCCAGCAATAAAATTGCTGGTAAATAACTTTTCCCAAAAATGGCCTATTCTCCGATAATCAGCCCAGACTAAGGCTACGGCTCCACGGGCGAGAAATTGACGCTAGCAGTAGCAGTAAAATGAACTTAAGGTTCCGCGGAACGGAATGGGAGTAGCCGAACTGTACCGACTACAGGACCTGTGCGTAGTCGGTTGAGTTCGGCTACTCCCATTCCGTTCCGCGGAACCTTAAGTTCATTTTACTGCTACTGCTAGCGTCAATTTCTCGCCCGTGGAGCCGTAGCCTAAGAGTAGGATCAACAGAGTAGCGCCGCAGCGTGGTCCGTCTGTTTTGAACCTAACTTATCTAACCCAATGATTTTTAAATAACCTATTGTAAAGTTTGTTTAGCAGAAAATGGTTGACTTCAATTAGTGTGGTCGTAAATATTATTAAATTTATCTGACTTGGCCCATTGTTAAGACAGGTCCGGAGCGATAAGCAAACGAGGTAGTAGTTCAGAGAAATAAGGGAAAGGAATATCCTGTCGGTGACACAGCCCCCAGGCAGAAACCAAATTTTTTGAGTAGTATGGACATCTATAATAATAACTTATATGTTTCCTGTAACCGATTTTGATGATATACATAGTTATAAACAAATGAAGATAAAAAATGGTAAATTTTAGCTTTTTTCGTCTATTACCAAAAAGTTAAACATATTAAACAAATTTGAGAGTAAGAAACTCATAAATCGTATAAAAAACTTCAATATGGCGTTCGCGGAATATGTCTGTCCTTATTGGTTGCTTAGAAAATTGCAAAATAAATCATAAATTTTGAGTTTTTATAAATATTAATAACTTATGTAAAAATTAACTTAGAACCTTCTTATTAAACGGAATGCTAAAGCTCCTGGTGCTTAAATCATACCCCAAATGTCAAAGGAATTGGTCAAATAGTTTAAAAGTTATTTAATTTATTTTTCCTAAATTATTTTTTTTTGCAACACTATAAGTCAGAAAATGATGAAGTTACAGTAATACTTTGGATAGTTTATGAAAGAAGAAGATTTACACTATTAATTTAATTTAAAAAAAAATGCCAAAAAATAATTCTAAATATTGGAAAATCATTTTGCAATAACATGTGAATTAAAAAGGGGGGGGGCTAACTTCGTCCCTAATTGTCCTAAAACAAATGTTTTTCTTTCTAAATGTGTATAAAAATTTAGTCTTCTAAATATGAAAAAATAATTTTCCTAGGGGTAACGGTTAAAAAGTTATTCTAATTGTTTATAAGTAAGCAAAAAATCGACATGTTTTTGCAAAATTATTTTACATTGTTTAAAATTACCTTTTGTCATTTTTTTTATTAAGTTAATAGTAAAAATGTTCTTTGGTATCCCGAATGAAGTACGTGCCTCCTAGTGGCGGGATACGGGCAACAATACATTGGCTTATAGGGCAGTCCTTACAGTAGGGATCCTGGCCTATACAGAAAAATGCAAGCGGGTGTGGGGTAATACTGCACTTTGGTTGCATTGGTGGTGTATTGGCTAAACGTGCAGGGCAGGGTATGGTGCTGATAGAAAAGGCATTCAGGCATCAAATATCCAAAAATCTTTTCAGGCCATGATAATGGAAAGACCTTCTCCAAACGCAATAAAAACATACTGAAATGATGGCATCTCCTGAGGTAAAATGTTCCGGAAGTAAAATAAGCCTCCATTCGCATCTCCGGGTGAGGACTATCTCAGGTGGAACACCATTGCAGGTTAGAAAAATCAGGATAGGGTCTTGGAATCTTGGTAGTCTTACAGGTAAGAGTCTGGAGTTAGTGGATGCGCTCAAACGAAGAAGAATTCAAATTGCTTGTATTCAAGAAACTAGGTGGAAAGGACAAAGGGCGAAAGAACTAGGTGATGGATATAAATTGTGGTATGTAGGGAGTAGTAACACTAGAAATGGAGTTGGTATAATTGCTGATAGTGAAATGAAAGATAACGTAGTAGAAGTTGTAAGAACGAGTGATAGAATGATGTCAGTGAAATTTGTAATTGATAAAGGGGTATTGAATGTTGTGTGTGTGTGTATGCTCCTCAAACAGGTCTGGGTGAGAATGAAAGAAGAGCTTTCTATGACCAATTAGGAGACGTACTGAGTGATATTCCAGCAGAGGAGAAAGTTATAATAGGAGGTGATTTCAATGCACATGTGGGCCAAGCCAAGACAGGATATGAAACAATACATGGGGGATTAGGCTTTGGAACTAGAAATGAAGCTGGAGATGACATGCTAGAATTAGCAACAGCATTGGATATGGCGATTGTTAACACATTCTTTAAAAAGAGAGAAACTCATCTTATTACCTACAAAAGTGGACAACATCAATCACAAATAGACTACTTCATGATAAGAAAAGGAGACATACGTGAATGCAAGGACTGCAAGGTAATAGTTAGTGAGACAGCAAGCCAACAACATAAGCTGCTTGTTCTGGACATCGAAGTAAAAAGCGAAACTAAACAAAAATATCGGAGAGGACCACAAAAAATCAAGTAGTGGATGCTAAAAGATGAGAAGGAAGGTCTATTCAGGGAAAGAATAGTAGAAAAATTATGTTGGAACATGAAAGGAAGCCCTAACACAATTTGGAGAAAATGGCCAATATTATTAGAGAGACGGCTATTGAAATACTTGGGAAAACGTCAGGAAAGAAGTTTGAGGATAAAGAGACTTGGTGGTGGTCAAATGAAGTACAAGGAAAAATAAAAGAGAAGAGAAAATTATATAAAAAGTGGCAAGAATCCAGATCGGACATAGATCTTCAAAACTATATGGTCGCCAAAAAGGAAGCGAAAGTAGCAGTAGCAAAAGCTAAAGCAGAAGCGTATTCAAACCTATACGATCAACTTGATACCAGGGAAGGCGAAACAAAGATATATAAAATAGCCAAACAGAGAGCAAAGAAAGCAAGAGATTTTAATCAGATTAGACGTATCCGAGATGAAAATAATAAAATACTAATTCACGAAAAGGATGTCAAAAAGAGATGGAGAAAGTATTTTGACAGTTTATTAAATGAAGAATTTGACAGACTACATTTGTAGAGTTAACGGAGACAGTAACAGCAATGGTTACCAGAATAACAAACGAGGAAGTAGCTCAAGCGCTTCAAAAAATAAAGAAAGGAAAAGCAGTCGGACCAGATGATATTCCTGGGGAAGTATGGAGAGCATTAGGAGAGACAGGAATAAGTTGGCTAGCAGGTCTATTTAATAGAATTATGGAAGTTGGACAAATGCCAGACGAATGGAGAAGCAGTATATTAGTACCTGTCTACAAAAACAAGGGAGACATACAACAATGCACAAACTACAGGGCTATAAAACTACTTAGCCACACCATGAAAATATGGGAGAGAGTAATTGATAGACGGATACGTGAAGAAACCGAAATATCCGATAATCAATTTGGCTTTATGCAGGGCAGATCAACAACAGATGCAATTTTCATTGTAAGCAACTGATGGAAAAATACAGGAATAAAGAGACCAACGCTCATATGGTATTCATTGATCTTGAGAAAGCATATGATAGAGTTCCTCGAGAGATTCTGTGGTGGGCACTCAATAAGAAAGGAGTCCCTGGCGAATATGTAAAGATTGTGAGAGATATGTATGAGGGAGTAACGACCAGTATTAGGACAGCTGTGGGAGAGACTGATAAATTTCACGTGAAAGTAGGATTGCACCAAGGCTCGGTGCTTAGTCCTTATTTATTCTCATTAGTTTTGGACCTGATAACAGCGAAATTACAGGGTAGTATTCCATTGTGCCTAATGTATGCTGATGATGTAGTGTTAATAGAAAATAGTGAAAGAGACTTAGAACAAAAACTGGAACAGTGGAGACAAGCTCTGGAGGAAAAAGGTTTAAAACTTAGTAGGACAAAAACAGAGTATTTGGAATGTTCATTTAAAGATGGAGTTACTACAAATAAAATGGTATCTTTGGATGGTGAAATGATTGTGAAAAGCAATAGTTTTAAGTACCTAGGATCGGTATTACAGAGTAATGGAGAAATAGATGGAGATGCATGCAGTAGAATTAGGGCTGGATGGATGAAGTGGAAAGAAGCGAGTGGTGTGTTGTGTGACAGAAAAATTCCAATGAAGCTGAAGGGAAAATTCTATAAAACAGCCATAAGACCGACTATGATGCACGGAACTGAATGTTGGGCAGTGAAAAAGAAAGAGGAACAACGAATGCATGTGGCGGAAATGAGAATGCTTAGATGGATGAGTGGAGTGACAAAGGATAAAATTAGAAATGAGTATATTAGGGGAAGTCTAGGTGTGGCACCAATTGATGCCAAAATGAGAGAGCATAGGTTAAGATGGTTTGGTCATGTTCAACGTCGAGACGTTAATCACCCAATACGAAGAATATCTGAAGTGCAGATTCCTGGAAGGAGTAGGAGAGGAAGACCAAAGAAGACTTGGGGGAGACGATAAGGCAGGACATGTTGGTAAAGGGGATTAACATTGATATGACCCAAGATAGAACTGTGTGGAGAAATGCAATTAGGGAAGCCGACCCCGCATAGGGATAAGGCAAAGAGAATGATGATGATGATGATGAGTAAAAATGTTCTTTCATAAACTGTCCGAGGTATTACTGTATCCTCATAATTTTCTGACTTATAGTGTTGCAAAAAAATGAATTTGGGATAAACAAATTAAATAACTTTTAAATTATTTGACCAATTGCTTTGAAATTTAAAATATAATTTAAGCACAAAAAGTCTCAGGATTCCGTGTAATAAGAAGGTTCTAACTTAATTTTTACATAATATATGAACATTTATAAAATCTCATTTATAAAAAAAGTTTATGACTTATGTTGCAATTTTCTAATCAACAAATAAGGATAGACATATTCAGCCAACGCCATATTGAAGTTTTTTTATATGATTTATGAGTTTCTTATTCTCAAATTTGTTTCGAATGCTTCACTTTCTAGTAATAGACGAAAAAAGCGAAAATTTACCGTTTTTTGATCTTTATTTTATTTATAACTATGTATATCATCAAAATCGGATGCAGGAAACATATAGGTTATTAATATAGATGTCCATACTACTCAAAAAATTTGGTTTCGGCCTGGAGGGGGATGTGTCACGAGAAAAATCTTATTTCTCTGGACTATAGACAGAGTTGGTCTTTTGACAATTAACACTGACTAGACGGTACTCCTATAATAAAGCAAAGGATCCACAAAATTTACCTGACAAATTTTACCAGAAAACATATTTAAATTTTACCTGAAACCGGGCCTTTTATACTATTATCGATTAACCCAGGATGTTTATAGTCGGTACTAATTGAAGTCAACCACTTACTGCTAAACAAACTTTACATAATTTCAACATTAATATTTTCTACTAAGCGTAATTACAGACTGTGAAATAATTCCATTTTATTTTTTTTTCAATAGAAATATGTTAATAGTATGTAATTCACTAAAATATTGGCGAATTTATGCGACTCGGTTGCAGGTTAATGTTACCACATTTAAATGTGGATACAAATGAAGGTCCATCGGATATCGGTCGGACGGTCGGAAACGGCTCGTGTCTGAAAATTTTGAAAGGCGAAGGCGTAAGCGCGCTGTGGAGGCTGTGGATATTAGTACTCTTGTTACCACATTTAGGAATGGTTACAATGGTTACTTACCTATTATAGTGCGCGTCCAGTTAAACATAGATGAGTGTCGTTGACGATTTTTTTTTATTTTTGACACTATGATTTATCCAACTTAAAAATAGGTTTTCTAGTTTAAAGCAAAAAATTTTCAGCTAGGGCCTTTCATCAATTTGTACAGCTATATGGACAAAAATTTGACAAAGTATAGTTAAAAATCAGAATTGCCAGTTCTTTATAATGATCCAGCTTATATTAAAAAAAAAAGGACAAAAATTGTAGTAATATCTTAACGTCTTCAGAACTTGTTAATGCACTTCAGGAACCCTTTAAATTGGCACACCTATTTTTAATAATTCCAACTACAAGTGCATCCGTTGAAAGAAGTTTTTCAGCAATGAAACGGATTAAAACATGCCAAAGAAATACCCAATTGCAAGATCGAATGTTGTCATTTTCTCTAATTTTCATTGAGTAACGCATTTTAAATGGATTAATGACAGAACCCTCTTTCTACGATTCTGTTAACATTTTTCCAGATAAAATAAACAAAAACTTATATTTGCGAGGTTCTTTTAAACAATTTTTTTTACATCTGGGTTTGGTAATCCAAATCAAAGAAACATGAAACGTAAATTACGTTTCATGGAAATAAACCACTGCTAAACAAATATACGTCCGGCCATTTATGAGACTCTCCGAAAATAAAAATGTATCATGAGCATGAATCACACTCGTTTCATTGATAGGCGGACTTTGAGATTTGTTTAGCAGTGTTTTCTTTTCATGAAACATGTTTTTCGTTTTATGTTTCATGTTTTTCGTTTCATGTTTCTTTGGTGTGCGGCTTGCCTTACACTTTAGAAAAAGTCACACGTCGCCACTGGCTTATTGTAATCGAGAACGTCCTCCAACAAGGTGGTCGGATGACATCAAGCGCAACCAGCGCATCTGGATTCAGGGTGCTCAAGATCGGATGCAATGGAATTGTTTAAAGGGAGGCTTACGTTCAACAGTAGACTCAAAAGGGTTAATGATAATGATGATAATGCGTTTCTTCCGCCGAGCGCCTTCTTTTTAAGTCAACATTAAGAGTAAGATACATACTTTAGACACATAGCTCAAATCTGATGCCACCAAATCTTTACCTATTCTTATTTTTACTGAATATATTTTTCACAGCCTGCAAACTGAGGGGAAGAATCGCAATTTTAATTTTTTTTATTGTTCGCCTTTGATAACGTACCTATAATATAAAAAAAATTGAAATACAAACTAAGGAAGTAAAGTGTTTTCGTTTATTTGGTCATTTACTATAAGTCTGGCAAGCAATTTTATCGTATAAACAATTAAAGTCTACGTAAATACAAGATTACAATAACCATTCCTGTTAGATCCAATTAGTTACAACTACACAGCTAACAAATGAATCATAAGAAACTTGGACAATGGATCATAAAGAATAAACAAAGCTAGAGATTTGGGAAAGAAAAATCTTACGAAAAGCTTTTGGCAGTATAAAGTCGGCTAACGCGGAATGGCGCAGAGAACAAACCATGAGCTAATGCAATAAGCAATAAGAAACCTAAAATAACAGAAAATCAGGGCGTAATGGGTTAGATTGTTGGGATATATTTCACGAATGCCACAAGCAAGAAATGCTCTAATAGTTTTGCAATCAGGAGAACAAGGGAAGAAAAGAAGAGGGAGACCACGAAGGAGGTAGTTTGATGGAGGAGGAAGTGGTAGGATGCCGTCCAGACTGACATAGAAGAAATGGGTACAAGGGCTGGAGAGAACAAGTGAAAGATCGGAAAAAGTAGAAGAATCTAGTCGACTATCGAAGCCAATGGTCTCTAAGGCCTGTAGTGCTGCGATATATACTTAATAAATGTCCAAACCACTTTAACACATTCCCTACGAGCTATACTTTTATATTATATGTGCGTCTACGGACCACCATATACTTTGTTTTTGTATACACAACCTTGCCACTTGGTTATTTCGTCAAAATTAATGTATATTTTTAAGAAACCATTCTTCATATTATATATCTTCTCGGACTTCTAGGCCACGTTGATCTTTTAGTATGCATTTAAAGATGCCGTTAATAAATAAATAAATAAAAAGATGATGGTACCATGGGAACAACGCGGCCCATTAAGGTAATACTAGTGTTGGTCCCATGGAACCAACGTGACAGTCGTGTTAATAACCGTTTTTCTATTCAATTTATCACTGTTTTTTTTCTGCTTTCAGGGTGGATATTTCCTGGAATAGTAATCCCCTTTCAGGGGGTATGGAATAGTAATGGAATGGTGTTAAGCGTATAGAGCTCAAAGGACATACATCCAAATGGGGGGGGGGGGCGACAACTACAGAGTAACATTGAAACTAAAATAGGAGAGCATCAGCAGGGATTTAGAGAGGGAAGGTCAACTATAGACGCAATACACATAGTCACACAATCAACTATTAAGGGGTGTTACGAACATAATATCGACTTAAACATCCTTTTTATAGATTTTGTACAAGAATGTGATGGCTTACCATGACTCGACCTAATACAAGACATGAAAAACCTAGATGTTCCACTGAAACGCATAAAGCTTACGAAAGTGACAATGGAAGGATCGACGGCAGCAATAATATTAGGTGAAGGCATCTCCAAAAATATAGATATAGTAATTGAAGTACGACAACCGCTATAAAAGCTATAAAAGAAACAATAAGAGCTATCGTAATAAAAAATACAACTATAACCTCGATGTAACATAAGCATTGATTAGCAAAAACATAAAAAGTTTAAATAGGGTAGTCAATGAAGTTATTTGGCTTCGAATTCCATCCTACTACATCAATTTACTTGATATTTTCACAGTAAGTAGAGAATAGCTCAAGAAATAAAGTCTACCCTATGTCTATGTACGCTTTTATCTTGAGGGTGGTTCGCACCCCTTCTCGGGGTGGAAAATTTTTTGGTTAAAATAACCGCGAAAGTGGCTAGAGAACCCAATTCAAAGCAAAAACTGTTCTATAATTTTTTTTTTCGAAAACTCTATACATTTTGAGTTATTTGTGGTTGAAAATTGGCCGTTTTCATTGAAAAATGACACATTTTCGGACGGTTTTTTTACGAATACCTTAAAAACTATGCATCTAATTAAAAAAACTATATAAAATATATTTGTAGCTTATAAAAAAACAAAGCGATTCGTTCCTTCATATATCTTCTAGTTATAATACAAAAAGAGATATGGTAGGTGAGAAGAGTTTGTTTTTTGGTGCATGCTCAAATCGGTGTATTCAACTTGAAATAAGAGAGAAACGGTCGATTTTAGGTGTATAATGCCACCAATACTTTTTGTAGTACTTGAAAAGACCTTTAAAATAAGCAATATTAAATGTCAATTAGATTTAAACTAAGCGAGATATGCTGCAAAAAATAATGATGACTATTGTATTTTAAGAAAAAATGTATTTTTAACCCCTCATCTATCAGAATTTAAATGCATCGTTTTCCTTCTATAATACTTTGTATTATAGTGTTATTTCTATGTTCTAAAAGTTGGACGGGTTTAAAATGAATAATTTTTGAAAAATATAAGATTAAATTAAAGAGCGCATTTTTAAATTTTCTTAAGAATATTCCTTGTTCTTCATGTAACTCAAAAATGATAAGAGATACCAAAAAAAGATATACACAAAAATGTAGGGTTTTGTTAGATAAAAATTTTGCTTTTGTTTTTGTTTTTCATTATTGTATCTCCTATCATTTTCAAGTTACATGTAGAAAAAGGAAGAGTTTTAAAAAAAATTTAAAAATTGGTCTTATTTTTTTTTCAAAAACCATTCATTTTAAACTCGTCCAACTTTTTGAACATAGAAATAACACTATAATAAAAGGAATTGTAGAAGTAAAATGATGCATTAAAACTCTGGTAGATGAGGTATTAAATATACTTCTCATTTTTTCTTAAAATACATTAGTCATCAATTTTTTTTTTCAGCATAATATCTCGCTTAGTCTGAATGTAATCGACGTTTAATATTGCTCATTTTAAAAGTATTTTCAAACACTACAAAAGGTATTGGTAACGAAGCTAGGACAAATAATCCCGGACAAAAAATCCCCACAAATTATCCCTGGACAAAAAATCCCCGGACAAAAAATCCTCAACAAATATTTGTTGCCGAATAGTTCTCTAAAAACTTTCCCGAAATTTTACCAAATTTCGAATTCCAATTTCATGTTGAAATCTTCAAATTGTACATAACAAAAGAGTGTGAGTTTTTTAAAAAATCGTGGAAGATATGGGATATGGGGAATGAGCTAAGGCCCCGATATGATGACAGGCGCTTAACACGCGTTTTGATAACGCGCGATTACAAATAGGTACATACATTTTACTGAAGACCGTTCACATGCTAACGCGCATTTTAGGTCATCAGAACGGAGCCTTAGCTCATTCCCCATATCTTCCACGATTTTTGAAAAAACTCACTCTTTTGTCATATAAAATTTGAAGTTTTCAGCATGGAATTGGAATTCGAAATTTGGTAAAATTTCGGGAAAACTTTTAGAGAGCTATTCGGCAGCAAATATTTCTTGGGGATTTTTTTACCGGGATTTTTTGTGGGGATATTTTTTCAAAAAACATTTGTGGGGATTATTTGTCCGGGATTTTTTGTGGGAATTTTTTATCCGGGGATTATTTTTCCGGGGATTTTTTGGCCAGGGATTTTTTGTCCAGGGATAATTTGTGGGCATTTTTTGTCCGGGATTATTTGTCCGTTGATTATTTGTCCGGACACCATTGGTAGCATTATACACCTAAAATCGACCGTTTCTTTGTTATTTCAAGTTGAATACTCAAAAAAAAAACAAACTCTTTTCACCTACCATATTAGCCAGGGAGGTAGTGTCAAATTTGACCGGAGCATTTTAGCATGGCTGCTTTCTTTTTATTTAGTTAGGTATTCCAAAGCTTATTAACAAATGATGTGTCAGCTGGCCCAAAACCGGGGATTTTAGACAAGAAAAGGTAAAATATGAAACTTGATGGACAAACGCTACAACTTATGTCAAATATATATCTATGTGACTTACAACTCTTAATAGCCTTGCTGACTTCTCTCCTAGCTTTCACTCAGGCAATCCGGGTTCAAATCCTGGCGTTGAAATTTTTTTTTGGTTTTAAAATTGATATTTTATTTTGAAAAATAATTATTTTTATAATACCACATTTGTATTATTTATACGAGACAATATAAAAAAATCTGTATGTCTTTTATAGAATTATGCATAGAACTTATGAAATAGAACTGCATTTGGTCATAAATATTATGATTGACCTTAATAAGCAAAGTTGTTGTAAATGAACCCCTGAAGCTTCCTGAGTTAGTACGACCAATCTAAGTGAAAAAGGGGGTTGCCCTCCCCACCCTCTCCCTACATTTTTTTTATTTTTTGGACAAACTCTTTTTTCTTAATATAATATGATGTAGAACCAAAAGATACATACAACCCTAATTCTTCACTTTTCTATCACCAACCCCCATTTTTAATAGCAATCTAAATATTTCCCTGTTCTCTATAATAGGTATATAAAAATGGATGTTTGTTTGTATGAGGAGCGAGTTAAATTAATACTAAATAGTTTTGTCATGAAATATATCCAGTGGTTACAGCCGATTCCTTCCAAACGGGATACATATATTCAATAGAAAATAGCTATCAAAAGTGTGCAAATCAATCAAAACACAATAAATCCAGTATTCTGCTGAATAACGCCCTTATTATAAAAATAATTATTTTTCAAAATAAAATGTCAATTTTAAAAACAAAAAAAATTTCAACGCCAGGATTTGAACCCGGATTGCCTGAGTGAAAGCTAGGAGAGAAGTCAGCAAGGCTATTAAGAATTGTAAGTCACGTAGATAAATATTTGACATAAGTTGTAGCGTTTTTCCATCAAGTTTCATATTTTACCTTTTCTTGTCTAAAATCCGCGGTTTTGGGCCAGCCGACACATCATTTGTTAATAAGCTTTGGAATACCTAACTAAATAAAAAGAAAGCAGTCATGCTAAAATGCTCCGGTCAAATTTGACACTACCTCCCTGGCTATATCTCTTTTTGTATTATAACTAGAAGATTTATGAAGGAACTAATCTCTTTGTTTTTTTATAAGCTACAAAAATGTTTTATATGGTTTGTTTTGTATTCGCAAAAAACCGTTCAAAAAGGTGTTATGTTTTAATGAAAATGGCCAATTTTCAACCACGAATAACTCAAAAAGTATTGAGTTTTCAAAAAAAACATATAGAACACATTTTGCTTAGAATTAGGTTCTTTAGCCACATCCGTGGTTATTTTAACCAAGAAATTTTCCACCCCCGAGAAGGGGTGGGAACCACTACCAAGATAAAAGCGCACACCGGCATAGGGTAGGCTTTGAATTAAGAGACAAGTAGAGGTTATTTCCAAAATTTCATTAAAATCCATGCAGTAGGATAGAATTCGGAGGTAATATCCTATTCTTGCTCCCATTGACTGGCGTAAAAGGAATAATTTCGGGGATTCGGATATTCGGAGAATAGCAGGCACATTAAACTTGGGTAATAATGATTTTAGAAAACTATTGAACTAAGAAATAAGAGAACTTTTGAATGGAGAAGATAATATCGTCAGACTTATCAAGACACAGAGGCTCAGATGGATGGGATATACAGAAAGGAGAAATCCCGAAGCAGTTATCAAGAAAATCACCGAAGAGGGACCAGTATCAGGCAAACGACGACGAAGACCTAAAACGAGATGGGAGAAGCAGATAATTCGGACCTTAAGAAGATGGAATATAGACTATGGACAACTTTAATCAAAAACAGGAACGAATGGAGAAACATTGTAGAAGACACCATGTCACACAACCAATTAAAAAACCAAAATATTAATGCAGACTGAATCCCGCGACAAATGGATCAGAAGAGCCCAAATATGGCCGCAATGAACGTACAATATTAAAAATATTGAAATAAAAATTAGGGAAGTAAAGTTTTTTGTTAATTTGGTTATTTATTATAAGACTGGCCAGGTAATTTGATCGTACAATCTATTAGAGAATCTACGTAAACACTAGATTACAATAACGATTCCCGTTCGATCCAATTAGTTACAACTACACAGCTAACAAATGCCGATAAACGAGTAAAAAAAATCGAGTTGCAAACAGCCCGTTAAAAATTAGACAGCTCGATATGTTTAATTACTAAGTAAAAATTACTTTTAACGGTGCGGAATCAGTGATTGTTTATAATGTATTCTGCTTCTTCTTCGATATTAATCAGAGCAGCCAACAAGATCGACATTTACCATAACGTTAGGATTCAGTTAAGTTCTGAGTGGCTTAGTGTATAGTTTGGAGGGCAGTTGTGGGCACTAACCTGGTTAGTACATTTTTTTCTCTGTAGGTATACTTCAGTGTTTGTATTTAACTTTAACACGACTGATCTATTTTATTAGCGACTAAATCAAGGGGGCAATAAATATTTTCATATGTATGCAAACTAAAAATTTTCATTTTGATACAAAATAAAACAGAGTGAGTTTTATGTATGGAAACACTCAATTATGTCGAAAACGGCTTCCACCGGAAACCGGAAACGGATTTTTATAGATTTTGGTAGGTAGGGGTTTTCTAATGCGGCCGATATTATAGTGCTAATTACATTGTTGTCATATTTTCCGTTTTTCTGGAAATCTAATGAACTTTCTTATTTCAAATAGAACACCCTGTATATTTTTTGCGTTTTGAAGTCCTTAAGAAATACCGATTATTTTTCATATAACCTTTAAATTTTTTATCAAAATATCTTTCATATATTTCTCTTTGAGCTGAAAGACAGGGAGAAGCGTACTTTTGAAGTGTGTAAAATATATAAATCCTAGATGAGAGCTTTCGGCTTACAGAGCCATCTTCAGAGCTTCTTCTATTTCTTCTTCTTCGGCCTTCAGTAATCCAACTTTGGACATAGGCCTCCCCCAATTCAATCCAGTGTTGTCTATTTTGCGCCACCTGTTTCCAGTTGTGTCCTCCAAACTTCTTTATGTCATCGGCCCATCTCATTTGTGGCCTTCCTCTACTTCTTCTTCCTAACCACGGTCTCCATTGTTGTATTTCGTGATTCCATCTTTTATCCTTCAGTCGGGCATTGTGTCCTGCGAAGCTCCATTTTAATTTGGCAGCATGTTCTCCTGCGTCTTTTATTTTGGTTTTGGGTCCATGTATTTGTTTTTTGTCTATGAGCCTCACCCCGAGCATTGATCTTTCCATCGCTCTCTGTGCCTTTACTATTTTATCCATATTGGCCTTGGTGAGTATCCACGTCTGTGAACCATACGTAAGTATAGGGAGGATACACTGATCATAAACTCTGGTTCTCAAATATTGTTCTATTTTAGTGTTTTTCAAAATCCAACTCAGTTTTCCAAATCCTGCCCACGCTAACCTTATTCTTCTAGTAATTTCGGCAGTTTGATTTTCTTTGTTAACTTTCATTATCTGTCCCAGGTAGATGTATTCGCTTACTGTTTCTAAATCTATGTCATTCAACGTTATTTTTGTAATGTTCGGTGTATTCGTCATTACTTTTGTTTTTTCCAAATTCATCTTAAGACCTACTTTTTCCGAAGCTTGAAATAGTTGCGTCATCATGGTCTGTAATTCTTCGAAACTGTAGCGAATATTACAATGTCGTCAGCATATCTTAAATGACTCAGTTTTGACTGAGTCTGAGTCATTTTCAGAGCTATGGTCAATAATTTCAACTTACTACTATGAAGAGAGAGGGATCTCAGGTAAGATTTAAAAAACTTCTACTTCTTATGCAGTTTTTTATTACTGGAAAAAAACTTTGTCTGACTTTTGGAAAAAATTTTCTAATGGTGTTGTCGGTTGTGGTTGAAACCTTGAAGACATCTAATACGGGCACAAAGGACTCTCACAAAAAAATACATTACATATTACAGACATTTGATCATGGTCTTCTTCTTGATGTGCCTATCCGTGACGAATGTTGGCGATCATTATGGCAATCTTCACCTTATCTGCAGCAACGCGGAAAAGCTGCACAACTGTTGTGTTGAACCAGGTTCTGAGGTTCTTTAACCAGGATGTTCTTCTTCTTCCTGGACCTCGCTTTCCAAATATTTTTCCTTGCAGGATGGCTTGCAGGAGGGCATATCTGGATTCATTTCGCATAATGTGTCCAAAGTATTTCAACTTTCGAGATTTGATGGTTTTGATGGTGGTTAGTACCTCTCGGTTCTTCCCCATTCTTCTAAGGACCTCCTCATTTGTAACCCGATCAGCCCATGGGATTTTAAGACTTCTCCGATATAGCCACATCTCAAATGCTTCCAACTTTCGGCACATATCCTCGTTCAAGGTCCATGATTCAACACCATAAAAAAGGACAGAGAAGACGTAACATCTCAACATTCTTACTTTTATACCAAGAGAAAAGTTGTGGCTCTTGAAAAACGCGCCCATACGGTTGAAGATTGATCTAGTTTTTCCGATGCGCGCTCTTATCTCTTGGTTGTTGGTCCATTCTTCATTTATTATGGTGCCGAGGTAGTTATGTGCCTCGTTATTCCTACAGGGGTTTGGTTGATATAGAGTTGACCTTCTGTTATCTTTTTCTTGCTGACGATCATAAGCTTTGTTTTCTTTACGTTTATATTGAGTTCATATTGTCGACTATAATACGTGATTTTGTTCATGAGGACTTGTAGGTCTTCTAGGTTGTCCGCAAATACTATGGTGTCATCCTGCTTACCTGATGTTATTTAGCCGGTACCCGTTTAATAGAATACCTTTTTCAGTTTCGTGCAAAGCTTCGATAAATATTCTTTCAGGGTAAAGATTGAAAATTAGGGGGACAAAATGCAGCCCTGCCTCACTCCACGCATGATCTTCACATACTCGGTGTGTTCACCATCAACTCTGAGGTTTGCAGTCTGATTCCAGTAAAGGTTTCTAATTATTTTCAGATCTTGGTTGTTAATTCCTGCTTCTTTTAGTATTTGCATCATCTTGGCGTGTGGTACTCGATCAAACGTCTTCTCGTAATCAACCAGATATGCATCTCTACATCTCTGGAATAAGACTTGTATTGTAAACAAAGCCTCTCTCGTACCAACAGCATTTATGAACCCAAACTGGTTGGGCAAAATTTGACTTTCACATAGCTTGTAAATTCTCGTATGGATTACCTTTAGGAACAATTGTAAGAGATTACTCATCAGGTTTATCGTACGGTATTCTTCGCATTTTTTGGCTCCTGTTTTTTTGGAAGTGCAATAAACTTAGACTTCAGCCATTCTGTTGGTATTTCTCCAGAGTTGTATATGTTGTTGAATATCTTTGTGATTATTTCTATTGATCAGTTGTCCATCAGTTTAAGTAGTTCTGCTTGTATATTATCGGGACCTGCTGCTTTGCCATCCTTTAGCTGTAATATGGCAGAATATGATCATGGTAAGATCAAAAAAACCTTACCATCTGAAGCGTACGTTGGCATTCTGCATGCAGCCATGCAGTTTTTTCTACCAGTAAAAAACTGCATAAGAAGTAGAAGTCTCTTTATATCGTACATGGGATCCCTCTCTCTTCATAGTGGTATATTGAAATTATTGACTGTAGCTCTGAAAATGGCTTTATATGCCGAAAGCGCTCAGCTAGGATTTATATATTTTACACACTTCAAAAGTACGCTTCTCGCTGTCTTTCAGTAGTCATAAGTGTGTACAAAAACTATTTTAGTCTTTATATTTACATATATCTTTCTCTTTGTTTTTTTACTGACTTCCTCTCTATTCCTTGCTATTTTGTGACTGTTTTAACTTGTTCTTAGGATTCCGACCACATGAGTCTCTCTACATTCTTTTATGTAATGTAATATACGTTTTCAGGTTAAACTGGTTAAGTTCTTGGTTAAAATTTATAATAAAGCATCTATTTTACTTCCAATTATTCCGCCTATTTGTTTAATATCATCTACCTATACCTATCTCAACTGTGGTCTTTTTCTTGGTCGTTTACCTAGTGCCCAAAGTTAAGTAATTTTTCTTGTGATATTCTCGACTTTTATTTTTGATTTTACCCAGTCTTTCCTCTTTGTATCTGACAGTTGTATAACTAACATTTCCCCTTCTGTTGTGGCTAGTTAATTAATATTTGCCTTAGTTAGGGTCCAAGTTTTACATCAAAATGGCACGATAGGAAGGATGCACAAGTTGAACACTTTATCAATTAGTATTTTGCAATTTTTAAGTCTATAATTGAGTTCTCAAATGCTGTCCACTTTTGTTCTCCTGCCTGAATTTTAAAGTATGTATATTTTATAAATTGCTTTGAATGGACTGATTTTCCCACCAGAGCCTTCATTTGGTCTGCCCATGTATTGGAGATCTTCCTCTTGGTCAAAGGCCTTCTACCTTTTCTTCTGCTACCAATAGTTCCATAGTCCCTGTTCTTTTCGCTATAAGATCGAAATAATTTAGGTGTCACTTTACTTCTATCAATCAAAGAATGGTAAAAAATTGAGATCAGGTACAAAACAGTAGGAATTGAAATAAGTATCTGCCTAACAACTTTTTATCCTGTTTTAACAACAACAAAAAATATTTTTTTATTTTAAAGAGCTACTTTAAAATTTTTGAAAAATGTGTGACGACGATGTTACCGCCCTTGTCGTGGACAACGGCTCCGGTATGTGTAAAGCTGGCTTCGCAGGAGATGACGCGCCACGTGCTGTGTTCGCCAGTGTCGTAGGCAGACCACGATATAAGGTAACTATCCAATTTTTTTAAAGCACAACTCTCATTGCCAAATTTACGTAGTTATGTATGATATTACCATTTAAATAATTAATGAATCGCGATCGATCTGAAATTTTGAGGTTCTGTGAGCATCACAACAGTTTTTGAAGCAATAAAGCAGAGATACCTATCCCCCGTTAATATAGGTAAAATGCCCTTACTCCCAGAATTTTTTTTTTATTTTTTACGTTCTGATTACGTGATTAACAAATGAGACTCAGCTCATATTGTATTAGTATTAGTAGGGTACTTTGATTATTATGATTACTCTTGTATTTGAGTACCGGTAATAATATCGAGAATCGCATTACTCAGTATTTCGTATAAGTATTAGATCCGATATAACGACCTTCACCGATCTATTTAATGGATAGAAATTAAATGATATGTAATTGTTGTCATTGCTACTCCACAATACAAGTAATCTCGAGTAATCTGTTTGCATCAATTAAGTGCCAAAAACAAACCCTCGAAACTCTAGATGACGTACCTTAGCAGTAACCCTCGGCACCCAGGTGCTTCGGAGGTCGGTTCTGATTGCAAATTCGTGTTCAGTGACCCCAAATAACCCGAAATAAGAAAATCTGGTCCTTAATATACTGTTTTTAACATGTTTTATGCATTTTTCGATGCGTTATACAGGGTGTTTCATTAATAATTGTCCATATAGTAACTGGAGAAACCTTAGCAGAAAATACGAAGATTTAACCTAAAACACTTAAATAAAATATGGTTCCTTACTGAGTTACAGGGTGTTTTATGTAAAAATTTAAAAACTATTTTTGCTTGGCATGTTAAAACTATTCGACGTATCCTTTTCATAGTTGGCACGAAGTATAGGTACTGTACAAACTACTAAATTATGTTAAACAAACGTTTCTGGCTACTACCAGAGGCGTACGACGGGGGAAAGTTAATGGTTGACCCTTTCCAAATTCTACGCCACTGGCGAAATTGCTACTTTAGTTCAATTTTTGGATTCTCCAATACTTTCTGTGAAAATAATATACTCTTCATTCGTAACGATAAAGTCATTAGTTTTCGATATCTTTGAAGTTAAAAATCAAACGACACGGTTATTTTGATTAATGTATTGTGTCGCTTCATTTTTAATTTCAAATATCTCGAAAACTATTCATTTTATCGTTACGAATGAAGAGTATAATAATTACATAAAAAGTATTGCAAAATCAAAAAATTACACTAAAATAGCAATTTCGTCAGTGGCGTAAAATTTGGGAAGGGTCAACCAGACACTATCCCCTGTCGTACGCCTCTGGTAGTAGCTATAAACGTTTATTCATCTTAATTTAGTAGGGTCTACAGTACCTACACTTTCTGCCAAGTATGATAAGGATAAGCCAAATAGTTTTACAGTACTGGCTACAAATAATTTTTAAATTTTAATCGTATGAATCATTTATTTATTTATTTTATTTATTTATTAATATTACGGGAAAACCCCATTAACAGTTACAATTAACAAATAGTAAAATGTAAGATGTATGTAATAGATTGAGAAAAAAATATAATCAAAAAACAACAAAAATAATTCAACCTGCAACAATGTTCAAATAACCAACAATTAACATTACAACCCAAATTTATAATTAAAGTTTTACACTAAACTAAAGTATTAATTATTCTATGAAATTGATTCTATTAAATTGAGCCCTGAACCCACTTTCAGACATATCAAATATTTCCAAATGAAGTTGGTTAACATATCTCGAGTATCTTTCTATAGGCAAATTCATACCATAATTTGTTCGATGATAGGGTATATGAAAAGAAGAGTAGTTATGTCTCCTATTTCGTGTGACAATCTCAATGTTAACCGACTCCAACAATTCAGCACTATCAATTTTCCCTGTAACAATTTTATGCAAAAAATTTAATCCAGCACAGATTCTCCTTTCTGAAAGTGTTTTCAAATTCAGTTGTTTTTCCAGAATTGAATAATTATGATCAGAGATCCCAATATATAATTTGAATCCACAAAATCGTAGAAACTTATGCTCAACCTTTTCTACAGTATATTTATGGACAGCTTGGCAAGGAGACCACACCACTGATCCATACTCAAGTTTAGATCTGACTAATGAAGAGTAAAGGCTTCTGACAGTGTCAACAGAAAAATGTCTACAATTTCTCACGATGAAACCCAACATTTTGGATGACTGTATTGTGACAGAGTTAATATGATCGACAAATGTTAAATTTTTGTCGAAAATTACTCCCAAGTATTTTATTTTTGATACAGTTTTTAATGGTTGCCCACACAGTTCGTAAGAAGTGTCATATTTTCTGGAACCCTTAAAAAAACTAATTAGACAATATTTTGATATATTTAGGTTTAATTTATTAATGTGACACCACTGCGTTAATCTGTCAAGATCGTCCTGCAGCAGTTGTTGATCAGTTTGGCAATTCATTATTCTGTAGGCTTTGAAATCATCAGCAAAAGCGAGACCTTCACTATTTTCACCTTATCACCTTACACCTTATCATATCATAAATTACTTACAATAACTGTGCCGTTTTATATTTAACTTCAAATATCTCGAAAATTAATGACTTTATCGTTATTAATGAAGAGTATACTATTTACGTAGAAAGTATTGGAGAATATAAAAATGGCACTAAAATAGTAATTTCTCTAGTGGTGTAGAATTTGAAAAGGGTCAATCATTCACCATCCCCTGTCGTACACCTCTGCTAGTAGATAGAAACGTTTGTTTATCATAATTTAGTAGGGTGTCTAGTAGTCGCACTTTCCGCCAAGTATGAAAAGGATACGTCGAATAGTTTTAAAATGCTGAGCAAAAATAGTTTTTAAATTTTTAGATAAAACACCCTGTAACTCAGTAAGGAACCACATTTTATTTAAGTGTTTTAGGTTAAATCGTCGTATTTTGTGCTAAGGTTTCTCCAGTTACTATATGGACAATTATTAATGAAACACCCTGTATACACTTTAAAATGTAATATTGCATTTCCACCTATTTTTGTATTGTAGACTTTTTTCCAGACGTAATCTTAATCCTAAATACAATGCAAAAAGTTTCAAGTCTCTATGTATCTACTATATTTAAAAATAGATTTATTCCTGTGTTTTTAGTGTTAAATGCCCTGGTCTAATAAAAACAATGACATACCTACATAATGTACATGTAAAATTAAAGTTGATGATCATAGTCTAGAAACATTACAATTTCTACATATTTTTCGGTCAATCTAAGCTATTTTTTCTAGGCCTGATAAGAATAGGCAACCGAAAATAAGAATGCAGCGCCAAAGTGAGCAATTGGAGAAGTATAAATAATATTGATATTGATCATTGGAGTTTTGCATGGGATTTGTATTTGTTGAATGTTGAAATAATTTTTAATAGTAATAATTCGTTGGTAATAAGTTTAATAGGCTAATAAGTCTAATAGTAATAAGTTTTTATTAGTAATAAGCCGATTTGAATTGCGTTTCGAAGATTCAACTGCACTAGCCCAAAGGTTTTTTCTCAAAAAACCAGTTGGTTTAAAGCAAGGTTTCAAGCATGTGGTTTAAGCCTGCCAACCTTGAGCATAATCTTGATTTCTGCTGAGGAATCGATAGTGTTCATATTAAGTCGGCCACTCACGATACTGCGGCGTGGTTCAATTTTGTCGAATTCGACTAATTGACAAAAATTTTGATCTTATGTGACTGTCAATCCAACAAAATCGTTACAATTTTACCACAGACAAACTGGTTTTTATGCTGCAGTACTGCAGAATTGATATCATAGACGATTTTTTCGAACGACACCGCAGTATCGTGAGTGGCCGGCTTTTTAGGGCTAATACAATTATTGGTTTCATTTTTCTGCTTGTTCTAAAGTATCAATGTTCGCCCCTTTTATGCGCTTTATTGTTCCATTCAAGATTCTTTTTTCATTAAAAAAAAAAACATGAAATCCTTTATAAAAGGTATATTTGTTAAAATCCCTATACCGGGCTACATCATAAAACAAACAGAACTAGTATTCAATCGGTTGACCCATCATCATCAGTGTTTTCTTGAATCAAACATGCTAACAGCCAAAGTCAAAATATTTGACAGCCTGTTTTAAAGCAATAAATAAATCGTCAGTTTGTCAGAAAAAATTCAACACACCCTATCTCGGAAACGAAGCATTTGCGGACATAAGTTTATAATGCAAACTGTCATTATTTTTTCATGCAGAATTACTCCTTAAACTTTGCCAAAAATTTTTATAAACACCCTCTATTGATAAAAATCATGTCTAGTTGTCAAAGGACCTAACTTTTTATTATCCAACATAAGCTAATAAATCAAAAAACAAAATATTGAAAAAGCATGAGGCTATAGTTAGGTTTTAATTTCAGTATTCTACAAATGCTAGAATATTCCACAGGGTGATACAAACTTTAAGAAAAAAACACAGTTTGATTCGTACACCGGTGTACAATGGAAATTTACCTGTTTAGCAACAATATTATTATAGCGATATTGTCAAGGACTATGGCTATAACATATTAAAAAAATCACTTAAATCGGACAACAGGTTTAGGAGATATAAGACATGAAAAAGGACCCATTTTTAAGGTGGCCGGTTAATTTTGGTCCAGAGTGTATTTATGATACGGGACATATGGAAGTATGGAACATTTCCACTATGTAACCCAAAAATTGTTCAACAACTTTTTAGGTTATGTTTTAATAGTTTGTAATGAAAAGTAAATTTCAATTCGCTATTTGAAGCAATATCTCTAAGCCTATTTGAAAACAATACCGATTTGAACGACTCATTATTATCAAATTACTTTTAAGACGTAAATATATTTTATACAAACACACAAACTCAAAGCAAAATGGAAGAACAATGTCAATATCTTTAGTTAGTCCTAAGCTCACCAGATAGCATACCGCTTATTTTGATTTGCCTATAGTGTGTATTTATTATTAAAATCTAATGTGTTGCATTTTCATTTTCAAAAGAACTAACATCTGTGAATTATATACATCGACAAATCGTATAGACACCTGTTTCTGGGTCCATGCTTTGTTAAATGATATACCTCCCTCTATTTCAGCTACTTCTCAGCGCCCTGTAATCCTGTAAAACTCTTCATAGCCTTCGCCCTTCATAGATAAAATTTTAGTTAACTGTACTGATACCGAACACTCGTGGAATACCGAGACTCCGATATCAACCGATATCAACCGAGTAGATACAATACTCAAAATAAACATAGGTACTCGATCTGATACGATTGGTACGAAGTAACGAAGTAATCAGAGTAATCAAAGTAATCAAAGTAACGATTCACCTCTCTGTACTGGTAATCGTTACTTTCGGTATTCGTAAGTAACGAGTACTTTGTACCGAATAGTTACTTTTTCAACATCATTACCCTAGTGCTCAATTTGTGAGTTGAACTAAGTAGAACTCTTATTAATTTGCTTACATGATAGTTGGGTTTTGTTTAGATTCAGAGCAGACCACGGGCTAACGAATCCAAGAGGATGAAATGTATAGTCCGTCCGCTATAACTTTTTCCATGCGGTACGATTAATTTTCAATCAAATTAAGTCAAAACATAAATTGAAACGAACGTCGATGTGTATATACATTTTGTATACTGTATACTATATACTACACACATCGGCGTACGTTTCACTTTCTGTTTTGACTTAATTTGATTGAAAATGAATCGTACCGCATGGGAAAAGTTATAGAGGACGGACTATATGTAAACGGATGGTGGTGGTTAATTAACTTAAACCTTAAACTGTCTTTCAATAATTTTGATTATATTAAAAATCTCCTTTAGGGTGTAATGGTTGGTATGGGTCAAAAAGACTCATACGTCGGAGACGAAGCTCAAACAAAACGCGGTGTTCTCACAGTCAAATACCCCATCGAACACGGCATTATCAGCAACTGGGACGACATGGAAAAAATTTGGCATCACACCTTCTACAACGAACTAAGGATCTCTCCAGAAAACCACCCCGTACTGCTCACCGAAGCGCCTTTAAATCCAAAGATCAATCGCGAGAAGATGACCCAAATAATGTTCGAAACCTTTAATTGTCCCGCCATGTACGTAGCTATACAGGCTGTCCTTTCTTTGTACGCTAGCGGAAGGACAACGGGTATCGTTATGGATTCCGGGGATGGAGTATCTCATACAGTTCCTATATATGAAGGTAAACCAATGTTAATATATCTTATGTTTAACTTCTAACTGTAAATTTAAGATTAATCAGCCAACTTAATCTCCAGATTTTGTGTTAGTTGAGTTTTTTGTAGTCTTGCCATGTTTACAACAGTGATAATTAACTTCTATGTTATATGCATACAAAAATTTGTTTTCAAACATTTTTATCACGAAAATGATTTCAGGTTATGCGCTACCACATGCCATTCTGCGAATGGATCTGGCTGGAAGAGATCTTACAGACTATCTAATGAAACTGCTCACGGAACGTGGATATAGCTTCACAACTTCAGCAGAACGAGAAATTATCAGAGATCTCAAGGAAAAGATATGCTACGTAGCTCTGGACTTCGACCAAGATCTGGCGATAGCGCAAAATACTACTTGTTTGGAAAAATCCTATGAACTGCCCGACGGACAGATCATTACGCTAGGAAACGAACGATTTAGATGTCCGGAAGCTATGTTTCAGCCATCTTTAATTGGTAAGTTTCTTTTTAGGAATTAACCTTCCGATGATCAACCTTTCTTTGTTACATGGATGACCAACGGAGGTAAAAAATAACCCCAAGTCAAAAATGACCGGGAATGAATGTTATCAGCATTTAAATCTTCATCTAACAATACATCCTCGTTTTCTGATACTATTTCATCTTCTCTATATCATAAAAATCGCTAGCAGTAACAATTTCCTGTAACTCAGCCTCAGTAAGATATTTGCGGGTCATATCTTATATGTATTTACACAAAATACTAAGAAACTATAATAATATACGCCAGGAAATAATAATAATGACTAACTGCAGCAGACAGGAATGTCATGATTCGTACATAACAGGTACCATAGCCTAAAAATAGATTTTGATAACGCGCAGTGTAAAACTACTTGGAATTCCACATAATAGACGGTATTTTACTAAACATCAACTTCAGAATATATTTTTTATTCGTAAAATATAGGGAATTTTTTTTATTTCAAAATATGAGGATATCTAGAATGATATCAAAGTCAAATAAAAAAATTATGAGTTAAAAATTGAAAATACTTTTGAATTTATTAAAGAAAAACATACGCTGGGGTCCAAATAAATTTACCCCCGTTGGTCATTTGAAGGTTAACTTATAGGATATTAAAAAAAGGGCAGTGAAATGTTACAAAAAACGTGAACGAACCAATAAGTGAGAGTAAGTGCAAATTTGTGGACCTGGCAAAGCCCAAATGTAACAGATATAATCCAAAATATTGCCACGTTAAAATGGAACTGGCAGGACACGTAAATATTTGGACGAAGAGAATTCTTGAATGGCAACCAAGACTACCAAGAGCAAATGAGAGAAGTAGAGGCAGACCTCAATCCAGATGGACTGATGGCATCAAGAGAATGGCTGGTCACGAATGGATACAAAAAAACAATGAACAGAAATTAATGGACACATCTAAGGGGGACTTACATCCATCATCCATATATGGATGGAATAGCTGTTGATGATGGTGAAGTGCGAATTATGCAGTCATAGTATGAGAAAAAGATGATACACGATGATAACAGAAAGTTAAGAAATACACGAATAATCACGTGAATAATGAAGATAAAAGTTATGTTTGTAAATTATACAGGGTGTTAGTAAATAAGTATGAAACATTTCAAGGGCTAATTTTACATGAAAAAATAATGCCGGTTTGCTCTCTAAACATATGTCCGCAAATGATTCGTTTCCAAGATAAGGGGTGTTGAAATTTTTATTTTAAAATGCAAATTTATTTATTGCTCTAAGACCAGTGCAGCTATGAAGATAAGGTTTGGTGAGTTTTAGGAGGTAGTTATTGCGCATTTTTTGACATACAACTAATAATTTTGTATTCATCATTAGCGCGCATACGGACAATAGTCTGAATTTTGTTTAAAGAAAAAAATAGTACTGCACCGATATATTTCAAAATAAAAATTTGTTTTAAATTCCAAATTTAATTTTTAACAAAAACCTTTCTCGCCTTTTTTCATATGGTGCACCGTTTTTATGCAGAAAAATAAAACATATTGACGCGTATTTTTCATTTCTTAATAGGTCTGGATCCCGCGTATGAAAAAAAAGTTGATTAATAGCAAGCTGAAAATTTGTTAATAGCTTAAGGGTGTCTAGTCAAATAAACTTTGATATATGCGAACACTAGAACAGGGGCAGTTTTAACTGTGGAACAGGTTAAAAATTTGGAACGATCACATCACGAAAACGGCACATTCATTTTGTCCGACAGAACAGGCTTAAACTCTCCGAACAGAGATTAAACTCTCATGCAAAAATCAGACTGCTATTTATCACCTGTCATAATTCCTGTCATTTGAAATATTCTACATGTTCCACTCATTAAAACGCCCATTTGGTGATAAATAGCAGTCTGATTTTTGCATGAGAGTTTAATCTCTGTTCGAAGAGTTTAAGTCTGTTCTGTCGGACAAAATAAACGTGCCGTTTTCGTGGTGTGACCGTTCCAAATTTTTAACCTGTTCCACAGTTAAAACTGCCCCTGTTCCAGTGTTCGCATATATCAAAATTTATTTGACTAGACAGCCTTAAACTATTAACAAATTTCCAGCTTGCTATTAATCAACTTTTTTTTTCATACGCGGGATCCAGACCTATAATACATTATCACGAACTACCCAATATAATAATACTAAACTAGAACAATAACAGAAAATATTACTAATAAGATTTAAACTAGGTGCAAAGCTGCAAGAAATGTTTAAAATACCTACCTTAAAATGTTACCTTTAGAGGTAACAAGAATTTTATATTCAATATTGGCGCGCGTACGGGTAATGGTCTGAATTTTCTTAAGAAAAAATTAGTACGCCACTGAGATATGTCAACCTAAATATCATTTTTGAATTCCTCATTCAATTTACGATAAAAAATCTTTTTTGCCTTTTTTTCATACAAGGCGCCGTTTTTATACAAAAAAATAAAACATCTTAACACTTACAAAGTATTTGAGGTAGTTTCCATATGCATAGAAACTTCGTTCAAATACTTTGTAAACGTTAAGATGTTTTATTTTCTTGCATAAAAACGGCGCCGCATATGAAAAAAGGCAAGAAAGATTTTTTGTCGTAAATTAAACCAGAAATTCAAAAGCGGTTTTAAATTTGACATATCTCAGTGGCGCACTATTTTTCTCTTAAAAAAATTAAGACCATTACCCGTACGCGTGCCAATGATGAATATTAAATTCTTCTGTAACCTCTAAAGGAAGTCATTTTTAATATTTGTTGTAGCTCTGCACCTAAAATCTTATTAGTAATATTTTCTGTTATTGTTCCAGTTTAGTATTATTATATTGGATAGTTCTTGATAATGTATTAATAAATGAAAAATACGCGTCAAGATGTTTTATTTTCCTGCATAAAAACGGCGTACCATATGAAAAAAAGGCAACAAAGTTTTTTATCACAAATTAGACGTGGAATTTAGAAATAATTTTTGATTCGAAATATCTCAGTAGCGTACTATTTTTTTCTAAAAAAAAAATTCAGACCATTATCCGTAGGCGCGCCAATGATCAATACAAAATGCTTAATTGTATGTCAAAAAATGCGAAATAACTACCTTTAAGACTCACCAAATTTCATTTCCATAGCTCAACTGGTATTAGAGCAATAAATAAATTGTCAGTTTTAAATAAAAATTTCAATACCCCGTATCTCGGAAACGAAGCATTTGCGGACATATGCTTATAGATCAAACCGGCATTATTTTTCATATCGAATTAGCCCTTAAAATTTTTCATACTTATTTACTAACATCCTATATATATAGTCCACTTAAACTGGATCAAAATGGATGGATCTAGCTGAAAGGCGAGAATAAAAAAGGTATCTTGAGTTTTAGTAATTGCATGTAAATATGTACATAAAAAAAGTTATCACTTTCATTCATGCAACTAACAAAATAAAGTTTTTTTGTCATTATTTAGGTATGGAAATCCCAGGAATAGCAGAGACTACATATCTATCCATTATGAGATCCGATATGGACATCAGGAAAGATCTGTACGCGAATACAGTACTCTCAGGTGGTAGTACTATGTTTGTGGGTATTGCGGATAGAATACAAAAGGAAATAGCAGCTCTGGCGCCAGCTTCCATGAAAATTAAAATCATTGCACCTCCGGAGAGGAAATATTCCGTATGGATAGGTGAGAAAATAATTTATTCTTTCTTGACTGGCTTTATAACTCGGTGTGAGTCTTCACCGCATCCACTATGGCCCCCCATCTTCTACGATCTTGCGCTTCCATTTCCCATTGTTGTAACCTAATCCTAGATAAATCAATTTCAACATCATCTTTCCATCTTTTTCTGGTACGGTATACAAATCTTCTGGTCCGTCTGGTCTCTCAAAAAACATTGTCTTTAACACTCTGTTGTCCTCTGATCTTACTACAGGATCTACACATCTTATAAGGTTAGATTTTATGTCTGTTCGGAGAGGACCACAAAAAATCAAGTGGTGGATGCTAAAAGATGAGAAAGAAGGTCTATTCAGGGAAAGAATAGTAGAAAAAATATGTTGTAACATGAAAGGAAGCCCTAACACAATTTTGAGAAAAATGACCAATATTATT
Source organism: Diabrotica virgifera virgifera (assembly GCF_917563875.1). Taxonomy (NCBI): domain Eukaryota; kingdom Metazoa; phylum Arthropoda; class Insecta; order Coleoptera; family Chrysomelidae; genus Diabrotica; species Diabrotica virgifera. The sequence goes on along the minus strand of NC_065450.1, from coordinate 198,527,323 downwards.
AGAGAGACGGCTAATGAAATATTTGGGAAAACGTCAGGAAAAAAGTTTGAGGATAAAGAGACTTGGTATTGGTCAAATGAAGTACAAGGAAAAATAAAGGAGAAGGAAAATTATATAAAAAGTGACAGGAAACCAGATCGGTCATAGATCTTCAAAACTATATGGTCGCCAAAAAGGAAGCGAAAGTAGCAATAGCAAATGGTAAAGCAGAAGCGTATTCAAACATATACGATCAACTTGATACCAGGGAAGGCGAAGCAAAGATATATAAAATAGTCAAACAGAGAGCAAAGAAATCAAGAGATTTTAATCAGATTAGATGACAGTATTTTGACAGTTTATTAAATGAAGAATTTGGCAGACAGCTTGTGAAGCTATCGGAGACAGTAACAGCAACGGTTACCAGAATAACAAACGGGGAAGTGGCTCAAGCGCTTCAAAAAATAAAGAAAGGAAAAGCAGTCGGACCAGATGACATTCCTGGGGAAGTATGGAGAGCATTGGGAGAGATAGGAATAAATTGGCTAGCAGGTCTATTTAATAGAATTATGGAAGTTGTACAAATGCCAGAAGAATGGAGAAGCAGTATATTAGTACCTGTCTACAAAAACAAGGGAGACATACAACAATGTACAAACTACAGGGCTATAAAAGTACTTAGCCACACCATGAAAATATGGGAGAGAGTAATTGATAGACGGATACGTGAAGAAACCGAAATATCTGATAATCAATTTGGCTTTATGCAGAGCAGATCAACAACAGATGCAATTTTTATTGTAAGGCAACTGATGGAAAAATACAGGAATAAAGAGACCAACGCTCATATGGTATTCATTGATCTTGAGAAAGCATATGATAGAGTTCCTCGAGAGATTCTGTGGTGGGCACTCAATAAGAAAGGAGTCCCTGGCGAATATGTAAAGATTGTGAGAGATATGTATGAGGGAGTAACGACTAGTGTTAGGACAGGTGTGTGAGAGACATAAATTTCAGGTGAAAGTAAGATTGCACCAAGGCCCGGTTCTTAGTCCTTATTTATTCTCATTAGTTTTGGACCAGATAACAGCGAAACTACAGGGTAGCATTCCATGGTGCCTAATGTATACTGATGATGTAGTGTTAATAGGAAATAGTGAAAGAGACTTAGAACAAAAACTGGAACAGTGGAGACAAGCTCTGGAGGAAAAAGGTTTAAAACTTAGTAGGACAAAAACAGAGTATTTGGAATGTTCATTTAAAGATGGAGTTACTACAAATAAAATGGTATCTTTGGATGGTGAAATGATTGTGAAAAGCAATAGTTTTAAATACCTAGGATTGGTATTATAGAGTAATGGAGAAATAGATGGAGATGCATGCAGTAGAATTAGGGCTGGATGGATGAAGTGGAAAGAAGCGAGTGGTGTGTTGTGTGACAGAAAAGTTCCAATGAAGCTGAAAGGGAAATTCTATAAAACAGCCATAAGACCGGCTCTGATGTACGGAACTGAATGTTGGGCAGTGAAAAAGAAAGATGAACAACGAATGCATGTGGCGGAAATGAGAATGCTTAGATAGATGAGTGGAGTGACAAGAAAGGATAAAATTAGAAACGAGTATATTAGGGGAAGTCTAGGTGTGGCACCAATTGATGCCAAAATGAGAGAGTTAAGATGGTTTGGTCATGTTCAACGTCGAGACGTTAATCACCCAATACGAAGAATAGCTGATGTGCAGATTCCTGGAAGAACTAGGAGAGGAAGACCAAAGAAGACTTGGGGAGACGATAAGGTAGGGTAAACATTGATATGATCCAAGATAGAATTGTGTGAAGAAATGAAATTAGGGAAGCCGACCCCGCATAGGGATAAGGCAAAGAAAATGATGATGATGTTTTCAGTACCATACAGAGACACCAATCCAGTATTGCGGCGCCTTCTCGACTCTCCTGTCAATTCATCTCTTTGAGGGTCAAATATCATTCTGAGAACCTTCCTTTCAAATACCAGCAGCTTATTTATTTCCCGCTGATGTGAGTCCATGTTTCACTTCCATATGTAACAACTGAGCAAATAATTGATATGTACAGACCTAATTTAGATTGTCTTTTTAGCAGCTTTGATCTTGAATATGAGAAAATTTATGTTTTGTATAAATATAACAGACTTTATAGTACGAGATCCGAATATAGGTCGATCTGTACCAGTCTGCTTGCCGGATGAAACATTTTTTTTTATAATTTTCATACACAGACAAATATTTCAAGCATGGGTTGCCTATCAAAATCGTGTCATAGCTATCCTTGAGGGGGGCCGTAGGGGTTGAAATCAATATTTCAATCACATTTTTTTTTTGAAAGTATGGTAGTATTATTTTATTTTTAAATTAAATAGGCATATTCAGTACAATTAATAGATTATTCAAGACAAAATTCAAGGAAAAATCTTGAAAAATAAGCCAACGGTGGCAAATTTTTAAAGACACCTTAAAAAACAATGGATTTTGCGGTGGACTCATGAGAACTCATCAATGGATAATGGTAAACAAAAAATTCAAAAAGATTTTGTTAGCTTATCGAGTTTCTCGAGGTAACTCTGTCGAGTTTTTTAGTTTTATCGAATTTTGTCTTTTTGATATCACCCAGAAATCAAAACAACGAATTTTGTGTTTTTCAAAAAGGGTAAAAATCAACCTATTATTCTTGTTATACAAAAAATAAGCATAAAACAAAAAACATCTCGACAGCGTTACCTAAAGGAACGGCTAAAGGAAATATATACAAAATTCCACGCGGCTCTGTCAAGTAGTTTTTGAGTATTTGTATTAGTTTTGAGTATTAGTTTTTGACATTCCTTAAGATAACGCTGTCGAGATATTTTTTGTTTTACGCTTATTTTTATTTTAACAATAATAAATAGGTTGATTTTCACCCTTTTTTGCAAAAAAAAATCGTTGTTTTGACTTCTGAGCTACATCAAAAAGTCAAAACTCGATAAAACTAAAAAACTCTACAGCGCAACGTAGAGAAATTCATAAGCTAATAGAATATTTTTGAATTTTTTGTTTACTATGATCAATGATGAGTTCTGATGAGTCCACCGCAAAATCCATTGTTTTTTGAGGTGTCTTTAAAAATTTTTCACCTTTGTCACCTTTGACTTATTTTTCAATATTTTTCCTTCAATTTTTTCTTGAATATTCTATGAATTGTACTGAATATGCCTATTTAATAATTGTACTGAATATGCCTATTTAATTTACAAATAAAATAATTTTACCATATTAAAAAAAAATGTGATTGAAATGTTGATTTCAAACCCTACGGCCCCCCTCCCTTAAGGATAGCTATGACACGATTTTGATAGGCAACCCATGCTAGAAATATTTGTCTTTGTATGAAATTTTCTTTGTTCTTTGTAAAAACCGGGGCAGCGCCCTGGGGCCCCCGACCAAGCGGGGCCCCGTGCATAGATTTTAACGAGGAAAATAAAAATATGTATTTTAAAAGCCGATCCGAACGAAACATTTTCAAATGACACACTTTTAAAAAGACCGCAACATAGCTTTAATTTTTCACTGGGGAAATTAGTCTTTTAGACTAAAATGCAATTGGAACAGAACAGGACCCTTGAGGCCTGAGCTAAGCTGGGGCCCCCGAGACCTTACCATAAAAATTTAAATTATTATTTAAGAAATTAGTTATTTCGGCATAACAAAACCTAAAATGACATTGGAAGAGGGGGACCCGGGCTAAGCTGGGGCCCCCGAGACCTTTAGTAAACATATAAATTGTGACTGAGGAAATTAGTTATTTTGCCGAAAAAAAAAAAAACTAAAATGCAACCGTAATAGGGACCCCAGGTCCCAGCTACTTTGTCTTAATCAATTTACCCCAGACCACTTCTTGGTACGTGAAAGGAACCACATATTGAAAAGAAAGGAATACATAAGGTAAAATGAACACACTAGGATCAGTCCCACCAGTACACTGACCAGCTTCACTGAGTGTGCTTGGCTCACACTGCAGTAGCTTAAGGCACCTTAAGGTGCTTTTAAATCAAAGTGAATACGAACGAAGGAACGAATTCGTAGGTGTTCGCTTGGTTAATCGTTCGGTACAAAGTAAGATCATTTACATTGTAGCGAACGAAAGCATTCGTTGATAATCCGGCCGCAATGTCAGATACAGATGAAGCTGTAATCACTAGCGTTGCTAATTTTATAGTTATTGCAGGAAATGCTGAAAAAAAAAGAAAGAAAAGAGAGTATGTTCATATAGGAGGGAAAATGCGCTTTCAAGGGGTTAAATATCAAACATTTTCCGGCCCCCCTTGCGCTGGGGATAAATTCCCCAGACCTCTCGGTAGGGGGCCCTCAGGTCACATTTGCCCCGGGGCCGCCAACATCGTAGTTACGGCCCTGTCGGATGGATTTTCGTTTTCTGTTGGATTTTCGTTTCTAGCTTTTTTCCCATTTTTACATACCTCCATCCCATTTCTCAATGTTTCTCTTTCTTCATTTGCATTTCGTTTCGCGTTATTTATCTGTTCTTCTTTCTCTTTGTCCCCCTTATGGATTTCTGAAGTGGAAGGCGAAACGTCACATAAACTTAATTTCAAAGTAAAATGGTGGCTTTATTCCCAATTAAAATGGTAAATTGCATAAAGATACCATAAGAATATAGCTTTCTCAATGATTTCACTGAAAACCACTGATAGTAATCTACATACAGTATGGTGCAAATGAAAAGAATAAATTCGTTAACTTTAAGAAAATATTTTGGCATATATGTCATACTAGTGACGTCATCCATCTGGGCGTGATGACGTAATCGATGATTTTTTTTAAATAGGAATAGTGATCGTGAACTAGCTCATTTAAAAGGTAATTTAATTCTCCATTCAGTAATATAAACATTTACATAATTATTGGTACAGCGTGTCCAAAAAATTTTTTAATTAAATTAATTGACAAAAAAAGAAGAATGCATGTAATTTATTTAACTCAATATACTTTTTACTGTTACCCGAAAACAGAAAAAAATGTTTATTTCAGAAATAAATATTGCTTTTGAACATTTAATTTGAACATTTAATTTAAGTGTTATGTTTATTTGTAATATAAACATTATTGTCTGATTTCTGACAGCAGTAAAATGTATTTTTAATTAAATTAATTACATACATTCTTCTTTTTTTTGTCAAACAATTTAATTTAATATTTTTTTTAAATACAGGACTCCCTGTATAAATAATTATGTAAATGTTTATATTACTGAATAGAGAATTGAATCGCCTTTCAAATGAGATAGCACGCGACCCCTATTCTCATTTAAAAAAATCATCGATTACGTCATCACGCCCAGATGGATGACGTCACTAGTATGACATATATGCCAAAATATCGTAATTTAAATTTAAAAATCGACTTGTTTCGGGATTTTTCCTTAAAGTCGCCGGTTTACGAAATAACGAATTTTTTCCTTTCATTTGCACCATACTGTATGTGTATATGAATGTTAACTTTTTATGTTAGATTCTTAGTTAAATATTAGTTCCTGGTTCTTCTTCGTTTAAGGCAGCCTTATAAATACTTCCTGATGATATTTTTATTAACGTTTCTTGTTTTTTCATAATTTTTAATGACAATTAATCGATTGTTCAAGAAAGGCGAAAATAAAACGTGACCACAAGTACATATGAAACGGAAACACAAAAATAGTGACCATCGTACAATACTAGAACCGATTTTTAAATTATAATGAACACTTTCTAGAAATATAAATTTTAAATTTTCCATAATTTAATACGTTAGCATTATTCAATGAATTTGATAATAATAAAATCAAGGTGTAAAAAAGCACTCAACTTTTAACGATATTTTACATAAAAATAATCGTGAATTGAATAATAAAATCAGTGGAGCACTATAAACAGGTCAACAATATTTTTGTGCTTATTGTGAGCGTCAAGAAAGTATAGAAGAAAGAGTTTTACACCTTTTTTCTTTAGAACTTGTCTTCAACAAAATATTAAGATATGTATGTATTATAATGAAAATTGCACCAGTTATTGATGTGCCTGGCATAAAGTCAAAACTAATTATCAGATATAGTTGGTTCGCTAAACTCAGACCCAACTGGCTAGTGATTTTAGTAGGTAATTTTTTTGTTTTTGACCAATTTTGCCAAAATTGGCAAAATTACTAACTACTTAGTAATTATTAACTATTTTGTAATTATTGTTTTGCCAATTTTACCAAATTGGCAAAATTACTTACTAAAATCACTAGCTAGTTGTGTCTGGGTTTAGCGAACCGACTATATTTAGGTTTCTTCACATATCCGTCTATCAATTACTCTTTCCTATATTTCATGGTGTGACTAAGTAGTCTTATTGCCCTGTAGTTTGTACACTGTTGTACATCTCCCTTGTTTTTGTAAACAGGCACTAATATACCGAGTCTCCATTCGTCTGGAATTTGTCCAACTTCCATCTTCTTATGGTGCTTTCTAATTTAGTGGAGGTTAGCGACTACACTGGCAAATCTGTCTGTCCAATGCGGCTCTAAATAAAGACGTTGAATCAAGGACGATCCTGTCTCTGATATTTCTAAGCCATGAAATATGGCGCCTGCAGGGAACCCGTTTTCATTCAACCTTACCCTGGATGATCAGTTGCGCGAGGCGGTATTGTCGTTTCTTATTATGTGTTCCAGGTAGCTAACTTTTTTTACTTTGATTATTTTTAGCAGCTCTCTATCTGTACCTATTCTCCTCAGAATATTTTCCTTGGTAGTGTGGGTTGCCCAAGGTATTTTCAAGATTCTTCTATAAAGCCAGAATAACTTCTAACTTGTGCATCAGTGTTATGTTGAGTGTCCAGGCCTCCGTTCCATACAAAAGTATTGACCACACATAGTGCTAGAACTTCCAAAATTATATTAAATAAACATGTTGGCCAACTTATTTCTGTCTTTCCTAATTATTATCTCCACACTTCTCCATGAATATCATCTGGTCCAACTGCTTTTTCTTTCTGTATTTTTTTAAGTGCTAAAACTACTTCCATGTTTCTTATTTTCGTCTCAGTTAATTCAACTGTATCAAATTATTCATTTAATAAACTGTCAAAGTACTTCTATCTCTTTTTGACATCCTTTTCGTAAACTATCATTTTATTATTTTTATCTCATATCTCGAATACACCTAATCTAATTAAAATCTTTGGTTTTTTCTTTTCTCTGTGTTTGGCTATGTTTCTTCTTCCCTAGTATCAAGTTGATCGTATAAAATCTATAAGCATAGATGTATATGTTACAGTTCAAATTGATTATCAGTTACAGTTGACTATTCCTAGTTTGAGTCAACTTAAACTAAAACGAGCAGTAAGAGTTGATTTGAAAAATTTAATTCAACTTTTACTAGTTGAAGTATACTCTTCCTAATCCTCGTTAGTAAAAGTAAATCGGGGGAAAAAGAGAATCAACTCTTACTAGTTCGAGTTGACTATTCCTAGATTGATTCAGTCAATGTAGAATCTCACGTGCTTTTTTGATTAGTGCGCATCTCTTTGTTTTGAATGTTTCATCAACTACTTATCACGATTTGAACATACCCACCCAGTATTACCCAGTAAGTAACATTTTATTTCTAGAATCGGTTGTTTGTGTTTGTGATGGTTCCGCTTCTTGAGATTTTCAAATACTTTCAAATACTCAAATTAAGTTTTTATTTCTTTTTTAATTTTGGGTGGTTCAAGTGATATTTAATTTAATTAAAAACATTCGTTGTGATTGTTTTTAAAATTTCACACCATGCGGATCTTTTTCGAGACGCTAAGAGGTGGGCGTTTGAGGGCAAAAGCAAATAATTTGACACTGTCAACTTTGGTTTACTCTTTAGACGCATATCCTTTGACTAGTAAATGTTGACCTAATGATTAGAAAAGAGTCAACCCTTACTAAATAGCTTTGGTAAGAGTATACTTTTTCTAGTTGGAGTCTACTTTTACTAGGAAGTGTTGAATAAAAACCTTCATTTTATATTTAAAATCAACTTTTACGAAAACCAGCCGTTTGAGTTGACTCGAACTTGAAATAGTCAACTCCAACTGGATAATCGACTTGAACTGTAACATATATAGGTACGCTTTTTCTTTAGCTTTTAATACTGCTACTTTATCTTTATTACCAAAATATTAAAGATATAAAAGAATCGTGAACTGTAAACTAATCAGAACGTGACAGCCATCAAAATTCAATTAAAATCAGATGTTACAAATATCTAATTTGGTTTTTAGCTTTTGTGTAGAACTATAAAATATAGGTACATACTCATGGAGCTAAGCAACGTATACGTTAGCGTTATACTCTGGGCTAATTAGCAAAATTCATGGAAAAGTTATTTACCAGCAATATTATTGCTGGAATCGAATAATAAGATCCTATATATTAATAATATAGGTATGCAAAGTCCGCAGATAGTGTGCTATTTTTTTATAAACAAAATGGCGCCGACAAATCGTATTTTTTTCAATTATTGCTCTATAACTCCAAAGATTTTAACTTTACAACAAAAACACTCAAATAAAAATTCACCGCAATTAAATTCTGCATAGAGATAGGTTTTTCACGATTTGCTCCGACGAAAATTTTCCTCGGAAAATGCGGGTTTTCCTAACAAAAACTCTAATTTTCAAATAAAGTTTTAGGCAGGTAATTATTAATTAATAATTAAATAACTTAGTGACATCAAAGCTTTCTTGGTATAGATTGTAATTCCAGAAGCCGGTGAAAATTAAACGAATATTTTAGCAACAATTCAATTGTTAATTAACAATTTACGATCGCAATAATAACCAAAATAATAATGATACATTGATCAAACTTATAAAGATTATAAAGATGAGATGCTTATTTAATATTTTATCGACAAAATATAAATTTTTCTTCTTTTGCATAATCTTTAAATTTTGAAAAAAAATAGTTATAATACGTTGGTAGTATTAGTAAAGTACAAAGAAAGGTTATTTACCAGCAATTTTATTGCTGGAATCGAATTATAAGATCCGATATATTATTAAGTTATGCAAAGTCCGCAGATAGTGTGCTACTTTTTTTATAAACAAAATGGCGCCGACAAATCTTATTTTTTTCAATTATTGCTCTATAACTCCGAAGATTTTAACTTTACACCAAAAACACTCAAATAAAAATTCACCCCAATTTAATTCTACATAGAAGCATGTTTTTTCTGATTTGCTCCGATGAAAATTTTCCTCGGAAAATGTGGGTTTTCCCAACAAAATCTCGAATTTTTAAATAAATTTTTAGGTAGGTAATTATTAATCAATAATTAAATAACTTAGTGACATCAAAGCTTTCTTGGTATAGATTGTAATTCCAGAAGCCGGTGAAAATTAAACGAATATTTTAGCAACAATTCAATTGTTAATTAACAATTTACGATCGCAATAATACCCAAAATAATCATGATACATTGATCAAACTTATAAAGATTACAAAGATGAGATGCTTATTTAATATTTTATCGACAAAATATAAATTTTTCTTTTTTTTGCATAATCTTTAAATTTTGAAAAAAAAATAGTTATAATACGTTGGTATTATTAGTAGAGTACAAAGAAAGGTTATTTACCAGCAACTTTATTGCTGGAATCGAATTATAAGATCCTATATATTATTAATATAGTTATGCAAAGTCCGCAGATAGTGTGCTACTTTTTTTATAAACAAAATGGCGCCGACAAATCTTATTTTTTTCAATTATTGCTCTATAACTCCGAAGATTTTAACTTTACACCAAAAACACTCAAATAAAAATTCACCCCAATTTAATTCTACATAGAAGCATGTTTTTTCCAATTTGCTTCGATGAAAATTTTCCTCGAAAAATGTGGGTTTTCCCAACAAAATCTCGAATTTTCAAATAAATTTTTTGGGCCAGTAATTATTTATCAATAATTATATAGCTTGGTGAAATAAAAGCTTTATTGATATAGATTATAAATTCAGAAGCCGGTGAAAATGAAACGAATATTTTAGCAACAATTCAATTGTTAATTAACAATTTACAGTCGCAATAACAACCAAAATAATCATGAGACATTGATCAAACTTAAAAAGATTAAAAAGGTGTGATGCCTAGTTAATATTTTGTCGACAAAATATAAATTTTTCATTTTTTGCATAATCTTTAAATGTTTAAAAAAATTGTTATAAAAAAATTAACATTTCTCAGAAATTGTTTATTATATTCTAATTTTATAAAATACTTAAAATGCGTATTTCATAGGTCTTGAAAATGAATGCTTTAAAAAAAATTTCCAACCATTTGCAAAAAAGTTATGAAACAGCAAAGTAAATATACGATTTCTTCGTTGTTTATAATTTGTTTTAATTGTTTCAAGGCTTAAAAGTGAGTCTATGGTACAATCTAATTACTCACAAAGAATGTCAAAAATTAGTGCAATGGTTATATTTTAATCAAAGATTAAAAATACTTTTTTTTGTAATTTTTAGCGCAAAAGTAGGCCTGATACAGAGTCGGAGCTAAAATGTTCACTCGAAGCGACTGACACGCAGCATGCATTATTTATAAAAGTGTACGTCTCGCGCGGCCGGTCGTCGCTCCGAGTGAAAATTTTAGCTACAGTACTGTATTATTCTACTTTCGCGCGTGTAAATTACAAAAGAATATATTTATAATCTTTAATGAAAATATAACCATTAAACTGATAATCGATATTTATTTGTAAATAATTATCTTGTACTTTAAACTCACTTCTACGCTTTGAAAGAATTAAAAAAAATTATAAACACCTTAGTAATCGTGTGTTTACTTTGCTGTTTCATAACTTTTTTGCAAATGGTTGCAAAAAAGTTTTAAAGCATTCATTTTCAAGATATTTAGAATGCGCATTTTAGCTATTTTTTAAAATTACAATATAGTAAAAACTTTCTGAGAAACGTTAATTTGTTTATAACTATTTTTTTTAACATTTAAAAATTATGCAAAAAAATAAAAAAATTATATTTTGTAAACAAAATGTTAAATAGGCATCTCATCTTTATAAGATTTCAAAGTTTGATCAGTGTATCATAATAATTATTTTGGTTATTATTGCGACCGTAAATTATTAATTAACAATTGAATTGTTGCTAAAATATTCGTTTAATTTTCATCAGCTTCTGGAACTATAATCTAAGCCAAGAAGGCTTTTAAGTCACCAAATTATTTAATTATTGGTAGATAATTACTTATCTAAAACTTTATTTGAAAATTAAAGATTTTGTTGGGAAAACCCGCATTTTCCGTGGAAAATTTCATCCGAGCAGATCGGGAAGAACACGTCTCTATGCAGAATTTAATCGCGGTGAATTTTTATTTGGGTGTTTTCGTTGTAAAATTAAAATTTTCGGAGTTATAGAGCAATAATTGAAAAAACACGATTTTCGTGCGCCATTTTGTTTATAAAAAAAGTAGCACACTATCTGAGGACTTTGCATACCTATATTATTAATATATAGGATCTTATAATTCGATTCCAGCAATAAAATTGCTGGTAAATAACTTTTCCCAAAAATGGCCTGTGTGTGAAAAAAAGTACCACTCAACCTACTACTACATTATTATTCAAAAGATATCACTTCCAAATAAATCTTCAACTAAGTATTTGTACGCGAAAAATTGATGTAACGACTTTTTTATAACAGTTAATTTATTTTGAACTTTATATTTTTTTTATTTGCACTTCAAAACACTTCAGAACACTTCAAAATTAAGATAAAATCACATTTCTTGTATTGTAGATCTGCATGTTCTAATACTGATTACTTTAGTTCGATAATAAGATCAAATTAACTCAAAAAAAAAACTTTATATTTGATAGGTGGTAGCATTTTGGCCAGTTTGACGACGTTCCAGCAGATGTGGATCTCCAAATCCGAGTACGAGGAGTCTGGATCTATCATTGTTCATAGAAAATGTTTTTAGAATGCTTTTGTTTTGTTATGTACTTAAAAAAATATATCTTTATTTAGTATATTGATATTTTATTACTTCTTGGAAGCTTATATTTATGTTTTATTAATTTCTTCGTTAAGGGTTCTCAATGGAATTTTATTCTTAAAATCCAAATAAAATTACACTAAGACTAAACCAAAATATGGAGAGGACTACAAAAAATCAATTGGTGGATGTTAAAAATGAGAAAGAAGGTCTACTCAGGGCAAACATATTAGAAAAAATACAGAGGAAATATTTTTAATAAATCATCCCAAATTTTGGCATATGCCGATGATGTGGACCTAGTTGCCGCACAACACGCAAACTAGGAGAAATATATACCACCTTCTCAAACGCCTCGAAAAATATGGGCCTGAAAGTAAACGAGGAGAAAACTAAGATGATGGCATCAACACCCAACAATAGAGCCAGAAACATCGGTCACCAATTCTCTCTTGATAACTCTACCTTTGAAGTGGTGGACAAATTCACATACTTAGGCTCCCTGATCACCAAGGAGAACGTCACGACGGAAGAAATCAACCGGAGAATAATCCTAGCGAGCAAATGCTATTTTGGACTGAGTAGATATATGAGAAGCAGAAACAAGCCAAAAAACAAAAATAACCATATACAAAACCTTTACACAACTAGTGTTGACATATGGATCGGAGACATGGACCATCTCCAAGGCAGATGAAAACCTTCTGCTTATATTTGAGCGAAGGATCCTGAGAGGCATATTCGGTGGCATCTGTGTAAATGGAATTTGGAGGAGGAGGTACAACTACGAGGTACACCACAAATATAAACATATATTTGATGGTAAAGACGTAGTATCTCTTATAAGAATAGGAAGACTAAGATGGGCAGGACATCTAGCAAGATCACAGCATAACAACCCTCCTAGAAGAATCCTTATGTCACAACCTGTGGGAAGTAGAAATAGGGGTAGGCCAAAACTTAGATGAAAGGATGGTGTAGATGAGGATGGGAGAAAAATAGGCGCAGCAAACTGGCAACGGTTGGCAATGGATAGGACTGACTGGCGTAATAGACTTGGGAAGGTCGAGGCTCTTTCATAGGTCTGTAGCACCATTGATGATGATGATAGCTTAAAGTAGTGTTTTACGGTTTTCTCAAAACTTATAAAATGTAACTTGTCTCCTTTCAACAATAAACGATTGAATTATTTCTAGGCAATTTGCTTAATTAGTGAAAATATAAGTGTAACTTTAAACGCAATAACATGATGGCTCGAGGCTCGCGGCTCGTGGCAGTGATACACGTACGGGTTACGAGTAAGATTTCAAACTTGTTGGATCGACGGCGTACTTACTCGGCGGACTTAAAGTACGCGTACTTGCTGTGATACACGCGCGAAAAAGGTCGTCGAGCCATAAGTTCGCGTACTTTCGCGTGTGTATCACCCCTTTAAGAATAGATCCCGTTCAGCGCTTAACGCGCTTTTTGATAACGCGCGATTACAACTACATACATTTTACGTACATTTTATTTAAACGCGCCTTAGCATGTGAACGGTCTCAAATAAAATGTATGTATTGTAATAGCGCGTTATCAAAACACTCGTTAAGCGCTTGTAATGTGAACGGGGCCTAAAGAGACCTAGTGTTGGTCAAACGTAGTTTAAGAAAAAATAAGATACGAGAGAAAATGGTATAAACAGTAGCAGGAAAATAAATCCGATACAGATTTTAAACTATGCGGTCGATATAAAGGAAGCGAAGGTAAAAGTAGTAAAAGCGAAAGCAGAAGTGTATATGGTACATTCCATGTCAAATCACTCAGGCAAAAAATTTTGTACCTCCGATTTGTCTGAAAATTGGTATATAGCTTCTGCGGGACGTAAAAATAAGATATTTAAGGTCAAAAAATCTTCTTCTTCTTTTTTTCTCAAAATGTTATTTTATGCGATTTTACAGTGATTTGGTGTTTATTTAAACAAATTTGCATTTTCTGTCGCAAAGTATCAATGAAAAACATAATATTTTAATAGAAAGAACTCAAAAATGTCAATATATGGCATTATAACAAGTTATTTTGAATCAAAACAAGTTTTTGATCAAATTTTATAGTGTAAAAAACGTTAAAATACCGTTTTTTACATTTTCCTCCATTCCCAAAATACATCATCATCGATTTGGCTGAAAATTTGTCCACAGATAGCCAAAAGATAGGAATTTAAGTGGTTAGAAGGATTTCAATTATATTACAATACCAAAACAGTTACATGCAGTAATATCAGACTCAAAAGTATATATTAGTCCAGTCGGGATAGCATTTGACCTTGAATGCCGAGCTGCCCAAAATTTTATTTTTCTGATCTTTAGGGGAGTCAATAGTAGCCTAAATTTAAAATCACGAATGAATTCCTCCGTTACGTTAGCCGCCATCTTGATTTTAAAGGAGAACCTGTTTTGCTCAATATCTCCGCCATTTTTAACTTTTCGACAAAAATGGTAGGAACTGAAATTGTTCCAAATAAATCGTTTTTACAATTATTACAATTTCTTTTTAACAATTTTTGTCGTGAGGTCGATATTTTCGAGTTAATTGTACTTACAGTAGACGCTTATATTTTTGACTATAATATTGCATGTAACTTTTTTGGTATTGTAATATAATTCAAATTCTTCTCACCACTTAAAGTACTATGTTTTTTCTATCTGTGGGCAAATTTTCAGCCAAATCGATTATGATGTATTTTGGGAATGGAGTAAAATGTAAAAACGGTATTTTAACGTTTTCTACACTATAAAATTTGATCAAAAGCTTGTTTTGAATCAAAGTAACTTGTTATAATGCCATATAATGACATTTTTGAGTCCCTTCTATTAAAATATTATGTTTTCCATTGATACTTTACGATAGAAAATGCAAATTTGTATAAATAAACACCAAATCACTGTAAAATCGCATAAAATAACATTTTGAGAAAAAAAAGAAGAAGATTTTTTGACCTTAAATATCTTATTTTTACGTCCCGCAGAAGCTATATACCAATTTTAAAAATTTTTTTTTCTCCAAAATTGAGTGATTTGAAATGGAATGACCCATATACATCTATACGGCTTACTTGATACCAAGGAAGGAGAAACAAAGGTATATAAGATAGCCAAACATAAAGCTAAGAAAATAAAAGATTTGAATTAAATTAGATATATGCAAGACGAAGATAATAAAACACTAGCACTAAAGTACATTGAAAGACACGTTGAATGTTAAATACGACGAGCACTCCCGAATCATGATTTACTGTAAATCATAATTTGGGATTTACAATGTATATGTTACCGGCCAAACCCGATTTCAGGACAAACAAGTATGGCCTAGGCCAAACTAGTTTGTCCTATCGCGCATAGGCCAAACCAGTTTGTCCTAGGCCAAACTAGTTTATCTTGATATAAATACACACACTTCACGCCAAACTAGTTTGGCCTATGCCAAACTAGAGGGTGAAGGGGTAAGTTTTTGAATTCCCTGGTGTTACCAAGGAAATGGACCAATAAGTTTTCAATTTAAAAATATTTTAGTAATATTTTTAATATTTTTAAATATTATTAATAATGCTATTAGGATTGAAAACTTCATCTTTTAATTGCCCGATGACGCTGGTCACCTAATATTTTCGCTTCAATTGCAATGGGTGGGAAAAGCTCTCGGTACTGATCGGTTAGAATATGGAGAACAAGCCTACTGTCTCTCCGATGAGACTCCAATTAGAGTCGAAAATCGCGATTTAGAGGGCTGGACTGCGATCCGTATTCTAATTGAAAAATAAGATTGTTTTGCCCTTCGCATTGCAACTAAATTAAAAATGAAATTTTTATTTTTTTAAATTGGTAGACTAGGCTAAACTAGTTTATCCTGATATAAAAACATACAATTCAGGATAAACTAGTTTAGCCTGAAGTGTGCGTCTTTATATCAGGATAAACTAGTTTGGCCTAGGCCAAACTAGTGAAATGTGTGTATTTATATCAGGATAAATTAGTTTGGCCTAGGACAAACTAGTTTGGCCTGAAATTGGGTTTGGCCGGTAACATTATATATTATATATTAAGATTTGGGAGTACTCCTTGTAACAGTCAACGTGTCTTGGTTTGTTTATTTCTAGTGCATCTTTATTGTGATTTTAGTATAGAATCGGTATTACAGATACAGAGTAATTAATAATTAAATAATTATTAATTAATAGCTTTATTACCCAACACTTTCCCATTTCTAGGGTAAAAATTTGAACAATTTTTAGTTAGCATACAATCAGAATTTAATTAAACAAATAACTATGTAAATAAGAAATAAAAAAAAATAAATAAAAATATTAACAATTTAAGGTACTCCATAAACCAATGCGGTATCAACTAGATGATTAATTGAGCATGAAAAAATATCACAATGGTTGCATATTTTGTTATAGTTATCGCACATAACATAAATCGGTGACTTTAGTAACATGTTTGTTCTCGCGCGTGGACAAGTAAACACGGTAGTTGACCTGGAAGATATTCGTGGCACATTAAATCTAATTTGGTCTAATATATCGCTGCAGTCAATACAGTTGTGTAATAACTTAAATAAAAATGAAACCGAAAATATAACTTTTCTTAACTCTAAACTTACAATATCAAACCTATTACATAACAAATCGCAATCATAACCATGAGCAGGATATACTCCATCAACCTTAAATGCTAAATATTTTAAAAGTTTCCGTTGTACCTTTTCGATCTGTTGCATATAACATCTATAAATAGGATACCAAATTAAGCTACAATATTCTAGTTTTGTTCGCACTAACGATAGATACAGCAGTTTAATCGGTCTTATATCGCTAAAATTTCTACAGTTTCTGATGATAAAACCGTACATTTTCATAGCATCAGATACGTTCTGCTCAATATGGTCATTAAAGGTTAATTTTGAATAAAATATAACCCCTAAGTCTTTAATGCTATTACATTTTTCCAGTTCTGACCCCTGAATTACATAATTAAAATCAACCTTATTTTCCTTCCTAGAATATCTTACTAAAATAAAAATGTGTACCATTTTTATTCGGTTGCGATGCGAAGGCAAACCAATCTTACTTCTTAATTAGAATACGGAGTGCAGTCCAGTTCCTTTAACCGCGATTTTCTGCTCTTATTGGAGCTTCATCAGAAGAAACGTAGGCACTGTTCTCCATAATCGCAACCACTGAGAAGTTTTCTCACACATCGCAACCAAATGGATGATAATAGGTGGCTAGCGCCATCTGGCAATTGAAAGACGAAGCAAGTTTTCAATCCTAATAGCAAATTAATAATATTGAAAAATATTAAAAATCACTAAAAGATTTTTAAATTGAAAACTTATTGGTACATTTTCATGGTAACACCTCCAAGACTTCTATAATTTGCAAGTCATATGGATGCTGCAGTGAAGACAAGAGGGAAGGAATTCTACACTTTGCAATTCACATCCCCCGTCTGTAGCCGGCCAAATTCCAACTGAAAGATGCACCTGGTTACTCTACGGAGTAATACGAAAATAAAATAAAAATGTGTACCATTTTTATTCGGTTGCGATGCGAAGGCAAACCAATCTTACTTCTTAATTAGAATATGGAGTGCAGTCCAGTTCCTTTAACCGCGATTTTCTGCTCTTATTGGAGCTTCATCAGAAGAAACGTAGGCACTGTTCTCCATAATCCAACTAAATTGCATCGAGAAGTTTTCCCACACATTGGAGAACAGTGCCTACGTTTCTTCTGATGAAGCTCCAATAAGAGCAGAAAATCGCGGTTAAAGGAACTGGACTGCACTCCGTATTCTAATTAAGAAGTAAGATTGGTTTGCCGTCGCATCGCAACCGAATAAAAATGGTACACATTTTTATTTTATTTTCGTATTACTCCGTAGAGTAACCAGGTGCATCTTTCAGTTGGAATTTGGCCGGCTGCAGACGGGGGATGTGAATTGCAAAGTGTAGAATTCCTTCCCTCTCGTCTTCACTGCAGCATCCATATGACTTGCAAATTATAGAAGTCTTGGAGGTGTTACCATGAAAATGTACCAATAAGTTTTCAATTTAAAAATCTTTTAGTGATTTTTAATATTTTCCAATATTATTAATTTGCTATTAGGATTGAAAACTTGCTTCGTCTTTCAATACCTTACTACTTTACATTTATTGATATTAAGAAAAAGTTTGTTTTTTATACACCAAATATCTATATAATTTAGATCGTTCTGCAAATCTATACAGTTAGCAATTGTTTTAATTTCACAGTATATTTTAAGATCATCCGCAAAACATAATTTTCTGTTATTGATATCTAAAAATAAATCGTTGATGTATAATAGGAACAACAATGGACCTAAGTTTGATCCCTGTGGAACGCCGGATGTAGTAAAGATTAATTCTGATGTGAAACAATTATATGATACAAATTGGCTCCTACCTATTAAATAACTTTCAAGTAACTTTAAAATGTTTCCAGAAAATCCTAAATTTGATAATTTAAAGAGAAGATATTTGTGATCAACCTTGTCAAACGCCTTAGAAAAATCAGTATATATTACATCTACTTGACCTTGTACATCCAAAACATCTGAAATATATTGAGTTATTACAGCTAAGTTTGATACAGTAGAGCGTTTATCTATAAAGCCATGTTGATAAGGTGATATCCATCCCCTAACAGAAGGATATATACGATTATATACAGTTACTTCGAAAACCTTTGAAAAATTGCATAACAAAGATACCGGTCTGTAATTGGATACATCAGATTTCGTTCCGCTTTTGAATACAGGGCATACTTTTGCATTTTTCCACAGTTCGGGATAAGTTCCCGTTTATATTGATACTGATATTGATAAAAATTTTTTGAAGTGGCTTTACAAATACACGAGAACAATCTTTGATTAAAAATGCTGGAATATTATCCGGTCCGGACGTCATTTTATTTTTAATTTTTTTAAATGCTGGCAAAATTTCGTTTTCTTGAAATTCGCTAAAATTAATAGCGGGTAAATAGATATCTCTACATTCTTGGTTATCAAATGCATTGTTTTCAACAGGTATATAAACTTTTTCAAAAAACATCTTAAAAGCATGGATTATATCGTGAGGATTATTAAATGTATCGCCGTTGTAACACATTTCACCTGGGATTCTAAAAGTTTTATTCTTTGCATGAACATATGCCCAGAAATTATTAGATTCGTTAGAAAAACTAGTCTGAATTTTTTCAAGATAAGCATAAGTAATGGGTAAATAGATGGAGAAGCATGCAATAGAATTAGAGTTGGTGGATGAAGTTTGTATGACAGAAAAATTCCAATGAAGCTGAAGAGGAAATTCTATAAAACACCCATAAGACATGCTATGAGATATCGTCCTGAATATTGGGTAGTTAAAACTAAAGAGGAACAACGAATGCCTGTGGCAGAAATGAGCATGCTTAGATAGATAAGTGGAATAATACAAAATATAAAAATTAAGAACAAGTATATAAGGGAAATCTAGTGGTGGCACTAGGGATGGCGATTGTTGATAAAAAAACCGGTTTTCGGTTACACCGGTTTTTCTTAATTTCGGTTTAACGTAACAGTTAAAACCGGTCAAAAAAACCGGTTATTCTAAAAACTGGTTTTCGGTTTTTTGAATTAATATCCAATACCCAATAGGTTACATCATCATCAACCCGTACGCGTCCACTGATGGACATAGGTCTCCCTCAGCTCTTTCCATCTTTCTCTGTTTTGTGCGGCTTGCATCCAGTTGCCGACAATACGCTTCAGATCGTCAGCCCATCTGGTTGGTGGTCGTCCTCTGCTCCGTAGTGCTTCTTCTCGTAGCCTCCACTCGACAATACGTTTTGTCCATCGATTGTCTGACAATCTGGCGACGTGTCCTGCCCAATTCCACTTGAGCGACGCGATTCTTTCGACGGCGTCCGCTGTTTTTGTTCTATGACGTATTTCTTCGTTTGGGATTCGGTCCCTCAGGGGGACACCCAACATCTGGCCCTCCATAGCCCTCTGAGTTAGCCCTCCAATAGGTTACAATGTTACATTAAATTGCATTTTAGTTTGCGAAACTTCATTCGAATCGATATCAATATTATCCATATCAATACTATCGATATCGATACCAATATAATCAATCGATATAGGTACACAGCGTCGGCATATATTGGGTATTGCGCAGTGGGATAGGGAAAGTGGAACTGGAGGTTAGAACTAGAACTAGTTAATTGGGATCCAAATTAGAAATTAGTCATCAGAAGTTCGCAGGACATAACCTAAGGCAGAAGGATGAAAGGCACAAACGAAAAAGGGAAAGGCCACAAATGCGATGGTCAAATGTAGTGAAGATATATTTATAAACTTGACTGCACACTGCTGACAATGCACAACTGATTGATACTTTATTTTATTTTTAATTCAACAGACCTGATTATTCTCAAGATCATCAAAATGGCCAATTCAGCCTACCACATTAAACGGGCTCCACACTCTCGGCTAAGTTACTTCGCCAAAGTTGACCGAAGTCCGAAGTGCCTCTCCACACACTCGTTCTACTTCGCGAGGAACACATTCAAGCGGTGCGATGCCGACAAAGTTCCCTTTGACTCGGTCGCACAAAAGTAGAACGAAGTTAGACAAAGTTAGACCAGGTGGCCGTCTACACTCTCGTACTTGTTGAACCTCGATCGACTTGAGAGTGTGGGCGGCGTTTTAAACACATTTCAATGAGTGTAAGAGTCATTAACTAATATATACATTAAAGAAATCAAGAATGTTGATGAATTTAAAACAAACAATCTTTTTTCTTCGAATTCATTATTTTCCTCAGAGGTATAATAATTTCTCCGGTTTTTTTTTCACCGGTTATTACTTTAAAAAGGAAAAACCGGTCATAACCGAGACAAAAAACAACCGGTAAAACCGGTTATTAAAAAGTAAAAAAACCGGTTTTATGTTATAACCGGTAGGTTTTTCCCATCCCTAGGTGGCACCAATTGATGCCAAAATAAGAGAGCATAGATTAAGATGATTTGGTCATGTTTAACGTCGAGAAGTTAATTATCCAATATGAATAATTGCTGATCTGTTGGTTCCTGGGAGGAGTAGGAGAGGGAGGCCAAAGAAGACCCAGGGAGAGACGATTAGACAGGACGGGCAGGCAGGCTTTACGGTAAAGGGAGTTGATATTGGTATGACACGAGATAGAAACTTATGGAGAAATATAATTAAGGAATTCGACCTCGCGTAGAGATAAAGGAAAAGAAAATGAGATAAAAGAAAACTTTGCTTCTTCTCCTCCAGTATGTTTTGCATCCACTCCTAGACAAAGGCCTCCCCATGATTTCTATACTCGTCTCTGTGTTAGTGGATTTGACTAATAGTATTTATATATCGGGGAGAATACCAAATGACTGATTAAAGTTCATATTTATTACTATATTTTTTTAAACTTATTTTTTGAACATTTAATTGTTGTTGTCATCTCTCCTTCCATTTTCTAAAAACTTATTGATATGTTTATAAGTACATTAAAATATACTTATTAAGATGAAGTGGCTATTAAAATTTTCCAAAATAATCCAAAATAATCCGATATCAGTCAGCATAATTACACCTTATCTCGGTGTATTAACTCATGCTTATAAAAGTTTAGTATTTTTGGTGGAACAAGCCAAATTTTATTTTACAATTAAGTTTATTTGACGTTTCGATTTCCACTTCGGGAATCGTTCTCTCAAAATACGTATTTTGAAAAGTATCCAAAAGACGAAAACTTGAGAACTTGGAACATGTGATGAGAGGGAAAAATACTCATTTTTACAACTTATTATGCGAGGCAAAATTCGGGGTAAGGGAATTGTGGGAAGACAAAGGATATCCTGGCCTAAGAATTTGCTGGAATAGTTTGAATGCAGTAATACAGAACTATGTGCAGTGGCAGTCAACAAGATCCGCATAGGCATGACGATTTCCAACCTTCGATAGAAGATGGAACTTTAAGAAAAATAATTGCAATCTACCGAAAACAAAAAAAAATAAAGTGCCTTGATACAACCAGTTAGAACCAAAATTAATTCGGCCAATAGGAAATAAAACTCTATTTGTTTTAAATCATAATATTTCGGCAGGATTTTGGGAAAAAACTGCAATTTTATTAGAATGGTTAGATGCTAACAAACGCTGATTATTTCGTTACTTACAACAAATATAGGTTAAAGTAAACAAGAGACAATATTACCGAAATTCTAAGGTGGAAAGCAGAGGCGTAGCTACCGCCCTATCAGCCGTATCAATTATACGGGGCCCCCGACAGACAGGGGCGCCCAGTACGGCATGTTGAAACAAAATTCCATTCAGAAAATTGAACAAAATATTTTACAATTATTTCACTAATAAAACGCTTTGAAACAGTGTAAATTGTTTGGATATCGACATTTTCGTGTAATGGAATCTTTATCTATATTATAAACTATAGTTATGTACAGATACCTATCTATTTTCTGCCTCTCGCCGTTCTATATCAACAGAGCTTTTTTGTTTTCAAGCTACTTTTTATTGTCTATTCACCGTTGGCTGTGTGTGAGACATTGTATAATGTATAATGCCAAATTGCAATATTTGTAATCGCTTTACCTTTGAATATTTGAAAAATTGAAACACTGTTTGTTGTTTGCGTATATTTTCATGTAATCTGTTCTTTATCTAAATTTTATTGTATTTAGGTACATATTTTGCAGTCGCTAGCCATTAAAGAACGGAACTTCTGTGTTTATGCTCATTTTCAATTTCTATTCACCCTTGGCTTGAAAAAACTAAATCTGTTTTAAAACAATGAGTTTCAACAATTCAAGTCTATTTTTCGACTTTGATTTATTAGAGTTTATTAGATTTATTATTATTATCTATTTTTTATGATTATCTATAATCGACTCCATAAAAACTTCTAGTACCGGTCATAGGCGTCCGTTGTGGGTAGGGTAATAGTTATTTTATCGCATAACTTTTTTTGTCTTTAACTTTTAAGCCCTTTTGACATTGCATTATTAAAATGTGAGGTATTCTAGTAATAAAAGTACTCTAGCTTTAAATCGGCAGGATATACCGTTTTCTAGAGATGTCGTTTTGAAAAATTTGTGTTTTTTAATTTGAGAAAAATTTTCAAAAAAAAATTATGAAAACAAAAAACAAAAACTGGTAGGTTCATTCCAAAGATGAATCGATTTCATTATTTGCGAATTTTTAGTACCAGTCATATTTGTTCGTTTTGGGTAGGTCAACGGTAATTTTATCGCATTATTTTTTATGTCTTTAATTTTGAAGCATTTTTGACACTAGATTATTGAATTATGAGGTATTCTTATACTAAAAGTTACTCTTGCTTTAGGTCGATAAAACACACCGTTTCTTTGAAATTTTTTTCAAATCTTGTTCAAATTCAAAAAACGGAAAATTTTCAAATCGATTTTTCTAGAAAACGGTATATCCTACCGACTTAAATTAATAGTAACTTGAAGTAGTAGAATATACGTCATAGTTTAATAATCCAGTGTCAAAAATGCTTAAAAGTTAAAGGCACAATAGTTATGCGATGAAGTAACCGTTGCCCTACCCAAAGAGGACGCATATGACCAATACTAGAAATTCACAATTATTTATGAAATCGATTTATCTCTAGAAGGTAAATAGACGTACCAGTTTTCGTTTTTCTAAATAGAAGTGTTCTAGAGATATTAATAAAAACTTATTAAAAGATACCGTATTTCAAAGAACTCCAGCTCCCTAAGGAAGCTTTTCCGTGTTAGTGATTTGGGTTACCTAAACCTTAATATTTTGAGCCCAGGAATCTACAGTTGTTAGAATATTTTCAATTATTAATGAAACACCCTGTATAGTTTTGTTTAATTTCATTGTCAAATTATTTTGTAATAATATTGACCATTTATGTAATTTCAGTAAACTGTATTTGTTATTGATTTTTTTCCTACTCTTTGTAAGCTTTGTCGATAAAATTGTAAAATTTCCAGTGACAATAAAGCATATTTCTATTTTATTCTATACAAGCGTTTTTGATTCTTTTGTTAAACATTCTTTTAGCACTATGCCATATCAGTGGTGGAAAAGGGCCTCGCGACAAGGACAAACTTTGATATGGGGCCCGTGCGGGGCTAGCTACGCCACTGGTGGAAAGGTACAATTAATTAATGTCAGTAATTATGAAATCTAAACAAATGAATTATTTGTTAATAAAAGTGGGGAATGGACTTAAAAGTGGAAAATATTTCATGAGAAATGAAGTCCATTTTTAGAAATAGGTATGTATACAGTGATGAGCGCGCTAATAACCGGCCGAATGACGCAAAAGATCGAAAACATATTAAGTTGTGAGATAAAAAGAGATGAAACTAGTGGAGTTGGGAAATTTAGCGATAGAAACCTATAAATTTATATTCTATTTGTCACTGTCACAGTGGTAGTTGCCAAACACCTGCGATACGTCTAAAGGTGGGAAACAATAAATAGAATGTAAAATTATATGTTTTTATCGCCAAATTTCCCAACTCTACTAGATTTATTTCTTTTTATCTCACAACTTAAAATGTTTTCCATCTTTTGTATTATTTTGCCGGTTATTAGCGCGCTCATCACTGTATAATGAATGATACCAAACTAGCAGTAGATACATACTAAGTAAGTTTCCTGAAACATTGTATTTGCATATAAGTTTTTAGAAAATAGTTAGTAGCGTTGTATTTATTGTTGTGTATTATAGGTATCAGCTGCTCTTCTTAATATCCCGATAAATATCAAGTGGTAGATAATTTCGACAATAAGATAAGAGGTAGTTACATTTATATTTATATCCGAGGATAAATAAATGTCAGTTAACCATAAGTGGTGTACTTCGAATGGCAGAGATGATTAGGTGAGTATTTGTCTATTATATCTATTATAACGCTTTAGAATCACTCAATGTTGCACCTAGCAACAATCAATATCGCAAATATGTTCTTGAAGTTATTATTTCATATTACTATTTTATTATTGCTATTAGAGTATTAGACCTGGATCCTGCGTACCAAAAAAAGTTGATTAATAGCAATAGAATAGAATAGAAATATGCTTTATTGTCACTGAAAATTATACAATTTTATGGACAAAGCTTAACATAGATTCACGAAAAAGATATACATAAAAATAACAAATACAATTTTTTAAAATTAGATAAATCGTCAATAAAAAAAATATAAACAAGTTAAAAAAGTGAAGTAAAAAACCAGAAACCAATATATTGCAAAATTACTATAAATTGCAAAATTGAACATACAACATAATATAATAAAACACAAACAAAGGAACTAATAAGTTTAAGCTGCTGTATGTGACACCCAAATATAGATAAATACACTTTAGTTACTTGTACATTACTGTGATTTCTTAGTTAGTCATTAAGAAACTCTTCTACTGAATAATATGGTCTTTTAGGTAAATGAGCTTTTGTCATTTTACGGAACTTGAGAAAGGATGTTGCAGATTTGAGTTGTAAAGGGAGATGGTTCTATAGTTTTTTTGCGGAATATAGTATATATTTCTTTACTAACTCAGAAGACGGGATCGGTAAATAGACATCAAAAGTTGAATTTCTGGTGGAGTAGTCATGATGAGGCCTTGCTGGAAAGACATGCATGTGTTTACGAATTAAGCAAACAGTTTCTAAAATATACAAAGATGGAGGGGTTAAAATTTCGTGATCTTTAAAGTAACTTCTGCAATGGGTTGTTCTTCTGAGGCCAAACAGATATCTTATTGCTCTTTTTTGTAATTTGAAAATAACATCAAATTAGGCAGCTGTACTAGACCCCCAAAAAGGAAGACCATATCGAAGATGAGACTCGAATAAAGAAAAATATGTTATTTTAGAAGATGCTAAATTGAGTTCCTTCGAAACAGATCTTATGGCATAGCAGGCCGAGGCGAGTTTCTTACTTAACAAATCGATATGAAGGGACCATTTGAGGTTGCTGTCTAAAAGAATACCAAGAAATTTTACAGAATCAACGGTAGAGATCTGGCTGCTATTCACAAGCAGGGATTGAAGAACACCTTTATATGATAATGCTACCGTTTTATCCACGTTAAAGGAGAGTAAATTAGAGTCAGACCAGGTTTTTATCGTAAGAAGATCAGAAGTTATAGTTGCATGAAGAGTTGCAATAGTTGAGTTGCTCCAAGTGATACTGGTATCATCAGCAAAAAGAAAAATGTTTCCATCGATTTTTAAATTAGTGATTTCATTTATAAAGATCAGGAAAAGTAGAGGACCCAATACTGAACCTTGTGGTACTCCACATATAATGTTTTTGAGACTAGAGTCAGTATCATTTGCTCTAACCAATTGTTTCCTATTCCTCGAATACCTCGAATATCGAATACCTCGAATATCGAATACCTCGAATACCTCGAATACCTCGAATACCTCGAATACCTCGAAATACCTCGAATTCCATAGTATTTAAGTTTTTTAATCAAAATGTTGTGATTTACACAATAAAAAGCTTTGGAATAGTCACAGAAAACAGTGGCAGTATAAAGATTATTGTTTAGTGCTTGGTAAACCTCGTGAAGTACAGAAAACATGGCATCAGTTGTACATTTATTAGTTAAGAAGCCGAACTGATTTTGTGATAAAATATTGTTATCAAAGAGAAAGGACATAAGTCGGGTTTTTATGAGCCTCTCAATAATTTTGGAGAGTACCGGTAGTAGGGCAATAGGTCTATAGTTGCAGGCATTAGATTTTTCGCCACCTTTATGAAGAGGAATAATAATGGCTGTCTTAAGGCACTCTGGAAATTTACCGTTTTCAAAGGAATCATTAATTAGTGACACGAGGAGTTCTAACACATTATCTGTGAGATTTGAGAAGATTTTTATGGATAGTCCATCAGTACTACAAGATGATTTGCTTTTGATACTATTGATCGTTTGGATCAATTCAGATTTATAGATTGGACTTATAAAGAATGAATTCGAGACAATTTATGAATTAGGGAGATAGGAAATGGGATCTTGTTGAGACTGAATAGTTGATGTTATATTTTTACTCACGTTAATGAAGTATTCGTTTAGATTTTCAGTGGGTTTTATTTCGAAGATCGTTTATTATGGACCAAGTTTCTTTTGCAACACTTTTGGAGCTTCCCAGACGATTTTGATAGTAGGCTTTTTTAGCTGATTTGATGAGTTTTAGGTATGTGACTCTGTAATTGGTGATAGTGACCGCATATTTTTTGCTGATATGCGGATACCTTTGGTAGTCCAGGGTTTGCGACGTTTTGGCTTAATCGTAATTAAAGGAAATGCCTTATTGAAGATACAGACAAGCTTCTCCAAAAAATCACTGAAATTATAGTCCACGTCCGTAGAAGGAAACTGTCAGTCAGAAGTTAAACATAAATTTTGAAAAAAAAAGCCTCTGAAAAAAAAGATGTAGAAGCCTCGGAGGTGTAACCAGAGAAGGTTCCCATTGTTTTCGTTCTGGTGGGATATGTTATATGCCATTAGAGTGAAAACTTAGTCTTTTGCTAGCAGTTGCCGCTAGGGCATCTATGCCATTTCGTTCGTTGCAATTCGGGACTGCACGCTGGGGTTTGTTTTGGTTGGATCAGGGAGAGCAGCATATGTGCCTCCTGATGAGAGACTAATAAGTTTCGAAACCGGTAGAGGTGCTTGCAGCACTCTCTGATTGGACTGGAATATGGTTCGGCTGTATTTTCGTTTTGCAACGAAATTGAAAGTGGTTATTCATTTTTGATTTACATTTACTCTGTGTGGAGTATGAAGGGAACCAGTCTCGTTGGAATTTTACCGCGCTGAGCAGATGTGACGTGAATTGTAAATTGTAGAATTCCCTCATCTTCCTTAGTCTCAGCATCCGTATGGCTTGCAAATTGTAGAAGCCTCGGAGGTGTAACCAGAGAAGGTTCCCATTGTTTTCGTTCTGGTGGGATATGTTATATGCCATTAGAGTGAAAACTTAGTCCTTTTTTTATAAATTTTGAAATTTATGAAAATGCCGAGCGGAAAAAATCCTATCTAAACGTCGGGTTTTCGAGGAGGGTTTGCTGAAGATGTTAAATTTCGTATATACTGCTTCATGATCCGATAGTTCCGCATTAATAACTGTAGAGCAAACATCAAGGGGTGAGAAATCGGGGACAATATAATCAATTATGGTAGATGTAGTTTTTGTAATCATTGTAGGAAAATTAACGTGCATTGAGAGACCATATGATTCAAATATGTTGACCAAGAACATTTGGGTAGCACAAGCAGCAGCATAATTTATGTTGAAGTCTCCGCATAGAATTTTTCTGCTTTTGTGAGGCAAGTCATCTAACCAATTTAGCAGGTTCTGAAAAAATAGTTCCACGGAAGAGTCAGGTGATCTATAGATGCAAATAATGTAAAGATTAAGATTTTTATTAAAAACTAAGGAAAATTCAAAGAAGGCTTCATTCAACAAAAAGTCATATTTTTTTTATCAGAGAAAAATCATTGTTTGCAGAAAGAATTAGGGTGTCTCCATGAGCTGAGTTTGGACGATCATACCTAGCAATTGTGGTATATTTCTCTACAAAAAAGACTCGTTGACTGCAAGCCAGTGTTCTGTAACAGCAACTATCTGCAAGCTGAAAATTTGTTAATAGCTTAATGGTGTCTATTCGGACAAACTTTGATGTACGGGAAAACTGGAACAGGGGAGTTTTAATTGTGTAACAGTTTAAAAATTTGGAACGTCAGATTACGAAAACGTTCCATGTATTTTGTCGGACAGAACCTCCAATTGATTTGTTACCCTTTCATTACACTCTCATGCATAAATCAGACTGCTATTACTAACCAACATGATTCTTGTCATTTGATATGTTCTTCGTGTTCCACTCATTAAAATGCTCAGTTGGTGATAAACACCAGTCTGATTTTTGTACGAGAGTTTAATGAAATGGTAACAAATCATTTAGAAGTTCTGTCCAAACAAATACATGGAACGTTTCCGTAATCTAACGTTACAAATTTTTAAACTGTTCCACAATTAAAACTTCCCCTGCTCCAGTGTTCCCGTACATCAAAGTTTGTCCGACTAGACACCGGTAAGCTATTAACAAATTTTTAGCTTGCTATTAATCAACTTTTTTTGGTACGCTGCATCCAGGTGTATATTATTCTATTGCAAATGGTTTTTGGCCATTTTTAACCAATTTTATAGAAGAATATAATATGAATATAAAGCAGTGTGGTCTCTTGGATCAGAATCATTGGGATATTTCAACTTAGACCAGGGCATTTAGGAAAAAATAAATCGATTTTTAAATATAGCACCTAACGACTTTTGCAGTGGCGACGCGTGACTTTTTCTAAAGTGTTACCAAAACCAGATATTAAATATATAGCAGATATATTATATATTATCTATATATATATATATATATATATATATATATAATATATATATATATATATATATATATATATATATATATATATAATATATATATATATATATATATATATATATATATATAATGTATTTTATAAATATTTTTATATATACAGTGTTCCCATACATCAAAGTTTGTTCGACTAGACACCGTGAATTTTCAGCTTGCTATTAATCAACTTTTTTTTGGTACGCGCGATCCAGGTCTATTATAAAAATAGATGAAATAAAATTAAAAAATTAAAAATTTAAGAAATTATATAAAGTATCTACAAACTAAAAACATATTTGTTGTTTTTAGGTAAAATATGTATTATATCACCTTTATACTTTATTAAAAAATCCAAATTGTATAATTAGTATAGGTACTAATCAGTACATTCATTTGTCATTTTTAGCTTAAAATATTAAACAATTTTTATTTTATTGATTATACACTACAATGTACTGTATAATCAATATTATTATATGTCATATTATAATAATGTTGTTGTTAATTAATATATTTCGACAAGTAATTAAAGTCGATTAATATGATTTATATAGGATAAAAAGGTATAGATATATTATCTGTATAATAAGCAAGTACAGTTACAAGTTATAAACTAATAATTAATAATGCATATTATGCAATAATCGAATCCAAAGGGCCGGTACGGTTAACTAACCGGAGTTTAATCGAGAAAATACCGGCCCTAAGAATAACAGACTTCATAAATGGAATTATAATTATTACCTATAATTATAATAATAATTAAAATTGCATTTATTAAGTCTGATATTCTTACGGTCGGTATTTTCTGTCCCGATAGACACCGGCCCTACCTAGCGTCACCAAATTAAAATTTGGTAACACCAATACGCGGTTTCAGAGCCATCGTCCCCGCAAAATTTTCAGAGACGATCCAGTCCTCTGACTGATACAAAGATCCTACCATCGATCGTTGCCACTCACAGAAGTGGTAAACGGCGCGGCGCACGGTAAGGGCACAGTATAATAAATATGGAACCTCTTTATACTGTGGTAAGGGCGTATTATAATAACGTGCAACCGATTTTACATAAACTCGCTGATATTTTTGTGCATCTAGTTGGCTATTTTACTGAATTAGGTAGATACTATTAACAAATATTTCTATTTTTAAAAAATATAAATGGAATTATTTCATAGTAGTCATAAAATATTTATTTACAAATTTTAACTGTTACCAATGGTAACAATGGTTACATGGACGCTTCGCCAGTGGAGTTTTGCATTGTGTTCAGGATGGCGTTAGGAAAAAAGTCTACAATGGAAAAATGGGTGGAAATGTATGACTGCATTTATAGTGCATAAAATACACCCAAAAGTGCATAGACATGTCAAAATCAGTATACTAAGGGTATATTTCGCTACTCGGGTGGTTGGGGTCACTGAACATGAATACGCCATCAAATAAGTCATCATGAATACACATGAACATAAATACGCCATCAAAACCAACCCTCGGAGCACCTGGTCCCAGGGTTCCATCTGGAGTTTCGAGAGATTTTGGAACTAAATTGATACAATTTACTCCGTGGTTTTTGGGATAGCTAAACACGAATATGTCATCAGAACCGACCCCCGGGGCGTATTTACGTTTCCGTTTTCATTTCAAGACAGGGTAGTTTTGGAATAGGCACGGGAACGGCGGAACGTGCTTCCAAACACGTGTGCATTTCAAGACGTGTAATTTTGAAAAGCGCACTGGTTAACAAATATCATTCGTTAAATTTGTCGAAACAAAACAATTTTGTTACCAAAGTTTCCTTCTATTTTTCTTTATAAATTTTCAATAAACTCCAAGTAGTATCAAACCAAAATATCCTGTATTAAAGTAAACCATTATGATACGTATACATTTTTTAGTAATGCACAATAAAACTTTAGTATTTATACTATTAAAAACATATTTTAGTTTCAATTTAAAAAATGTTAACACTATAAGCACAAATATCATCGTAGTTACCGGTATAAGATAACGAACACTGAACTTTGCACTTATAGTTCATATCTTCAAATGCATTTTGTTCAAACAACAGAATTTTAAAATCTTACGAGATATTAGTAAAAACAGTTTTAAACTGCTCCAGTGGCTTACTGAGCATGTTTCCGCGGGTTCCGCCGAACCAGGGCCCGGGCCTCGCAGGGGCCTGCTATACGCGCTTTTTGCTTCTTTTGTTTCTAATTTGTTTGGGACATGTTGAACTACACAAGTACACACTAAGAAATTGCTTAAAAGATTTTAATTTTGGTGTAGGTATTTATAAATAAAAACAAAAAATATCTATTCATCAAAAAATTTGAAAACCTTTATAGAACGCGATTGTAAGGTTCCTTCATTTAATCTGCTATAAACAAAGCCCTTGTCTCAACACTTGTTTAGAATAACCGCCGGTGCCTGCCTAAATACGTGCTAACACAAACACTTTTGTATTTTTTTATATTAGCTTTTTAGAGCAGCAGTGTGCAAAGTACAGATTGCCATGATGGTCGCCAACATCCGAAACGGATAGACGCTAAAAGAAGAAGAAGATATTAGCACGATATATGAGTATGTAAGCGTTGTAAACTGCAAAGTTACAGTAATTCGGGAACATATATTCAATGCAAATTTTATAGGCTGGGTCATAAAAATAATCCCAAGACGTTCCATGTTCCTTTTGTTCGTATTAATAGCACCCCCATCATCATCATCATCAACCCGTACGCGTCCACTGCTGGACATAGGTCTCCCTCAGCTCTTTCCATCTTTCTCTGTTTTGTGCGGCTTGCATCCAGTTGCCGACAATACGTTTCAGATCGTCAGCCCATCTGGTTGGTGGTCGTCCTCTGCTCCGTAGTGCTTCTTCTCGTGGCCTCCACTCGACAATACGTTTTGTCCATCGGTTGTCTGACAATCTGGCGACGTGTCCTGCCCAATTCCACTTGAGCGACGCGATTCTTTCGACGGCGTCCGCTGTTTTTGTTCTTTGACGTATTTCTTCGTTTGGGATTCGGTCCCTCAGGGAGACACCCAACATTTGGCGCTCCATAGCCCTTTGAGTTATGCGAATCTTGTTCACTACCTTTTTTGTGAGTGTTAATATTTCCGCTCCATAAGTGAGTACAGGCAATACACACTGGTCAAAGATTTTCCTTTTCAGGCATATGGGTAAGTCCGATTTAAATACATAGCTCAGTTTACCAAACGCTGCCCAGGCTAATCCTATGCGACGTGGGAGCTCGCACGTCTGGTTATCTCTTCCCAATCGAATTTCATGTCCCAAGTACTTATAAGATGCAGTCTGCTCAATATTCATTCCATCAAGAACAATATTACGATTTACCCCCATAACACTGCATAAATATAGACAATTATAGTGGTAAGGATAATAACAGTAGAATTAACATTAATTTATTGCTTTAATAGTCCATTCACTCTCGGTAAAATATTGAAAAATCTTTAAACCAACAAAATTTAAAGAACGGCTTGGATAGACATGAAATTTGGCATACATATAGCTAATATGTCAAAGAAAAAAAGTGTTGTGCCGATGTGTGCTTTTGCCCAGGGGGTGACTTTCGCCCCTTCTCGGGTGAAAAAATATACGTTCAAAATAAGTCCTGAATTGGATGAACTAACTAATAAATTCTAAGCAACTTTTTGAAGTTACACTTCTTTACGCGCGATATGAGGGTGAATTTTTATATGTTAAAACCTACGATCCCGGCGCTTGCGCATTATAAGTTTGTTCTGATTAGATGTTCAAATGACATGTCAAAAATTATCCAATATGGCAGCTGTAGCGCAGCTGTGGTTTGGACGGTTGACGGTTTGGTTATGTATGGTTGTTGCGTTTTAAAATTTGTGGGAAGAGAAACAACAAAGGTTAGTTAATAATTATACTGCCTTTTTAAATAGTTTTCATATTATATTTTTGAAGTTATACTTCAAAATGTTTTAATTTATGTATGTATCAGTCCAGAAAAGGTGTGGAAAGAATATATTAGTGGTTTTAAATATATTTTTCTACAAACGTGTTAAAAATGTTAGGACTCCATAGAAGCGTTAAAAATGCTACTTTAAGGCACTAATGCTTTAAAATGTTTAAGGCACTGCAGTTAAAAGTGAATTGTCAAATTGTGAAACGTCAAAATATTTATATTTCATTTATTAACATTAATATTAATAATACAACTTGCGCAATTTGAAAAAGGTGGTTTAAAAGGTTTTTTATTATAATTTTGTGTCTTTTGATTTGTCTTCCTTGGGCGTAAAATGATGTCACCATGATGTATAATTATGTATATGTGAAAGGTTACTAGCATGCGGCTTGATGGCCTTGTTGGTAGAGCATTGGACCAGAGATCAAAAAATCGGGAGATTGCGGGTTCAAATCCCGGACGATCCATATTTTTTTCTATTTTTTTTTAATATCTGGCATTGTTAAGTTTTGGTTCATTTTTGGTAATTATTGTTAATTTTTTGTATTGTAACTGTTAAGTAGGTATATTTATTTCGTTGAAATTATATTGTAATAGAAGTATAACTTCTTATGTGCGTACAAAGTACACACACATTCTTTTTTTTCTATAGATACTGTTTTTTCACTAAGTCATTACTTTTCGAGTTATTTGCGAGTGAAAATGTAAGTATTACGATCAAAGTAATGGTAATCTCTTTTTTTTGTTAGTAACAAAAATCTTAAAAATAACCCTCTAATTAGAATGCGAAATGAAATTAATCGTTACCGCTTCACAAATTACTTTACTTATATATTTTTTATAAGATCTGTAAGATTCATTGGTTCATAGGCTTCTTGGTTCATATTTTTGAAAAGGCTGTAGTTAAATGGGCTAAACGAGTCACTAATCACGAGTGTATACAGATTTTGAATACCCATACCTTAACCAATTTTTGTCTTCAGGAAAACAAAAAGTCCAAAATATTTACAATAGCAAAACCTATATTTTTTACTACTTGAGATTTTTGGTATCACCAATCTTTTTAAGTTATTTAAAAAAAATTTTTCATGATTAAAAAAGCAATCTTTACTCAACCAATTTTTTTTTAAAATGGAACCGACAGAACTTACAGATGATATAAACACTACATAGGTAAGTCAAGTAACTTGTGAAGCGGTAACGATTAGTTTCATTTGAGATTCTAATTAGGTGGTGATTTTTACGATTTTTTTTTACCAAGAAAAGGGACCAACTTTGTTTTGAGCGTACCTTGTTTACTTTTGATGCTGCTAGAAACTAAAAAAAAACAGAAATTCAGCTTTTTTTTAAACACTTTTAAAAAAGGTGTGATGAATTAAAATATTCGATTTGGAATTTGACGAATAAGAACCTACTTTTCATTACCTGCGACTATGCTCCTACTGAGTCTACAGAGGCCTTTTTGAGTTATCTCCGAAACCCTAGAAACGTAGTTTTTTTTGTTGAAAAATGAAAATATTCACTCGCAAATAACTCAAAAAGTATTGACTTAGTGAAAATAATATATGGAACTAAAGTTTCTTAAAATTAGTTAGTTTATCCAATTCCGGACTTATCTTGAACGTGTGAGAAAATCACATATCGGCACAATATCCCTTTTTTTCTTTGACATTTTAGCTATGTTTATGCCAAATTTCATGTCAATCCAAACGGTTCTTTAAAATTTGGAGCAAAAACCGTGAGTAAAATGAACTATAAATTAGCTTGAGTTTTTATAAAAAATGTATGATACATTTTATGATATATGACGATCTATGTTCAATGTTTATTAAAAACTTTTGATAGGTATACAATGTGTGGTTTTATTGGGCAGACGGGCCCGCATCCCAACTTGAACCAGGGCCCGCATCCCAACTTGAACCAGGGCCCGCTGATCTATCAGTACGCCACTGAACTGCTCCATCACGTTTAAATTGATTTAAATACACAACAACACAACCCTCAAAGCTAAGTTGATAAACAGCACTTCCAACGAATAGACCTAGTTCTATGCACTTTTTTGTAGCATTCCAACGACAGATGTTTCGGTACAAACCCGTGCATATTTCGGAAGTTCTCTTTCAAATCAACACCTTTTTGGAACTAAGTATTACCGTTTCGGTGTCTATTTCAAAACCGCACTGTCTTGAAATGAACACGTAGGTATGTCCTCACAAGGACATAACAAAATGCTAGAAATATTTAAACTAGCTGTATTGAACGATAAAGATTTACAAATAATTACAAATCTATACTGGCATCAAGTGGCAAGAATAAAAGTGGAATAAGAACTGGCGAATGAAATAAATCTAAAAAGAGGAGTGAGACAAAGCTATAAATGGCGAACAAAAAAGTGCTTCTACCATGACAACGCACCGGCACACACCCCCACGCACCGTTGCCATGGTCAAATTGGTCGAATTGGGCTATAAACGGCTGCTTTTTTCACCGTATTTTCCAGATTTGGCTTCGTGTGACTTTTTCTGTTTCCAAACTTGAAAAAGTCTCTCGCTGGATAAAAATTTAAGTCGATTGAGGAGATCATCGCCTTCATGGAAGCCTACTTTGCAGACCTCGAGAAAACCTATTTTTCAGACGAGTTAAAGAAGTTGCAATATCGCTGGGTCAAGTGTATCGAGGTAAAAGGAGACTATGTTGAGAAATAAATTGCTACTTTTTCAAAATTTTCGTTTCTCTTTTTTTAGGCTAAGTACTTTTCAGACTGCCCTAGTAATCAAGGATAATAATATTATATTATATTTGCAGGTACGCCATACTACTGGTTGTTTTGGCAACCACAGCCGCAGCCATTGACAAAACAGTCTTCAAAAGCTGTTCCGAACGACCATTTTGCAAGTAAGTACAAAAAAATATCCCCCGTTTAACTTGTCTTAATAACAACGATGTTTTAGTCGTCTCCGTAACTATGTGGTCGATGATAAATCCAAATACTCAGCCGATGTATATTCCGCATCTATCAAAGACAACATACTGACGGTACCTTTGAAGAACGAAAACGGCAACAGCTTGAACCTGCTTGTCTCTATGTTCGAAGGCAACAAAATAAGGGTTAAAGTTGAAGACCCAGATAGCAAAAGATTTGAACTTGGAGATATCGTCATCATCGAAGAACTAAAAGAGTTACCGTAAGTATACAGTTACAATTTCGTTGACGATTTCCATTGACATGTTTCATTAATGTCCCAGATTGGTGAGTGACACATTGGATGGTACAGATGGTAGCCTATTAGTGACCCCTAAAGATGAGTCTCTTCCTTATAAAGTGGTTATTGATGCAGGACCACCCCTAAATATAACTTTCTACTACGGCGGATTGAAACAAGTTGTTCTAGATGGTGAAAGATTAGTGTATGAAAGCGTAAGTTAACTTAACAGTGTCAATTTATTCTGTATCAAGCTAAATTTGATTTATTGTTTTTTTAGACTGATGAAAGTAAAGCATTTACTTTCAAAGCAGACTTCCCTGAAGCGAACAGACTATACGGGCTATTGGATCACGCTTGGAGTTTGGCTTTGGGAGATACCAATAATGGTACTGCTGAATCTGGAGATCCGCTCCGTCTTAGAAATTCTGATTCTTGGGGCTACGAAGCCAATTCTCCAATGGCCCTGTATGGAGCCAGACCAGTAGTCTACGGTCATTCGTGAGTATCTAATTAATTACTATATTAAAGCTTCAAAACTTTCTAATATATTGAACTAATCAGTCACATGGTGTTTTCAGTGCAAACAAAACCTCTGGTATTTTCCTACATAACGCAGCTGAACAATGGATAGATGCTTCTTCTGGATCAGAGGGCAAGGACCCATCAGTTTATTTCATCGTAGAGAGAGCAGCGTTTGATCTATTCATACTTCTAGGGCCTACTCCCAAAGAAATCGTTAGGCAGTTTACAGGACTAACAGGCAAAGCTCATTTACCTCAGGTAATTTATATATATTTTGCTTCACCATAGACGGTTTTAGTAAAAGTTTAAACAGTAACAGGATCAACTATACAGGGTGAGTCATGAGGAACTGTACATACTCCTACCTCGTATAGAGGCTGCTATGGGGAATAACAAATGACCATTAAAAAGTGGCTGCTCCTCTTGTTTAATAATATACAGGGCGAGTTTGGTATTTTGACAGAAATTTATATTCGTCATAATTTTTGAACGGTCAGATCGATGTGTCTCTTATTTTTGTCAATCGTTAAACTATTACCACCTAATCAACTACTTTATTCAAACTAGAAAAAAATCAGGT
The DNA here is from genome assembly GCF_917563875.1 of Diabrotica virgifera virgifera. Classification (NCBI taxonomy): domain Eukaryota; kingdom Metazoa; phylum Arthropoda; class Insecta; order Coleoptera; family Chrysomelidae; genus Diabrotica; species Diabrotica virgifera. Next base: position 198,489,518 of record NC_065450.1, on the reverse strand, counting down.
CCAGCTTTAAAAAATTAGTTCGTTTGAGTCTTAGAAAAAATTTCACCCTGTATAAGCTTTTTGAAAACTCTAATATGAATTTTACAAATTAGACAAATAGGCAATTAAAATGGCATATTTATTTTTTTTCCCCACATGAATACTTAATTTTTTATAAAAAAATCAAATTTGACTATGAATAATAATTAAAAGTTTGGTAAAGTGAACCATAGATTTAAAAAAATTTACTTTTATTACAAAAATTAAATTTTTTTGGACAAATATTTAATTTATGTTACCACCCAATCAACTGATTTATTTAAACTAGAAAAAAATCAGGCCCGGATTTAAAAAATTATTTCGTTTTGGTCTTAGAAAAAATTTCACCCTGTATACGCTTTTTGAAAACTGTAATATGAATTTTCCAAATTAGACAAATAGGCAATTAAAATGGCATATTTATTTTTTTCTCCACACGATTACTTAATTTTTTATTAAAAAACAAGTTGGTCAAAATCGGAACTTTAACCTAAAAATGAAAAAAAAAAGATGAAATCACGGTTTAACTCGCTACAACGTTCCATTTAAAAAAATTTTTCTGAAATTTTGAGAGCACATATCTCTTATCATGACTATGACAATTTTTGTAGACTTTCAGTCTTCTTCTCGTAAAAGTTATGAATTTTTAAAAATAAAAGGTGAAGCTTCGTGAATTTCAAAGTTAAATCGCAAAAATTAAGTGAAAAAATTTAAAATTTATCTATTTGATCACGTCTATGTTAAACTATAGAGTCCAAGGAGAAGTGTTATGGGGAATTTTAAATCTAGACGTGTTATAGAAAAAAGAATGGTGAAACTGTTAATTTTAAGAAAAATGTTGTTTAATTTTTTTTATTTTTATGGTAAAATTGCGATTTCGACAAATTTTATTTTTTAATAAAAAATTAAGTAATCGTGTGGGGAAAAAATAAATATGCCATTTTAATTGCCTATTTGTCTAATTTGTAAAATTCATATTAGAGTTTTCAAAAAGCGTGTACAGGGTGAAATTTTTTCTAAGACCCAAACGAACTAATTTTTTAAAGCCGGACCTGATTTTTTTCTAGTTTAAATAAATCAGTTGACTGGGTGGTAACATAAATCAAATATTTGTTTAAAAAAATTAATTTTTGTAATAAAAGTTAATTTTTTTTAAATCTATGGTTTACTTTACCAAATTTTTACTTCATAGTCAAATTTGATTTTTTTATAAAAAATTAAGTAATCGTGTATGGAAAAAAATAAATATGTCATTTTAATTGCCTATTTGTGTAATTTGTAAAATTAATATTAGAGTTTTCAAAAAGCGTATACAGGGTGAAATTTTTTTAAGACCCAACGAACTAATTTTTTAAAGCCGGACCTGATTTTTTTCTAGTTTGAATAAATTATTTGATTAGGTGGTAATAGTGTAACGATTGACCAAAATAAGAGACACATCGATCTGACCGTTCAAAAATTATGACGAATATAAATTTCTGTCAAAATGTGAAATTCGCCCTGTATATTATTAATCAATGGGAGCAGACACTTTTTAATGGTCATTTGTTATTCCCCATAGGGGCTTCTATACGAGGTAGGAGTATGTACAGTTCCTCATGACTCACCCTGTATAAGAGCACTATAGGCTCTAGAGGCCCTAGGCTTCGATAGTCTTGACTAGATTGTTCTACTTTTTCCTTCACTTGTTCTCTCCAATCCCTTGTATCCATTTCTTCTATGTCAGTCCGGACCGGACGGCAACAAACCACTTCCTTCGTGACCTTCCCCTTCTTTTCTTTCCTCCTCCTTTTATTTCCTCCTACTCTTTCCTTGTTCTACTACTTGTAACTCTTTCTTGTGGCATTCGTGAAACATTTCCCAACCATCTAACTCTGCGCGCTGATTTTCTCTGTTATTTTAAGTCTCTTATATATCTCTCTTAACTCCTGGCTTGTTCTTCTGCGCCATTCGCCACCAAAAACTTTTTCAAGATTTATCTCTCGCAAATCTCTAGCTTTCTTCTTCTTTCTGATGCATTGTCCAAATTTCACATGCATACAACACCGTTGGTCACACTACTGTTTCATAAGTTCGAATCTTGGCTGCCCTGGATACGTTTATTGCTTTCAACAGTGCGTTTCATGATCCTACTGCTTTGGTACCTTTCAACAGCCGTTTATCTATTGAAGAAACTGATTTGAAAAACTTCCTTCTATCATTAAATTATTGACTGTGTTAGTTAGCGTCATTTTAAATAATCCTATCAGTTTCTCTGATATTAGGGTGAACTGCTTTATCTAAATCAATGTTTTATATTTGTAAATAAACTACCAAATTTTCAGATCTGGGCACTCGGTTACCACCAGTGCAGATTTTCCTACAAATCCCAAGACGACGTAAAAGACGTAGTAGCTCGTTTGGATGAAAACGATTTTCCCTGGGACGCCATTTGGTTAGACGGTGACCACACAGATGACTACAAATGGTTCCACTGGAACCACACCACTTACACTGATCCCGTTGAGCTACAACAAAACATTTCTGCTACCGGAAGGGTCTGCGTTTCAATTTCTGATCCCCACATCAAAGTCGACGATGATTACGACGTCTATGCCGGAGCTAAGGGCAAATACTTCACCAAATGGGCAAACGGAAGTGAATATGTTGGTAAGTTGTAAAATTACACTATTTAATTCGTGTATCACAAAATCTATATTTATCTTTGTGTCTAGCTGATTGTTGGCCCGGAGCATCCAGCTGGATCGACTATTTGAACCCTGAAGCCGCTGACTATTACTCGACTTGGTTTTCTTTTGAAAAATTCAACGGTAGTACTCCAACGTTGGCTGGAATCTGGAACGACATGAATGAACCTGCTGTATTTGATGATAGTACAGAAAAGACCATGCCTTGGGAGGTACAGCATTATGGAGGTGTCGAACACGGAGATATTCATAATATCTACGGTCTTCTTCATGTAAGTAATCTTTCTAGCAGGAATGTTGTACGTTTCTCACAGCATGCCTTTATGTAAAAGCTATTGCAACATTTATTGAACTTCTAATTTTAGGTCAAATCCACCCACAAAGGTCTAATGGCTAGAGACCAAAATGCAAAACGTCCTTTCGTTCTAACCAGATCCAACTTCGCAGGATCACAAAGATACGCTGCTATGTGGACCGGTGATAACAGCGCCACTTGGGAACACTTTGCCAACTCCATTTCTGAATGCATGAATGCCAATATGCTGGGAATGGTATTCTGTGGAGCTGATATCGGAGGCTTCATCGGCGATCCGTCCGACGAACTTTTACAAAGATGGTATCAGGTAAATATCAGAAGAAATATTCGATCAAAAGCCTTTTTGAAACTGACAAATTTTGTGTTTAGGGAGCAGTTTGGACTCCTTTCTTTAGAGGACACTCCAGCAGAGAGAGCAAACGACGTGAGCCATATCTATTTTCCAAAGATGTTCAAGATGTCATCCGAAATGCTTTAAGACTGCGTTATCAACACATTCCAGCTATCTACACCCTCTTCTACGAACATACAGTTACAGGAGACCCTATTATCAGCCCACTCTACTATCAATACCCACGAGTTAACGACAGAGATACTCAAACAATGATTGGTAAGTTGTACCATATTATTAACACCATAGTTACTTCCTTTTTATTCCGCTTAATAACTTTTTAATGTATACCACTCCAGAAACTACGGTATGCGCAAAATAAACAGTACTGAAATTCGTATGCCTCAAATTTGTATGTGCCAGGCGCCAACACGTATTGAGTGGTTTCAGAATGTCGTTATAACGTATGTGAAGGTCGTAATAATGTTAGGTGCTTCAGAATGGTTCTCAGTTTGACAGAAAAAAAATTTATGGTGGAGTAGTATTTTCGGTCATACGGAAAAGGTCACGAAAACGGTCCAAACTTAAAATTAACAAAAGTTTCAGCAGAACGGGAAAATTTGTGACCCTGCCATGGAGTCTCTTCGAATACTACGCGATAATTTTGGGAGTTGCCACTCACCAGAACTAACGCCACCAGATACGTACATTTGGGGAATGCTGAAGGAGTCAGACAGATCCAACGTCTGCCATTTCGGAATTGCGGACTAGAATAAAGATTTTTTCGTGCCAGAGGCACTGGCGGATCTAGAAATTTGCCTTGGGAGGGGAAATTTGCCTTAGGGGGAAACTTCCAATGAAAACAAAACCAAAATAAATAAAAAGGATAAAATCAGATGACATAAAAGACATAAATAATAACTTATAGGCATTAAGTTCCCTTAATTTTCCTAACTGGCGTGTTTATTGGGTTTAATTTGTCTTTCTGTGGTTTCGGTTTCATGTCAGCTAATATATTTTTATGTTTGAACAATTTTTTTTTCTTTAATTTTGGACCTTGTTAGGGGGAAATATCCTCATTTTCTCTCCCCGAAAATCCTCCACTGGCCAGAGGGCCCCTATAACATATATGGGGAAAGTGCGCCGCGTGTCGTTGTGAATAATGATTGCAAGGCTATATCATGTAGGTATACTAGATATACAGAGGGGGCCAAATAAAAGAGTCCAGCTCGAAATTTTTCAGTATTTATTAGATTTTATGGAAATGACGAAACAGGTCGATTTTTGATCTAAGGGGGACACAGATCTGTCATTTGTCAACGCCCTCCCTTCCCCTTCCACCACCCCTTATTTTTAAATAGGGAATAGAGGTCGTGTGCTAGCTCATTTGAAAGGTTATTCAATTCTCTATTCAGTAATATAAACATTAACATAATTATTTGTACAAAGTGTCCAAGAAAAATTATTTTGAATTAAATTAATTAACACAAAAGGAAGAATGTATGTAATTTATTTAATTCAAAATACATTCTACTGCTGTCACCAAACAGAAAGAAATGTTTTTTGATAAATAAACCTTCCTTTTCGCTTAATTTCAATCTTCAAGCTGCCACCCATCTGCCTCTTGGTAGGTTGAATATTGAATTTAAGCAACAAACAATGTTTATTTATCAGATAAACTTTTTTTTATTTTCTGTCAACAGTATAATGTATTCTGAGTTAAATAAATTACATATATTCTTGTTCTCATGATCATTTTTCAGTGCGTCACAGTTTTTCGATTTCTCTCTAATGCATTAAGTTTGATGAGACGGAAAAAGTGGTAGCTCCGTGATTAAACACAAAAATAATGCAGCATTATAATGGTTATACATATACATAAGATGTCTATTCCTAACCTACGTTTGATTCGTTGATATTTAGAATGCGCGTTTTTTCTAGCCAATCAAATACACGTATTACGAACATTTGACAAAAACTTCGTCCATTTTGGCCATTTTTTAGAAGTGTCAAAGAGTCAAGTGACGGTTATTATTCAGGTCATTATTTTGTGTACCTGTCATTTTGAAATTTCGAATTCGACTTCCCTTGTGTTTCACAACGTTTTTGTGCATTATTTTGTGTTTTGGTTTAGAATTTAGTTCGTTAAAAGTTAGTCATTGGCGTGAGGAGGCTAGAGACATTCAAGATGTACCGAAGAGTGCTAAATATCTTATGAGTAGATAGAATAGCCAACATGGAGGTAATGAGACTTACGCATAAGGAACGAGGAAAACTAACAAATAAGAAGAAAACTGAGATATATGGGACATGTGATGAGAGATGTATATCTAATACTCCAGATCATTATGCCAGAAAAAGATCCATAGTAAGGAGACGTAACTCATGGCTGAAGAACCTTAGGAACTGGTTTGGATGTAATAACAATGAATTATTTAGAGCCGCGGTTTCAGAAATAAAGATCTCTCTGATGATTGCCAACTTTTGAAGCGGAGACAACACCTAGAGAAGAAGATATAAACATAGTTTATGGATAGTTTTGTGTCATTTTTTAATGTTTCCATATTTATAAATTTAATTAACAATATTGTTTACTTTTTAATTTTATTCCCCTTTATAAAAAATACCTACATGTTAGCATATTGTGTAAAAATCAAATCTACTAAATTACTAATTATTAGTTTAATTCCACAAGCTTTTCACCTATGGCTAAGTACGATTCTGGCATCTGTCAGATTCGTCAATAATTACATGAAATAAGTCTCGACACACCCAATACAGTATATGACGTCATAATTAATGACGCACTGAAAAATGATCATGAGAACAAGAATATTCTTCTTTTTGTGTCAATTAATTTAATTCAAATTTTTGTGTCAATTTTTCTTGGGCACCCTGTACAAATAATTATGTCAATGTTAACATTACTAAATAGAGAATTAAATAACCTTTCAAATAAGCTAGCACACGACCCCTATTTCCTATTTAAAAATAAGGGGTGGGGAAAGTGGAAGCGAGGGCGTTGACAAATGACAGATCTATGTATCGTAAAAATGTGTCCCCCTTAGATCAAAAATCGACCTGTTTCTTCATTTCCTTAAAATCTAATAAATACTGAAAAATATCGGGGTGGACCCTTTTCGTTGGGCCACACTGTATAAATAATCATAAACATTTCAATATTCATTTCTGTACTGTTTATTTTGGTACTGTATTAATTCTGGTACTAAACTAAACTCATTATTCTTCAGGTGCTGATATAATGTCAGTTGCTGTCACCAAACCTGGTGTAAAATCTGTCGAAGTCTATTTCCCTGGTGGCTACTCTGACACTGATCCCTTCGACAAACAGACCGACTTCTGGTATAGAGCTGATCAGAAGCAATTCTCCCAATATAGAGCTGGACTAGTTGAACAGATAGAAGTGGACATCACTAGCGTCAGTATGATTTATAACATGAAAATGATTTATAACTAATTTTCTATGTACTAGGGTGGTTCGATAAGTACTTAGCCTTCAAAAGAAAAACGAAAATTTTGGAAAAGTAGCGATTTATTTTTGAACGTTAGTCACTTTTTAGCAAGATACACATGGCCCAATGATTCTCCACCGTCTATAACCCATCTAAAACATACCTTTTCTCGACGCCTGCAAAGTAGACTTCCGTGACGGTGATGAACTCGTTATTCGACTTAAGTTTTTCAAGTTTGGAAACAAAAAGAAGTTGTATAGGCCCAAATCTGGAGAATGAGTTGGATGAAACAATAGTTTATAGTCCATTTCGACAAATTTGGCCATGGCGATGGCGGAGGTGTGAGCCGGACCGTTGTCATGGTGGAAGAATATTTTTTCTTCGCCAATTGGGGCTGTTTTTGCTGAAGTTCGACGTCAAATCGGTCCAATAATGCCATATTGTAAAGCCCTATGATCGTTTTGCACTTTTCCATGAAGTGAATATGTATAAAGCACACCCTGTGAATCTCAGAAAATGGTGGCCATCAGCTTTCCGGCCGATTGGACAGTCTTCAACAAGTCAGTCTTCTGAACAATTAATGCAGGTCTTGGAATCAAAGAAGTTGGACTACAATGACCACAGGATTATATCGAATTTATACTATAAACAACGAGCAAAAGTACTTGTTAACGACCAGCTGTCAGAGGAAATTGAAATCAGACGTGGAGTTAGACAGGGATGCGCGTTGTCGCCAATTCTTTTTAATGTCTACTCGGAAGAGATCTTGAAAAAAGCTTGAGGGTGAAACAGTTGGAATAAAGGTAAATGGATTTCCCATTAACAACATTAGATATGCGGATGACACTGTCATCTTAGCTGAAAATATTGGGGATCTTCAGAGGCTGGTGACCAGAATAGCAGAATTTGGACAAGAATACGGGCTAACAATGAATGTCAAGAAGACAAATTTTATGAGAATATCGAAAACTCAAAGAAATAACGAAAATCTCTTCATAAACGGATCCAATATCGAACGAGTCGACCAATATGCATACCTTGGAACAATGCTCAACTCCCCAAGAGATTACTTACAGGAAATCAAAATCAGAATAGAAAAGGCTAGAGCAAATTTTAACAAAATGAGAAAAGTGCTCTGCACAAGAGATTTGAAGTTGGAGCTGTTGGCTAGGTGCTACGTTTTCTCGACTTTGTTTTATGGAATGGAAGCTTGGACCTTGAATGCTGCATCAATGAAAAAACTAAAATCATTCGAGCTGTGGGTGTACAGAAGAATTCTGAAAATGTCGTGGACAGAACACGTCACAAACAAAGAGGTTCTGAGAAAGATGAATAAAGAAATGGAAATCTTAAATACCATCAAAACAAGAAAATTGGATTATCTCGGATATATTACACGTGGAGAGAGATACAGCTTGCTCCAATTGATTATGTAGGGAAAGATTCAAGGAAAGAGAAGCATAGGGAGACGCAGAATATCGTGGCTGCGCAACCTGAGAGAGTGGTACGGATGTACATCAAATGAAATTTTTAGAGCAGCCGTCTCTAAAATACGAATAGCTATGATGATTGCCGACCTCCGCCGCGGAGATGGCACTTAAAGAAGAAGAAGGACAGTCTTCGCCCTCCTCGGAGCACGTTCGCGGGGTGACGTCCACTGTATCTAATATTCCTTGGTCTCTGGTCTGGTGTATACCAGTGGAACCATGTTTAGTCGACGGTTATGAAACAACGTAGAAACTCATTTGGATTACGCTTGAACAGCATCATACACTGCTCTGAATTTGTCTCATGGTTGCGTTTATTGTTCGGAGCTGGAAATTGCAGCAGCCATCGCTCCGACATCTTTTTTATGCCCAAAATTTTATGCAGGATGTGACCAACGAGATCTCTTGAGATGTGTACTGTCTCAGCTATCTCACGCATCTTCAGTGAGCGGTCTACCAATACTAGATCGTGGATTTATTTCACGTTATCCTTAGTGGTAACCGTTTTCGGGCACCTGACTTATTAAAAACCGACGTGTCACCGCGTTGAAATTCTATTTAAACTAACTTTGACGGTATCCGTCGAAGGACAAGAGTCACCGTTTACAAAATTCAAGCGCTTTTTGATTTCGTGCGGGATTTCCCTTCTAAAAACAAGAGTCGAATCACCGATTGATTTTGGTCTTTTTTCATTTTTCTTAAATCCCCAAACCGGTCCGCTTACACACTCGGTCAAAACAACGGGTCTAATTTGGCTGATATTTTGACATAAGCCGTCCACAAGAATGTATTACACGATGGTAGATTTCTTTTGCGACAGTGGCGCCATCGCGCGGAGAAGCTAAGTACTTCTCGTACCAACCTCTAAAGCGAGATATCTCATAGAAAATTGGTACGATCTTTAAGCTTAGCACGGCCCTTTTAAAAATCCAAAACTAAAGCTTTATACAATTAAGCACGTACATATGGGTGTCCCCGAAAATAGTGCGTTCCTTAAAGGTATAGGTAGAAGGCACCATGTAGAGCAAAAAAGTCTTATAACATTTTTTCTTAATTCAACCGTTTGGCCAAAAAACCAAAACACATTTTGGTTTGCAATTTGAAATCTGACAACTATGTATACGAAAATCTAAAAATAGACAATCACAATTCAAAAATAGCTGGGGCATGGACCTTTATTATTTACATTAAACCTTGTCTTCCTCCTCAACAAACAAACAAATTCTTGTTTTGTTTGATTTTCAAACATGGGGTGGTATAATTATTTTACAGGTGTACCTGTCTGACCTACATTTTTCTGGTGTCAATAACCATGTCACAAACAGTTCTTGTACAGTGATGCCAAATTATTTAATTTAATGAAAATAAAAGTTCGCTTATATGGAGAACAATGTAATTTTTTTTTGGGAGCGGTTAACTTTAGAAAAAAATGTTATAGGACTTTTTTATTCTACATTGTGTATTATATCCATACCTTAAAGGAACGCACTATTTTCGGGCACACCCTGTATAAAATTATTACTATAATTTCAGAGTTGTGTACATACAATGTGTATTTTTAAGTTGCTGGTTTAAGGTAGATTAGAGAGGGATTGTGATATATGGACAATATTATAAGTACATAAGTTTATAAAAAATTACATAGAAGTAAAACTTCAGTTTGTATGATGTAATAAAATTTTATTATTAAAACTTTCTTAAAAAGTGTCGTCCAAATGGAGTAAAAAACAGAACGTTTTCGATCTGATTTAGATCATCCTCAGTGCATTCCGTAAAGTAAAAGAAACAAGCACACTAGGTTTAATGGTGACATCAAAATATATGGTTTAGTTTAAATATTTGTTTAAAGAGCAACATGGCTTTCTTGCTCCAATTAAACGCTAGGTTCTTGTCAGTTTGAATGACACAGACCCAAAAGATTTTGGTGTGTGTCTAAAACAGTGATACTCAACCAGCGGCCCGTGGGCCGCATGCGGCCCCCTGGCGTTTTTATGTGGCCCGGAGGCTAACTAAAAAGCCCTGTAAACGATGAAATTATTTTGAACTTGAGTAAATTAGTTGGTGGTGGCTTTTAGTATTTTTTGCGACATAACAGAAAAACTTAATCGTCGTTTAAAAATTCAAAGGTAAACATAAAATTATTTCGCAGTTGACAATTAAAGTATTAAAATATAAAAAATCTGCATAACTTTTCGACATTGGTAAAAGCTCAACAAGATGGAATTGATATATCTCCAGAAAACTATGCTACTATTTCTAATTACTTATACTTAGTTTTCTTAAGCAATGAATTTCAGGAATGTTTTAATGATTTGCCAAAAATTAGGAAATGTCTTCTATTAGTGGAAAATCCCTGGCACTTAGAAGTAGCCGCTACTACAAAACTTGCGGCATTGGGATTTAATAGCGCAAAGTTGTCAGATAAACTAATTGATAAAGTACTGGATAACTATAAAACTCTCAAAAGTTGAGTTTACTTTCTCCTCACATTCTTTGCTTCAACATAGCTCTGTGAATCCTCATATTTAAAAATGAAAATATCCAAAAAATTCCCAAAAAACTCCCAAGAGGCAGGTGGGTGGAAGCTTGAACATTGAATTTAAGCGAAAAGCAATGTTTATTTGTCAAATAAACATTTTTTTTGAGCAGATGGGACGTGAATTATTTAAAATTCCCTCATCATAATTTCCTCGGCATCCTGTATGATTTATGATTTTTGAAACTCTCAGGAGTCTGTAACCAAAGAAAGTATTTCACCTGTTGTCAATCTGATAGTATGGGAACGATATTTATTGTCGTTTTTTGTGCTACTTCGATTGATAACTTATTTTGTTTTATTTTTTTTTTCTGTTTTCTGACAATAGTAAAATACATTTTGAATTAAATAAGTGACATACTCCTTTTGTACCAATTATTTAATTCAAAACAAAAATTTGTGGGCACCCTGTATACATAATTATGTTAATGTTTATGTTACTGAATATAGAATTGAATATCCTTTCAAATGAGCTAGCACACAGCCCCTATTCTTATTAAAAAAACATAGATTAGTCATCACACAGATGGATGACGTCACTAGTATGACATATAAATGTCAAAAATCATTATTTAAAAATAAAAATCGACCTCTTTCATGATTTTCCTTAAAGTCGTCGGCTTACTAAATAACGAATTTATTCCTTTGCACCATACTGTATATTACTTCACCTAGATTGCGGCCCGCAAGTTGTGGCAGTAGCTACTATGTGGCCCAGGAGAAAAAGGTTGAGTATCGTTGAATATCTGGTCTAGAAGAAAGAGTTCTGAACTTCGTTAAAGCACAGGGGTCGCAATCAAGGGTATGTGACACAACAATACTAATAGAATTATCTTATTCTTTAATGTTTTATAAAATTCCATTCAATTTTTAGTCGCCAGTGTTCTACAGAGCTGGAAGCATCGTCTTCGTCCTTGAAACCCCCAGAAAATCAGCAGTTGAGGCCAAGGATGACTTCTACTCGATATATGTCAACGTTGATAGAGTAAGTAAATAAAAAATACATATTTTAGTTCCATGTGCTATAACGTGATCAGACCAGTTATTCAATTGTTTGTATTTTTTAGAGGAATTCAGCTAAGGGTCGTCTATACAAAGATGATTTGTACAGCTTCAATTATCAAAAGGACAACTACTTCTATAGTGAAGCCAAGTGGATTCCAGGATCTGAAAAAATGTATATGACGTAAGTATTTTTGTGTTTTTATATCTTCTAAAGCCGATCATCATCATTCAGCCTTCTGCATCCAAAGTTGATGATAGGCCTTCGCTAATTTATTCTAGTTCTGTCGGTCTTGAGCTTTCTGCAGCCAATTCCCAGCGATTCTTCCCACGTTGCCTATCCATCGTGCCTACCTCTGCTTCTTCTGTCTGCTCGTGGTCTTCACATTGATATTTTTTGGGTCCATGGCCCGACAAGTTCCATTTTATTTATGTTGTGTGCTCTATGACATCTGTGACGTCTGTCCTTCTTCTTATTTCCTCGTTTCTAACCCTGGCTCTGAAGTTCAGTTCAAGTAACTATCGTTATCGTTACATTCATCTTTGGGCCATTCTGAGTTTGCTTGCTGTGGCCCTTAAGATGCCCGTAAGCAGAGCCGTAGCTACCGCCGTATCAGCCGTATCAATTATACGGGGCCCCCGACATTGAGGGGCCCCAGCGCGGCATGTCAAAACAAAATTCCATTCAAAATGTGTGTATTGTTTGTATATCGACGTTTTCGTGAAATGGATTCTTTATCTACATACAAACTATATTTATGCACAGGTACCTATCTATTTTCTGCCTCTCGCCTTTCTATAACTACAGAGCTTTTTGTTTTCAAGCTAATTTGTATTGTCTATTCACCGTTGGCTGTGTGTGAGACATTGTATAATGTTAATGCCAAATTGCAATATTTTTTAATCGCTTTACCTTTGAATATTTGAAACATTGAAACACTGTGTATTGTTTGATTATATTTTCGTGTAATCTGTTCTTTATCTATAAATTGTATTTATGTATATCTATGTATTTGCCGGTCGCTCGCCATTAAAGTACAGAGTTTCTTTGTTTACGTTCATTTACCCTTGGCTTGAAAAAACTGAATATGTTTTAAAATAATGAGTCTCAACAATTCAAATCTATTTTTCGACTTTGGTTTATTAAAGTTTATTAGGTTTATTATTATTATCATCTATATTTGGGTGTTATACGCAGAACTTATTAGTTTCTAAAGTTGAATTATGCAATTTACAATTTATTTAAATTTTGCAATATACAGTTTCATTAATAATTGGAAATATATAACTGTAGATTCGTGGTCTCAAAATATTAAGATTTAACCCAAATCACCTAGTCCTAAAATGCTTCCTAATGGAGATAGAGCTCTTTGAACAAGGCGTCTTGTAATTAGTTTTTTTAAATACCTCCAGAACACTTCCATTTAGAGAAACGAAAACTTCTACGCCTATTTATATTCCAGAGATTAATTGTCTCCATAAATTGTGAATTTCTAGTATAGGTCATGGGCGTCCGTTTTGGGTAGGGCAAAGGTTATTTTATCGCATAACCTTTTTGTTTTTAACTTTTAAGCCTTTTTGACACTGGAGTATTAAATTGTGAGATATTTTAGTAATAAAAGGTACTCTTGATTTAAGTCGGTAGGATACACCGTTTTCTAGAAATGTCGATTTGAAAATTTTGTGTTTTTAATTTGAGAAAAATTTTCAAAAAAAAAGCTATGAAAACAAAAAACGAAAACTGGTACGTTTACTCCAGAGATGAATATTGTCTTAATTTTGAAGCATTTTTGACACTAGATTTTAAATTATGAGGTATTCTAGTACTAAAAGTTACTCTTGCTCTAGGTTGGTAAAATACAACCTTTTTTTTTAATTTTTTCAAATTTTTTACAAATTCAAAAAACGAATCATTTTCAAATCGATTTTTCTATAAAATGGTGTATCCTACCGACTTAAAGTAAAAGTAACTTTATACTAGAATACCTCACGATTTAATAATCCAGTGTCAAAAAGGCTTAAAAGTCACAGATAAAAAAGTTATGCCATAAAATAACCGTTGCCCTACCCAAAGAGGACGCATATGACCGGTACTAGTAATTCGCAATTTATGAAATCGATTTATCTCTGGGAGATAAATAGACGTACCAGTTTTCGTTTTTCTAAATAGAAGTGTTCTAGAGGTATTTAAAAAATACTAATTAAAAGACACCATCTTCAAAGAACTCCAGCTCCCTTAGAAAGCATTTTCGAAGTAGGTGATTTGGATTAACCATTAATATTTTGAGCCCAGGAATCTACAGTTAAAATATTTCCAATTATGAATGAAACACCCTGTATTGTTTTGTTTTATTTCATTATCTTTTATTTTGTAATAATATTGGCGATTTATGTAATTTCAGTAAATTGTATTTGTTATTGTTTTTTACCTAATCTTTGTAAGCTTTGTACATAAAATTGTAAAACTTTCAGTGACAATAAAGCATATTTTTATTCTGTTCTATACAAGCGTTTTTGCTTCTTTTGTTGAACATTTTTTTAGCACTATGCCATATCATTGGTGGCTGGTGGAAAAGGGCCCCGCGACAAACTTTGATATGGGGCCCCTGTGGGGCTAGCTACGCCACTGCCCGTAAGTCACACTTAAGCAGGCCACGCACTGAATCGGCATAGAGCGATCGGTTCGGCTAAGAGCAATCGGCAGATTTTGCTATACATGGAAATAAATGAGCCACCGCGCACCGCCTAAGAACGTTCGACAGTCGAACGTTCTTAGGCGGTGCGCGGTGGCTTATTTATTTCCATGTACAGTAGACTCGCGATTATCCGAGTCTCGGTCATCCGAGCCCCTCGGTTAACCGAGGCAAAAGTCATAAGAGGTGAGTTACAATTTTCAACCTTGACGCAACATCGCCGCCTCAAAATCAAAAAAAGGAATAAAGCTTATGCAAAATCAAAGACTTTTTTAAACGGTAATATTGATAAGGTAAATATTTTTATCTTTTATAGACAGTACTGTATTACTTTTGTCATTAAAATATCCATAGTTATGATTATTTACGTGTTTTTCTATCAATATAACCAATCTCAGTGTTAACCGAGTTTTTCCGTATCCCAGGTAGTCACGGTCCCAGTTACCTCGGATAATCGCGAGTCTACTGTATAGCAATATCTGCCGATTGCTCTTAGCCGAGCCGATCGCTCTATGCCGATTCAGTGCGCGGCCTGCTTTAGACTAGAAGCGCACAATAATAGACACACGTCTTCTTTTTCAAATAATTGGCATGTTGCTCTTGAAGATGTCTGATAGAGCTCTATATGCGGCTTATGTTAATGTGATTCTTCTTTGTATTTCAGACATTTGGTTGCCTCTGACAATATGGATTTTATGATCAAAGTATTTATCCCGTAGCTTTATTTCTTTTCATTTTCTTCAGTGTTAAAGTTGAATACTCACAGTTTTGTAAAAAAATAAGTGTCTTTAAAAATAAAATGAAAATTTCATATTTATTCAGTTGCAATGCGAAGGCAAAACAATCTTATTTTTTAACTAGAATACGGAGCGCAGTCCAGCCCTCTGAATTGACGATTTTCGACTCTTGTTGGAGTCTCATCGGAGAGAACGTAGGCCTGCTACTCCATACTCCAATTGACCAACACCGAGAGTTTATCCCCCACACCGCAACTGACGTGAATGGACTAGGTGACTAGCGTCATCTGGCAATAGAAAGATGAAGTAGTTTTCAATCCTAATAGCAATATTAATATTTAAAAATATTAAAATATTACTAAAATATTTTTAAATTGAAAACTTATTGGTCCATTTTCTTGGTAACACCTCCATGACTTCTAAAATTTGCAAGCCAGATGGATGCTGAAGCGAAGAAGACAAGAGGGAATTCAAAAACTTACAATTCACGACCCCGTCTGTTCAGCTGGTAAATTCCAACAAAAAATGGACCTAGTTACTCAAAGAAGTAACGACCGATATAAAAATAAAATAAAATAAATTTAAATTAATTAAATTTTTATTTTTATATTGGTCGTTACTTCTTTGAGTAGCTAGGTCCATTTTTTGTTGAAATTTACCAGCTGAACAGACGGGGTCGTGAATTGTAAGTTTTCGAATTCTCTCTTGTCTTCTTCGCTTCAGCATCAATGTGGCTTGCAAATTTTAGAAGTCATAGAGGTGTTACCAAGAAAATGGACCAATAAGTTTTCAATTTAAAAATCTTTTAGTAATATTTTAATATTTTTAAATATTAATATTGCTATTAGGATTGAAAACTAGTTCATCTTTCTATTGCCAGATGACACTAGTCACCTAGTCCATTCACGTCAGTTGCGGTGTGGGGGATAAATTCTCGGTGTTGGTCAATTGGAGTATGGAGTAGCAGGCCTACGTTCTCTCCGATGAGACTCCAACAAGAGTCGAAAATCGTCGATTCAGAGGGCTGGACTGCGCTCCGTATTCTAGTTGAAAAATAAGATTGTTTTGCCTTCGCATTGCAACTGAATAAATATGGAATTTTTATTTTATTTTTATATTGGTCGTTACTTCTTTGAGTAACTAGGTCCATTTTTTGTTGGAATTTACCAGCTGAACAGACGGGGTCGTGAATTGTAAGTTTTTGAATCCCCTCTTGTCTTCTTCGCTTCAGCATCCATCTGGCTTGCAAATTTTAGAAGTCATGGAGGTGTTACCAAGAAAATGTACCAATAATTTTTCAATTTAAAAATCTTTTAGTAATATTTTAATAATAAAACGGGATAATCCCCGAAGGTTGGCTGTATACCATCTAGTTAAATAAAATTAACATGAAGTAAAACTCCCTAGTGTAGTTGGTATATTTAATAAAAATTCTAAAAAAATTTTAAAAATCCAAACGGATTACGTTCAAACGTTTTCGGACTTATCAGTCCATCATCAGTGAACTCTCTGTCCTTGCTAAATAGCCACAATGCCAAACACTGGTCAAGATGTATGTTCTAACTACATGGTGAAATCTGTTAAACAATTTGGCTTACATTGGATGCCAACGGATTAGTACTAGGTACATGATGCTCTACTCCATTAATTAAGAGATTTTTTATTATGAATAGGTCTACATTGAACTACGTTTAGTCTTTAGATTGACAGACTAAACGTAGTTCAATGCAGACCTATTCATAATAAAAAATCTCTTAATTAATGGAGTAGAGCATCATGTACCTAGTACTAATCCGTTGGCGTCCAATGTAAGCCAAATTGTTTAACAGATTTCACCATGTAGTTAGAACATACATCTTGACCAGTGTTTGGCATTGTGGCTATTTAGCAAGGACAGAGAGTTCACTGATGATGGACTGATAAGTCCGAAAACGTTTTGAACGTAATCCGTTTGGATTTTTAAAAATTTTTTAGAATTTTTATTAAATATAACAACTACACTAGGGAGTTTTACTTCATGTTAATTTTATTTAATATTTTAATATTTTTAAATATTAATATTGCTATTAGGATTGAAAACTAGTTAATCTTTTTAAGTGTCTTTAATTTTTATACACGCAGTGCCCAAATTATTAAGAAATGCAGCTTAAAAGGTTAAAAGATTAGATGGCTTCTCAAGTTACATATAAAAAATTATTTCTCTCTTACAGGACAATTAGCGGTACACCCGATCAAAGCATCAGAGTATTTTACGTTAAAGTTGTAGTACATGAACTACTAGAGTCTGAAACAGGTAAGTTATGTTTCTATTTTTAAGAGAATTAAGAGACCCTTAAAATAAATCTGGGAGTCCCACAGGAATATTCCACGTCCCCAAAACGGTTTAAGCAATCACTATAGCCTTAGTCCAGTCGGGTTAGACGAATGACAGGCCTAACCTTGCATTAGGAGATGCCCCAAATTTTATTTTTTTAATCTTTAGGGGGGGGGGTCAATAGTAGTGTAAATTTAAAATCTCCACTGAATTCCGCCGTTGCGTTAGCCGCCATCTTGATTTTAAACGAGAACCGTTTTTGCTCAATATCTCCGCCATTTTCAACTTTTCGACAAAAAGTGTAACAACTAAAATTGTTGAAAATGTAATTTTCTATCATTTCTATTTTTACAATTTTTTCGTGCCATCGATATTTTCCGAGTTATAGCGGAAAATAGTGACAGTTTTATATAAATAGAGCATAATTATTGAATTATCTCGTTTATTGTTAGTTTTACGAGAAAAATGTTCCTATACAAAAATGAAGAGAATTCAATTTTACACAATTTTAGTTTCTTTAATTTTTTTGCTAAAGTTAATATTTAAGGTAGTATGTATGCGATAATGGCGCGAGCGTAGAACCTGATTGATTTTGTAGCAATTGTTTTTGTTCAATATCTACGCCATTTTCAACTTAAATTGTTCCAAATATGATTTCCTACAATTTTTTCATGCGGTTGATATTTTCCGAGTTAAGTGGGAAAATAGTAAAAAGTGGTGGGGGGAGCATAATTACTGAATTGAATCTTTTTTCAGAGCTGCCCCAAATTTTATAATTCTATCCTTTAGGGGAGACCAATAGTAGTGTAAATTTAAAATCTCGACTGAATTCCGCGGTTGCCTTAGCCGTCATATTGATTTTAAAGGAGAACCGTTGTTGCTTAATATCTCCTCCATTTTCAACTTTTCGACAAAAACGGTAGGAACTAAAATTGTTGGAAACACAATTTCCTACAATTTCTTTTCCACAATTTTTTTATGCGATCAATATTCTCCGAGTTAAGAAGGAAAATAGTGGAAGCGGAAGGGAAGCATAATTATTGAATTGTCTCATTTATTATTAACTTTACTACATAATTGTACATAAACAAAAATAAAGAGAATTATATTTTATACAACTTTTGAAAGATCCAATGAAACACCAACCAAACTTATACCAAGTACATAAAAGACATAAATAATAATTTATATGCATTAAGTTCACCTAATTTTATTAACTAGCGGGTTTTATTGGTTGAATTTGTCTGTCGATAATTAAGTTTCATGTCAGCTAACATATTTTAATATTTCAACAATTTTTTTTTTAATTTTGGACCCCGTTGGGGGGAATTTTTCCATTCCCCCCCTCTTAGACTCGCCACTGGTTTCCTCGAAAAATTGTAGTAAATCGTAATTGCAACAATTTCAGTCCTTACACTTTTTGTCGAAAAGTTGAAAATGGGGAAGATATTGAACAAAAACAATTGCTTTAAAATCAATCGGGTCTTACGCTCGCGCCTTAACCGCATACGTACTACCTTAAATATTGATTTTATCAAAAAAATGAAATAGATCAAAATTGTACAAAATTTAATTCTTTTCATTTTTGTATAGGTTAAAATTTGTTGTAAAAGTAATAATAAACGAGATAATTCAATAAATGAGTAATTATGCTTTAACTGTCACTGTTTTTCCCCATAACTCGGAAAATATGGACCGCACGAAAAAAATTATAATAAACGAAATTATAGAAAATCGCATTTTTAACAATTTCAGTTTGTATATTTTTTGTCGAAAAATTGAAAATGGCGGAGACATTGAGCAAAAGCCGTTCTCGTTTAAAATCAAGATGGCGGCTAACGCAACGGTAAATTTCAGTTGAGATTTTAAATCTATACTACTATTGACCCCCCTAAAGATTAGAAAAATAAAATTTGGGGCAGCTCCTAATGCAAGGTCAAATGGTATCCCCACTGGGCTACCTGTTTTTAAACCAGGAGGAGCAAACTCAAAAGACAGATTCACACCTAAAAACATCACTAGAAAAATTACCAAATATATCTTCATTTTGGTTGCTCATATCGGTCTTGTACGATAATCCATAAATATTATATTATACTAATACTTCACTAAAGAGGTCTAAAAACAACAGTTTTTTATATAAAAGCAAAATAAAAATCTAAAAATTAAAGGAATAACACAGAAAACACAAAAAATCGCCGATATAAATTAATGAACATAGGAAATGCCAAAAGTGTCAAAATTTCATAAATGTCAATAGTGTCAAAATTTCTAACAGTGGAGTAAACTTGCCTGCGGTTGGACCAATTAGAAACAAGCATTACGGCGCGGTAAATTTGAATTTCTAATTCAAATTTAAATTTAAAAACATCATCCCTGTTCCGAGGCATAATCCTGTTTCTATGGCTGTATGGTTTTAAAGACTATCAGTAAGGTGCTAACTTGGCTGTAGACCCCCTCCTCCTTTATCCGGGCTTGGGACCGGCAACAGTTCTGTCGATCTACTCGATACACCAAACTAAACTGTAGGCGGATATGGACAACTTACAAAACCCATAGATATAGGCAGCGGACTAAGACGGGGAGACTCATTGAGTCCTATGCTCTTCAATTTAATCATGGATGAAATCATCAAAAACGTCAACAAAGGAAGAGAATATAGAATGAGAAACAAAGAAGTAAAAATACTCTGCTACGCAGACGACGCAATATTGATAGCCCAAGATTAAGATTGTCTGCAAAGGAAAGAGCAAAAGAATTCAATATGACAATTTCATCTCAGAAAACTAAAACAATAGTAATCTGTAAAGAACCAATCAGATGTAAAATAGAAATTGATGGTATCAGCGTATCAGTATTGAACAAGTAAGTAAAATACGTTGAAATTACATTGTCAAGTTACGAAGACCTAGACAAAGAAGTGCGAAATCAAGTACAAAAAGCAAATAGACTGACAGGATGCCTTAATAACACTATATGGCGAAAACGACATATTAACACTGAGATGAAGTCAAGAATTTTTAAAGCCAGTGTAAGTAGACCAGGGCGCATCTGTAAAAATATTAGTACATTTGGACGTTGAGAGGTGACTCAAATTTTTTTGCCGAAATTGCTTGAAAATAACTCAAATAATAATATTTGAGTTATCCTCCCGCTTAAAAAGGTCCGGAACATTGTTTAAATAATCCAAATGTCAAAAACTGAAGGAAAAATTCGATTTTTTTCTTCGTTTTTTGATTATAACTTTAAAAGTATTCATTTCCGAGAAAAGTTGTACTGACATAAAAGTTGCGTAATAAAATTTCCTACAATATAGAATTGGATAAAAATTTAAAAAATAGTCACCCTTGTTGCAAGATTGCAATAATTGCGAAAAAACCTAGAAAAACAAGTATTCGTATTTTACTTTTTTCAACCATTTATGCTAAACTTAGGACCTTCATATTTCACGCAGAAAAACTTTATGATACAGTAAAATAATACTGTAAATTTTATTGAGATAGGTTCAATAGATTTTGCAAAATAAATTTTGCAATCCAGCTTTCGCAAAAAAATTCATTTCTTCAAAATGTTACAGGACTGAAAATAAAGCAGATAGCAAGTTGAAATTTTTTTTGCTTATTGAAGTGTACTTTACCTTTCATTTGCAATTTGTAAAACTAAAATCGATTAACTACCACGACGTCAGGAATTTTTTTAAATAAACATTAATTATTAGTGTTACGCGCAGGACAGTGGATAGTTTGCTCTGATTGGGCATTCCGGTGACCTTTGATAATGATTGATACATTTTAATTTTTATTACATTTCGATATAAATAAATAAATTTGTTTATTGCAAAATAAACACACATACTCTATCCTTTGAAATAACACTTTTTTAGCAAAAACTTTCTTTGTTCATATATTTTAACTTAGAGAATAAAAGTTTATTATTTTTAAACATATGCAATTGTTTAAACAATATTTCACAAACAATAATAAAATTAGTTTGATTTTTGTGGAATTAAAATATTAAAATACAACAAAATATAGAGTAAGAAAATAATATATTAAATAAAGGTTGGAAGAAATTTTGGTGGAAATCAACTTGTGTGAATCGAACACCGCTGTCCTGCGCGTAGCACCAAAAATTAATGTTTATTTAAAAAGTTTCCTGACGCCGTGGTAATTAATAGATTTTAATTTTGCAAATTGCAAATGAAAGGTACTTTACACTTCTATAAGCAAAAAAAAAATCAATTTGATATATTGCTTTATTTTCAGTCCTGGAACATGTAAAAAAAATGATTTTTTTTTGCGAAAGCTGGATTTCAAAATTTATTTTGCAAAATCTATTAAACCGATCTTAATAAAATTTACAGTGTTGTTTTACTATATCATAAAGTTTTTCTGGGTAAAATATGAAGGTCCTAAGTGTAGCATAATTGGTTGAAAAACGTCAAATGCGAATCCTTGTTTTTGTATGGTTTTTTTCGCAATTATTGCTATTTTGCAAGAAGAGTGACTAATTTTTAAATTTTTAACCAATTCTATGTTGTAGGAAATTTAATTGCGCAACTTTTATGTTAGTACAACTTTTCTCAGAAATGAATAGTTTTAAAGTTATAATCAAAAAAACAATAAAAAAATCGAATTTTTCCTTCATATGTTGATATTTTGATTATTTAAACAATGTTCCGGACCATTTTGAGTGGGAGGATAACTCAAATATTATTATTTGAGTTATTTTCAAGCTATTTCTGCAAAAAAATTTGAGTCACCTCTCAACGTCCATCTCAAAACAGATGCGCCCTGGACTAAAGACCAATAATGACTGACATATGCATCAGAAACAAGACCCGATACAGACACGACACAAACACTACTGGAAACGGCAGAGATGAGAGTACTGAGAAGAATTACAGGAAATACGCTGAGAGGTCGAAAGAGGAGTGGAAATATTAGAAGACAATGTAACGTACAGTGTATAAAGGAATGCACACTAAATGGAAAAAAAGAATGGAACAACCACATAACCAGAATGGGGGAGACACGTGTGGTCAAAATAACAAGAGATAAATCACCAATCGGTAGAAGTATCGACCGACCGCGCAAAAGATGCAGTGACAATCTTCTATAGAGATATGGAAGGCAGAATTGCCAATAAACAAGCAGAATTGCTTATAAAGAGGAAGAACAAGAAAAAGTTTAAAAACAGGGTACGGCACGGCGTATTTAAAAAGCTTTTTGTTCGTCTTTATAGATAGGTAGGTACTTATAAAAAGATATATATTTAAAAAACTAGATTCGAATAACTTGCATGCAACAAGTCGAACTTCTTTAATTAATATTTATCAAGTAATCAAGTACAATAAAAGAAAAGCACAAGATCTTTCAACTGAAGAAGCAAACCTTAAAATATATTTTTTTATGAAATAAACCAACATGCTGAGACAAGATAAATGCACATATAAAACGATAGTTTTTATGTTTGATTGACTTTAAGAAAGCATTTGACAGAGTATGATACCAGGATGTAATCCACCTTCTGCACACCAAAGTAAAAATATTCAATAGCAATGTAAAGGCAGTACTATTATACGGATCACAAACTTGGAGAATAACAAAACACAACACTGGAAAGATTCAATCCTTCATCAATAAATGCTTACGAAAAATTCTAAGAATATTTTGGCCCAACAGTATTACAAACTCAGACTTATGGAACAAAAAAGAAGCAAGAACCAATACATAAAGAAATAAGAAAAAGAAGATGGAAATGGGTGGGTCATACCATACTCTGCGGAAACCAGACACAGACATAACAAAACAAGCATTGGAATTCCAACCTTCAGGAAAACGGAAACAGGGGAGGCCAATAAATACATGGAAGAAAACAATTATTAAAGAAGCAGAAAACGTCGGCCTAACCTGGAAAGAAGTTAGAGAAAAAGCACAAGATCGGCAAAAATGGAGAATGACAGTAGATGCCCTATGTTCCAGTGGGAACTAAGAGGATAAGTTCAATCCACCTTCTATATAATAGAGAAGTTCCCCTAGATATCATTAAAAGTATTGAAAACATCTACCAAAACAATAAAATGGAAATCAGAATAGATGGATAACTTACAGAACCCATAGCCATGGGCAGCTCATGGAGCCCTATGCTTTTCAATTTAATCATGGATGAAACCATCAAAAGCATCAAAGAATAAAGAGTATATACAATGGGAAACAAAGGAGTAAAAATACTCTGTTAGGCAGACGACGCAATATTGATATCCCAAGATGAAGATAGTCTGCAAAGATTAGTCCACAGATTTAACATAAGAGCAAAAGAAATAAATATGACCATTTTATCTCAGGAAACTAAAACAATGGTAATCAGTAAAGAACCAATCACATATAAAATAGGAATTGATTTTTTAAGGTTTAAATGAAAGGTACCGGATGTCTTTTTCTAATATCCCCGCCAAATGGAAGTCAGCTCTCATTAGAGCTGTATACAATTACTTCCTGACGGTCTCCTCCTTTTTAACATTTTCCTATTTCCTTCAATTTTTCTTCCACTTTTTCCATATCGAATTTTAACACATTCTCGAATTTTTCTTACACCTTTTCAATTTTCTGTATTTCCTCAGCAATCTGGTTTACCTCTTCCCGCATTTTCTCTAAATAAAACTTCATATCTTCATATTTTTCCAACTCCCAACGAACAGTATCGTTCGTTGGCAGCTACTGAAGTCCTCATAGCAATCTGAAAGATGTTCCTCGAAAGTGACTCTAAAACCTCTCAATCCAACACGCTGTACTGGGGAAGATTTGATGCAGTCAATACATTGAAACACAGATTTTGCGATGTTTTAAAGTGCCTTTCAAGTCTAGTTCTGACAAGTAACAAAAAAAAAATGAAAGAGACAAAGCAACACAACTGAAAAAAAGAAACTAGAATCATTCAAATTTGTTTTGTTACTAGTCGTGCAAAATAAAATCCTTGAAATCCTCAACATAGTCTCGAAAACACTGCAATCAAAATCTTTGGACCTTTTAACAGCTTACAGTTTTCTTGAAGAGAGCATCCTAAAACTAACTGAAATGAGAGGACAATTTGAAACCTTCTTTGAAAAATTCTTCAAATATGTGCCAACGTTGCAACAAAAATAATGCAGAAGATGAAAAAACATTTCGATAAACTGTGCGAAGATGAAAGATTTCAAGATCAAGTTTGACCCAAGTCATGCTTTAGAGTAACCGTGTTTCAATGATCGATACATTATGCCATCAGTTAGACACTCGCTCTCAAGGAATGAAAGCAGTGTTAGATACGTACCGAATTGTTCAACCTGATTTTATTTTGAATGCAAACGAACAAGACCTTCAAAACAAAGCAATCAACTTCGTAAAACGTTTTTCAGATGATTGCAGATGAGAGATGGGGTTTACCCCTCCCCCCCTTCCGCTGGGGAGTAAACCCCCGGTAGGGGGCCGCAGATCACGTTTGCCCCGGGGCCCCCAACATCTACTTACGGCCCTGCTTGTAGATTACGATCCTTTTTTAAGCTCTCATTTAGCTAAGTATGGCAATAAGGGTACTGGAAAACCTTACTTATCTTCAAAGTTCTGTGAAGAAGTAACGCAATTGTTGAAGAAATTAAGGAAGCCGAATACCATTCCTAAAGTGTCGATTCAACATCAGGTTTGTCTCATATTGACCAGTTAACTATTATTATGTTAGTTCTTCTAATGCTAAAGTGTATGAGCGTTTTCTCACATTCCATACCCTTAAGTAGCCATAGTGGAGAAAATCTCTCTTCTGCTGTTTTAACCTTTTTAAACGACTGTGGCATTGATGTTAAAACACATGAGGGGACAATCATACGACAATGAGGGTTACATGTCAGGCAAATACAGTCTCCAGGCTCATTTATCTAAAATTAACAAACTTGCAATTTACATTCGTTGTGCCGCACACTCACTTAATTTTGTTGGAGTAAGTGCTGCATTGGTGCAATATCGTATTTTGGGTTTGTTCAGTCCATGTACTACTTTTTTTCAGACTCTACCCACTGTTGGGAAGTTATGATCAAATGCTTAAATGAAACTCGACTAAGCAATCCCATTTGCCACGATCTAGTCCTCAAAAGACCAGGCAGCACTAAATAGAGTTATCCACTTATTTAACTTTAGGCGCCTTATAGCATGGTTTGCCTAGGGGCCTCAATATTCTTAATCCGGGACTGAATGAAGACATTAGAAGAACATGTAACGTACATGTATAACTTAATGGACACTATGTAAATAGAAAAAAGAATGGAATAACCACATAAGCAAAAAGGGGGAGGCTCGTGTGGTCAAAATAGCATGAGCTAAAGCAGCAATCGGTAGAAGAAGTATCCACCGACCGCGCAAAATATGGAGTGACAACCTTCAATAGAGGTGTCAGTCAGCCAATGTACAAGCAGAATTATTTATAAAGAGGAAGAAGAAAAAGAACCGATAGTTAATATTTTAGGCGGTCGTATCTAGACAGATAGGACAGTTTATTCAGACCTAGACTTTTAGTACTCCCTACAACTAATTTTTTTAAATGACACTGCCTACAGTGAAACCCTTTCAAATTAAAGATTTATTCATTTATTCAATTGAAACGTACAATGATATGATACCTAATTTTTTATTAATCTTCGTTATTTTTTAGGTGAACTACAAATCAAGAAATCAATGTTTACGAAAACTTCAGGTGGAATTCCTCTTCATAAAATTGATATAGCCAAAGCATTAAGAGAAGGAAATGGAACATTAGAACTCAGCTTTTAATATAATGTTGTATTTTGTCAATATTATATGAGCTTCTATTATTTTTTACCATAAAATATTCCAAAAATTATGACATGTTTTTATTAAAAATCGCTCATTGACATCGATGCACCTCAGAAATGAGCTACTATAGTCCAGTCGGGTTAGACGAATAACAGGTCTAACCTTGCATTAGGAGCTGCCCCACATTTTATTTTTTTTAATCTTTAGGGGGGTCAATAGTAGTGTAAATTTAAAATCTCGACTGAATTCCGCCATCTTGATTTTAAACGAGAACCGTTTTTGCTCAATATCTCCGCCATTTTCAACTTTTCGACAAAAAGTATAACAATCAAAATTGTTGAAAATGTAATTTTCGTGCCATCGATATTTTCCGCGTTATAGCGGAAAATAGTGACAGTTATATACAGGGTGAGGCAAATAAAGGGCCTATTAGAAATATCTCGAGAACTAAAGGCAACAGAATAATGAAAATTTGAATTAAGGGGTATAACCGGAAGTTGCAAAGAGATGAAAATATTTTCATTAAATAGATCATCCTTCAAAACCCCTACATTCCAATTTTCATGATTCTGTTGCCTTTAAATAGAGCATAATTATTGAATTATCTCGTTGTTTGTTAGTTTTACGACAAAAATGTTCCTATACAAAAATAGAGAGAATTGAATTCTACACAATTTTAGTTTCTTTCATTTTTTTCCTAAAGTTAATATTTAACTTTAGGAAATAATAATAATAATAATAATAATAGTATCCTGATTGATTTTGTAGCAATTGTTTTTGTTCAATATCTACGCCATTTTCAACTTAAATTATTCCAAA
The DNA here is from genome assembly GCF_917563875.1 of Diabrotica virgifera virgifera. NCBI lineage: Eukaryota > Metazoa > Arthropoda > Insecta > Coleoptera > Chrysomelidae > Diabrotica > Diabrotica virgifera. The sequence goes on along the minus strand of NC_065450.1, from coordinate 198,462,304 downwards.
TATGATTTCCTACAATTTCTTTTTAACAATTTTTTTCATGCGGTTGAGATTTTCCGAGTTAAGTGGGAAAATGGTAAAAAGTGGTGGGGGGAGCATAATTACTGAATTGAATCTTTTTTCCGAGCTGCCCCAAATTTTATAATTCTATCCTTTAGGGGAGATCAATAGTAGTGTAAATTTAAAATCTCGACTGAATTCCGCAGTTGCATTAGCCGCCATATTGATTTTAAAGGAGAACCGTTGTTGCTTAATATGTCCGCCATTTTCAACTTTTCGACAAAAACGGTAGGAACTAAAATTGTTGGAAACGCAATTTCCTACAATTTCTTTTCCACAATTTTTTATGAGATCAATATTCTCCGAGTTAAGGAGGAAAATAGTGGAAGCGGAGGGGAAGCATAATTATTGAATTGGCTCATTTATTATTAACTTTACGACATAATTGTACATAAACAAAAATAACGAGAATTATATTTTATACAATTTTTGAAACTTCCAATGAAACACTAACCAAACTAAGTAGGTACATAAATGACATAAATAATAAATATATGCATTCAGTTCACTTAATTTTATTAACTAGCGGGTTTTATTGGTTGAATTTGTCTGTCGATAATTAAGTTTCATGTCAGCTAACATATTTTAATATTTCAACAATTTTTTTTAATTTTGGACCCCGTTGGGGGGAATTTTCCCATTCCCCCTCCTCTTAGACCCGCCACTGGTTCTCTCGAAAAATTGTAGTAAATCGTTATTGCAACAATTTCACTCCTTACACTTTTTGTCGAAAAGTTGAAAATGGGGAAGATATTGAACTGCTATAAAATCAATCGGGTCTTACGCTCGCGCCTTAACCACATACGTACTACCTTAAATATTGATTTTATCAAAAAAATGAAAGAAAACAAAATGTTACAAAATTTAATTCTCTTCATTTTTGTATAGGTTAAAATTTGTTGTAAAAGTAATAATAAACGAGATAATTCAATAAATCAATAATTATGCTTTAACTGTCACTGTTTTTTCCCCATAACTCGGAAAATATGGACCGCACGAAAAAAAATATAATAAACGAAATTATAGAAAATCGCATTTTAAATCATTTCAATTTATGTATTTTTTGTCGAAAAGTTGAAAATATCGTAGATATTGAGCAAAAACCGTTCTCGTTTAAAATTAAGATGGCGGCTAACGCAATGGCGGAATTCAGTCGAGATTTTAAATTTACACTACTATTGACCCCCCTAAAGATTAGAAAAATAAAATTTGGAACAGCCCCTAATGCAAGGTCAAATGATATCCCGACTGGGCTACTATGGTTTGTTTTTATGCCAGGAGGAGTAAACTAAAGAGACAGGTGCACACCCAAGAAAGTCACTAGAAAAATCACCAAATACATCTTGTTTTTTATTGGCCATATCGGCCTTCAACGGAAATCCATAAAAATAACGCAGAAAACACAAAAAATCCCCGATGGGTGTACGCTCTGAGCTTCGCTGGTGTCGCTCCTGGCGGATTACTAATTCAACTTTCACCGGTAATTTGTAAATTTATTATTTAATTGTTATCGCTTAATATTTACAACGCTAAAACGTAATTAAATTGTAACAGATTTTTTTAAGATTTTGCTAATCATTTTGACGTTCTATTGATGAAATATTAATTTCTTACTTCGGATACTTTCACAATTATCGTGTAGATGTCGCTAAGATTAATAGATTAATTTATAATTACATATTACGGAACATTAAAAAAACGTAAATTCAGTATTTAAAACGTAAGTATATTTAAGGTAAAAATATATACCATAGCTTTGACCAACTAATATTTTTTATAATTAATGTTTTTAATTTTAATTTTAAATTAATTACTTTGACATTTATGTCAAATTTCCGGTAAACGTTTACAGACTTGCCACTACGTACGAGCTCACAGCGTTATTTTGACACAGAAGTGTCAAAATTTTATATATGTCATTAGCGCCAAAATTTCATAACAATGGAATAAACTTGCCTGAAGTTGGAGATTTACAAATTACAAACAAACATTATGGCACGGTAAATTTGAATTACTCCTCTTGGCCTAAAAACAGACCATAAATCCTATTAGACAAGTTAATGTGAGTTCAAAAACAGTTAGACGAAGATTAAAAGAAGCAAACTTATAGCCTAGATGCCCTGCCAAAGTTTCAGGCCCTCTCCAAAATCATAAAACTCGTCGTTAAAATTTGTAAGAACACGTATTCAGTGAATATCGACAACTGTAAAATGTTCTTTTCCTATTGATCAGCTCAAGACCAGAATCCTATTGTGGAAGCCAGATGGTCGAAACCACGTCTACAGAAGGGGTGGAGAACAATTCGCCACCTGAAATCTCGCCCAGACCATTAGCGTTGCCATTAGTTTTAGAGGTGGTGGCAAAATGCTTTGAGGATTGGTGATTCTTACGTTCAACATATCCTGAAAGATCATGTTTTGCCATATTTTGATTACATTGGATATGACAGATTCATGTTAAGGAGCGATAATGCTCGACCACAAGCAGCTGCCATAGTGAGTAACTATATTGATGAGGTCCACATTCGAAGATTGGATTGGCCACCATTTATCCCAAATTTAACCCCAATTAAATCCAATAGAGCAAATGTGCGATCAGCTAAAACGCCGCATATGATGAAGAAATCCCGTTCTAAATACGATAGAGCAGCTTTGGCTTGCACAGGATGAATGGAATGCAATTCCCCAAAGATATCTCCAAAATTAACTTGCAATTAAGCATGCCGACAAGGATGGAGGATGGAGGCAGTAATAAGAGCTAGAGAGGGGAATACTCGTTACTGACTTTGCACTTGTTCAGTTAAAAAAAAATTGTTTATGCAATTTAAATTAGCATTTAAGTTTAGAGTAAAATAACCTTATTTATCTATAGTGGAGTCACTGAAGGTGGATATGAGCTATTACCTCCGATTTGGTTGAACCTCCATCGATTTTCATGAAAATTGGTGAGTGGTTAGAGAATATCTCAAGGAACAAAGGTGACATGGTGCCAACTTGCGCTGTTACCTTGGGGGTGGATCCCACCCCTTCTCGGGGGTGAAAATTATTTTATTAAAAATAACCCCATAATTCGATAGAGGGACAAATTTCGAGCAAAATTTGTTATATAAAGTTATTAAAATAAATCAAAACTTTTTGAGTTATTAAAGATCAAAGATTTTAATATTTCTTGAGAAAAATGCATGTTTTTAACCAATTTTTCATCAATAACTCAAAAAATGTAAGTTTTTACAAAAAAGTTATTATTATCAAAATTGAAGCTAATAAAAAATCAAATAAATCCCTTACTAGAAAAACCTTTTAATGTTAACTAAAAATGAGTTAAAGGTGATTGAATATATATTTTTTTCGACGAGTAAAAAACTCTAAGTAATCAAGCTGAAATAACGGGAAATTGATGCATTTTATAACATAAACTTATTAAACATTTGTCAAATTACCTAAAAATATCTATCAAATGAGCACCCGAACATGTTCATAGCGTTAAAATTTATGCTCAAAAATGTTTTCAAAATTTATCTTTTAAAAATTTTTCCAAAAAACGTTATTTTTTTTTAATAACTCCGTTCATGTTTACGATATCAGGTTCATCTGAAAACTGTTTGAAAGCTAATTCTAAGTGCTATTTAAGCACGTTAAAACTAATCTTCTAAACCCCTTACTTTTTTAAAAAATAAAAGGTTAAATGACCCCGGTTGCACGGTTCCCACAGCAAAATTTAAGATTTAAACGTTTCTATCTCGGTTATTTTTTATCCTATAGAAATAGTAAAACAGGTTAAATATTTGGAACAGAAAAAACTAAAATTTGGTTATATACAATTTTTTATGTATATTGAGTATTTTTTGAGTTATTATCAAAAGAATATGAGAATTACAATAATTTTAAAAATTATGACTTTTTTAAATTATATCTTTTTTTCAAAAATATGCATTCTAAACCGGTCAAAATAATCGAAAACATTACTTATCCTAATATAAAGAAGTTCTTTTAAGGATTACTATCAATTTTAAATTTTGTGGAAATGGCGTATGTTTTATTTTTCACTTTTTCCTAAAAAATTCGAAACGGTTCTTTTATTTTCATTATAACTTGCTTAATTTTGACGCTCCTTGTTCTGAAGCTCATTTGATAGGTATTTCGCAGTAATTTAACAAATGTTTAGCAGCAATATTTTACACATTGCATCGTTTTCCCGTTATTTAAGCTTGAATACTTAGATTTGAGTACTCGTCGAAAAAAATACACATTCAATTGCCAATAACTCACTTTGAACTAACATTAATTTAGTTCTTTATGTAAGGAATGTATTCAATTTCTTATTATCTTCAATTTCAGTAATAATAACTTTTTTGTAAAAGCTTATAGTTTTTGATTTATACGTGAAAAACCGATTTAAAACATGCATTTTTTTACGAAAAAATAAAATCTTTGGTCTTTAATAACTCAAAAAGTGTTGATTTATTTTAATAACTTTATATAACAAATTTTGCTTATAATTTGTCCCTCTATAGATTTATGGTATTATTTTTAATAAAATAATTTTCACCCTCGAGAAGGGGTGGCATCCACCCCCAGGGTAAAAGCGCAAGTTGGCATCATGTCACCTTTGTTCCTTGAGGTATCCTCTAATTACTCACCAATTTTCATGAAAATCGATGGAGGTTCAACGAAATCGGAGGTGAAAACCTTCAGTGACTGCACTACTAACATTAAGCATTAATTTTTTCACAATTTTCTTCGCAAAAAAAACTTAAAATTGTTCATGAACCATTGTTAAAATTAATTCTTCTTCACGATAAACGACTTAATTGACCAGAATTTATTTTCAAAAAAAATTCCAAAATATTCCATATTTATGTCCATGAGTGTGTTTAAAAAGGTTTTCCAAATGTTGCACTCATATTTCAAGAAATCAAATAGTCAAAAATAGTAAATTTGCTGTTTAAAACTTTTACCTTTCATAGAGAACTCTGAATGACTCCTTATGGAAAAGTGGCCCCAGTCAAATTTAATGAAAGTTCGGTCAATGATACCTAGTTCTGTTTTTTTTTTTGTTGCATCAGTATCTCTTGAGTTATAGTATAGATAAATATATGGGCGCAAAAAAGCAAAAAGTTTCGATTTTTTTTTTCAAATTTGTTTAAATAAATAATTCAGCACAAGGTTTGCGACTAACGCATATCGTAATTATTCATAAAAGGGATGGGAAATATAGCCCGATCAAAGAACAATCTGACCCCAAAAAAAAATAAAGGAAGGATGAAAATTTGGGAATAGGTAGTTGAAATTGTCTATTATTATATAAGAAAAAGTTTACAATTCTACATCCCTCCATTTTACAAAAATGGAGGGGAATGCCCCCCTCTCGAAGGTGAAAAATATGCATCCAAAATAAGACCGGAATTGGATAAAATGACTAATTCTAAACAACTTTTCTTCTATAGAGTTTTTTCACTAAGTCAATACTTTTCGAGTTATTTGCGAGTGAATATGTCCATGTTTAAAAAAATAAAACATGTTTTTGGACGGTTTTTCGGAGATAACTCAAAAAGTAAGTACTTTAGCGAAAAAAATATTCTTAACAAAAATATAGCCCATAAAAAATTGAAAAAAATGGTGTATACATGAGGTCTGTAAACCCAGTACAAGCAGAGTTGCAGCTAATGAAAAGTAGGTTCTTCTTCGTCAAATTCAAAATCGAATATTTCAATGTGAAATAACCCAAAACGGAGCACTTTTAGGGGAAAATTGATTTAAACTTTTTTAAAGTGTTTAAAAAAATGTTTATTTTTGTTTTTTAAAAAAACTTGTAATATTAAAAATAAGTGAATTACGCTCAAAATATTGTTGGTCCCTTTTATTTTTTGGTAAAATAATCGCGAAAATCACCCCCTAATTAGCATCACATATAAATTTTAACATTACCACTTCACAAGTTACTTTGTCTATGTATTATTTATATGATCTGTAAGTTTCATCGGCTTAAAGTGCTTCGTTTTGAAAAAGCTGTAGTTAAAATGGCTTGAACGAGTAACTAATCACATTAGGCAAATTTTGAACAGCCATAGCATAACCAATTTTTGTCTAACAAGAAAACAAAAAAGCAAGTAAAACGTACATTTTATTACTCTTTAAGATTTTTGGTATTACTAATAATTTTTAAGTTAATTCTATGAACAATTCCATTTTTTTTAAAGTAAAAAAAATGTTTTATTTTAAACCCCATTTTTTTCAAAAATGAGCACTTTGAACCAATGAAACTTATAAATAATATAAATAATACATAAGTAAAGTAACTTGTGAAGCGGTAACGAATGTAAATAAGTAAAGTAACTTGTGAATTTTGTTTGGGAAGCTAACTACGGGGTGATTTTCGCGATTTTTGTACCAAAAAATAAAAAAGAGACCAACAATATTTTGAGCGTAACTCACTTACTTTTAATGTTAGAACTGTTTTTAAAAAACAAAAATATACTTTTTTATAAACACTTTAAAAAGGTTGTAATGAATTTTCCCCAAAAAATGCTCTGTTTTTTGGTTATTTCACATTGAAATATTCGATGTGGAATTTGACGAAGAAGAACCTACTTTTCATTAGCTACAACTCTGCTTCTATTGGGTCTCCAGACCTCAGGCGTACACCATTTTTTTCAGCTTTTTATAGGCTATATTTTTACTAAGAATATTTTTTTCGCTAGAATACTTACTTTTTGAGTTATCTGCGAAAAACCGTCCAAAAACATGTTTTTTTTTTTTGTTAAAAATGAACATATTCACTCGCAAATAATTCGAAAAGTAGGTACTGACTTAGTAAAAAAAACTCTATAGAACAAAAGTTGCTTAGAATTAGTCATTTTATCCAATTCCGGGCTTATTTTAAACGTATACTTTTTCACTCCCGAGAAAATATTTTTCACCCTGTATTTCCCAATTTTTACAAAATGGAGGGGATGTAGAATTGTAAACTTTTTCTTATTAAATAATAGACAATTTCAACTACCTATTCCCAAATTTTCATCCTTTCTTTATTTTTTTGATTTTTTTGGAGGTTTTCGTAAAATTTTGTGTTCCCTGATCGGGCTAATAAGCCAAAAGCATAACAAAAATAACAAAGAAAATATTTTTTTTGTAAGTATTAAAAATATATTTTTGTTTTTTATGTGTTTATTACAAGATATTATTTATTATGTCTTAAATTTTGGAAATAAACAATTATATCAAATGGCAAATACTGTTTTTTATTATTACATGATAATGGCATCCACCTACCTTGATAATGACACCTCGATCTTGAAGATGTTTTCCATCTCAGCCACTTATGGGATAAACACTTCTACTGCACTGCAGTAAACACTACATGAAAAATATCTGAAATAAATGAAAAAACGATGTAGGTATTCAAAACATTTTTTATATGAATTAAGTAAAGAACAAAAAAATGTTTTTGAAGTGATTTGAAATGACGCTAGCAGCGACAACTGTCAATGAACTCTGTAACTAGACCACAGTCACAGTATAGGAGAATACTGTGACTAGACGGTAATGTTGTAGAATAGAAGATATCTATGATTTCTCGGAATCATAATGATAATATACCAAATTTTGAATTATTTTTAGCAGACAAAAATTATGCCACAAATGAAAATATCTTGCTGTGCAAAAAGGGAGAGCACAAATAATGTGAAAAATGAAAATCTAGTCTGTAATTGAAACAAAAGCAGAAACAACCGATAACTACGCAAAGAATCAAAATTAATTAGAGGTTTAAAAAAGGGAATATCGCTTAGAAACACCAAAATATATTATAGGGTGTTATAGGTAAAAGCATGACATAAAAATCTCGAATTGTATGCTAATATAAGTAGGTACCTACATACCTGTAAACTTTCCTGATGAATTATTTCACTTTTTCAACGTAAAACACAATGACACGACGTACTACGTACTGATACCGAAGCAAGACACAATATAAAAGTGGTTTTGCGTAAAAAAATAAGTGATGCATACAATTTAATAAAGTTTTTTTAATTTCCACAAGAACCGACGCTAAAACTCAAAATTTTCAAATCACAGCCTTCTTGTTTGAAACGTTCGTCGTGTTCACTGGTGCCAACTTAACTACAACTGGATGTGGCTATGCAACCGTTCATGGTTGTAAAATTATAGAATAAAAATATATTTTTACGCTTATTTTATGAGAATATTATCTAACCGAAGTAAATAATAGTAATTAAACCATAGAATAATCTAAGAAAAGAATATCATCATAGCATTGCATTGAGATATTCTATTTGCTATTTTTTTTTTCGTTATTGATAATTATTGATAATTATAAATAATATTATATGATATACACAATTTGGATTTCGCAAAATTGGAACGCGTGAAGGTCTTTTTTAGTATACTAATACAAAGGTGCCTGGATGTCAATAAAGACATATGCGTGTTTTATTGACTATAATAAAGCAATCGACAAAGCGCGACATGAACAATTAATGCATATGCTGAAATCAAAGAAGATAGACTACAATGACCTCAGGATTATATCGAATTTATATTATAAGCAACGAACAAAAGTACGTGTTAACGAGCATAGCTGTCAGAGGAAATTGAAATCAAACGTGGGGTAAGACAGTGATAGGTGTTTTCGCCAATTCTTTTTAATGCCTACTCGGAGGTAAATGGAGTTCCCATTAACAACATTAGATATGCGGAAGCCACTGTTATCATAGCAGAAAATATTGGGGATCTACAGAAGCTGGTGACCAGCATAACGGAGTTTGAAAAAGAACAACTAACAATGCGGTCTGACAATGAACGTCAAGAGGACAAAATTTATGAGAATATCGAAAACTCAAAGAAATAACGATAATCTCTTCATAAACGGAGCCAATGTCGAACGAGTAGACCAATACCTATGCTTATCTTGGAACAATGCGATTAACTCCACATGTGATTACTTCCAGGCAAACAAAATCAGAATAGATAAGGCTAGAAAAAATTTTAACAAAATGAAAAAAGTAGGTACTCTGCACAAGAGATAGAAATTGGACCTAAGAGGTAGGTTGGCTAGGTGCTACGTTTTTTCGACTCTGTTTTACCGTTGATTGAAATATTAATACCCCCAATATATCAATCAACGTTCTTACGGAGTGGAAGCCTGGACCTTGAATGCAGCTTCAATGAAAAAGCTAGAATCGTTCGAGCTCTGGGTGTACAGAAGAATTCTGAAAATATCGTGGACAGGACACGTGACAAACAAAGAAGGTCTGTGAAAGATGAATAAAGAAATGGAAATCTTAAATACCATTAAAACAAGAAAATTAAAATATCTCGGACATATTGCACGTGAAGAGAGACACAACTTGATGCAATTGATTATGCAGGGAACGATTCCAGGAAAAAGAAGCATATGAAAATGCAGAAATATCATGGCTACGCAACTTGAGAGAGTGGTACGGTGGTGCGGATGTACCCGGGCCCGCGCCAAGCGCCCCGGAGCAAATAATTTTAGGCGCCCCTTTCCTCATTCCTTTGTAAGTAGTTTTCTGTAGCTTATTAGAGATTCGTTATACGGTACCTACTCGTATACCTACAAACTATTTTTTATGTATTGAATGGGTTGCATATGTGAGTCCATATTAAATGTAGTAATGAAACACAGACTTACTCACAATCATTTAATAATACTTTGACGACCGGTTTCGATCTCTACACTATTCAGATCATCTTCAGGTCGGCGTTACAAGTAGTTAAATGATGCCGTTACAAAGGGATGCGTTGCCAGTTCGTTGATAACATGTTTATACGTCCAACTTATGCTATATTTTTTATGTGTTAGTAAAGTATCATCATCACAATCTAACCATTATCGTCCACTGCTGAACATAGGCCTCCTCTAAGTTTCTCCATGTCTCCCTATCTTGAGCTACCAGCTATCCAGTTCCCGGCAGTTCTCTTTACAAGGTCACTCCAGCTCATTGGTGGTCGATCTCTGCTTCATTTATCCGATTGTCCGCCCGCGGTTGCCATTCCAATAATCTTTTAGTCTGGCTATTGTTCGGTGTTCTTGCCACATGACCTGCACAGCTCCATTTCTTTTTTGCTACAATGTCTTTGATTTTTGTTATTTGCCTGATATTATTTGGTATTCTGTCTCCTTGTGATTCTTAGCATGGCCCTCTGGGTAACCCTTATTTTCTGCCCTTAGATTTTTAGCAGCAAGACAGTAATATACTGCTAAAGTATTATGAATACTATAAATATTTACAAAAAAAAACAACGATTACATTATCAGAGAAACCAATAGATATATAATTATTATTATAGTCCATTTGCTCACGGTTTTTGCTCCGTATTTTAAAGAACCGTTTGGATTGACATGAAATTTGGCATACGCATAGCTAATTAATAAGGTAAGGTCGTCAATTAAGGCCACCTTAACGTTTAAATATCTGTAATATTTTATTCAGGAATAATATTGGGGAAAACTCTTGTATACGTATTGCCTAACATTTTAGCTATCGAATTTCAGGATAAAATACTTACTAAATAAATAAATAAATAAATAAATATAAAATTTTAACATTTAATAAATCTGGAATATTTGGCCTTATTAAGAACTGGTAGCTTAATAAGGCCAGTTTCATTTTTTACGCAAATTGAGGTGGATAATAAAATTTAAACCTAAGAATTAAAGAAAAAAATACAAAATTTAGTGAAAGAAACTTTTATTCATATTAAAAACAAAAATTTGTCAATACATTAAGCACACCTATCGTACATTTACACACATCTAGGACAATTGGCTTTATTAGGACACTGTCTACTACATAAAAAATAATAAAAAGCAATATAGAGAAAAAACAGTTCCAGTTTCTTAAAAAGTATTAATTTACTATTGCTTTACAAAGAAAAAATAATTGGCTTATATTCATTAAGTACCATTTTAGTAATTTTATAACTTACCTAAAATTTATAAACGAACTTCTGCACCGTAACAAACACGTGTCTAGTCTACTTGGCGCTGCTATGTGATACTACCGACTGAATGGCTTAGACGATTTTGACTGAGAAAGACATTTACAGTGACCTCTAATATATAATATCTATATTTAAGAAAATATTTGCAATTGGCCTTATTAAGACACTGGCCTTATTTGGCGACACTACCTTAATAGTAGGGGAGGAAAATATGTTAAATTTGCAGTTACTCGAGCGTTATGGGAACCTATTGGGTTGTGAAGCTTAGGTCCTAAAACCAAAAAAAGTTAAATAAACTTTTCCATTTAAGTGGGGACTTTCCATTTTTTAATTTAATTTTCCATTTCCATGAAGGAATATTTTCCAAAATTTGAAATTTTGAAGAAAATGCCTTTTTTCAAAATGTTTCCTATTTTCCATGAAATACTTTTTGAGTTATTTGCGAAAAACCGTCTAAAAAACTTGTATTTTTTTGTTGAAACATGAACATATTCACCCGCAAATTAAGTTTAAGTAACTCGAAAAGAAGATATTGACTTAAGTGATATAAAAACTTTATAGAACAACTACCGGACTTATTTTGAACGTATATTTTCTCCCCTTGAAGGGGTGGTAGTCCCCTAGGGCAAAAGCACACGACGACACAATATAATTTTCTTCTTTGACATGTTAGCTATGTGTATGCCAAACTTCATGTTAATACAAGCTGTTCTTTAAAATTCAGATGTTTTGCAATATTTTACCGTCAGTGAATGGAGTAATAGTTCAGTTTAATGAGAGAAATAACGGTTCGTACACTGGGATCAAAGTAATAATAACTGATATTTTTATATCTACGTACGATTGGCAAATTTTCAATTTTACAAGATAATAAAATATTACTAATATTTCCGGTAATTTCGTTATCGTCAAATTTTTTTCTCGGCACCTGGCGGCGCCTTTTTGGTTCGGCGCCAGGGGGCACCGCCCCTCTCCGCCCTTATGGATGGCGCGGCCCTGGATGTACCTACATCAAATGAACTTTTCAGAGCAGCCGATGATTGCCGACCTCTGTCGCGAAGATGGTGTACTTGAAGAAGATATATGAACTAATTAAAGAATAAAAATAAATGCAGTAAACTCAATACTATCTCTATCTATCTATCTATAAGCGAGGTTCCTACAGCCTCTGCCGCTTCTCGAATTTTGAACGCCATCGTTTTCTGTCCATCTATTCGTCTTCTTTGATGGCTCTCTCTCATATTATGTGCTGTACATTTTTTTCCCAGACAACTGAAGGCCTTCCCTTCTTCTTTGTTGTGGTGTGTAATTTAAAGCTTTATTTGGCCATATATCTTCATTCATTCGTTTCACGTGACCATACCACATTAGTTGTCTCGTTTCAATTCTATCTACACTGGAATATACAGTTATTTTTCCTCCTTCTAATATCTTCATTCCTGATGTGATCTTTTTTGGATACACCACACCGCACGCTCCCCTTAGATAATCCATTTCTACTACCTACTTCTATTCTTTTTTCTATCTTTTTTCGTGATCTTCCAAACTTCTGCCCCATAAGTCATAATAGACTCTACCAAGGTTCGATATAGATTGTCAATTTCGTTTTTGTCTTATATCTTTAAACCATAGTAGAAAGCTTAGAATGTTTACCGCTTTTTTGCCCTGCTGCTTTCTGTTTTCGATGTCTCTTTTGACAGTGCCTTCTTTAGATATTATAGATCCGATATATTTACATTTTTTGCATCTAATGCATGAGTTCTTCTCCTCCATTTTTTATTATTTCATTATAAATGTCATCAGGTCTTGCTGATTTTCCTGACTATAACATTTTCACTCTTTCAAGAATTTCCTTGTATGTGGGAGAGTTTTCTGCTTTGTCTATTTCATCCCTTATTACTATTATACACACAACCAAACTTAAATGGAATTACCATGTATTTCAAAGCAATATTTATTTCTTTTGAAAAAACTTGTTATGTTTGCGAAGAATAAAAGGATTTTATTGAAAATAAACAAACCGATAAAACAATCACATAACACAGCTCTGTACGTTAGAGATTATTTGCTCTAATTGTACATTGATTGAAAATAAACAAACTAATTTTTACGTTTAAAAACGAAAATATGCTCTATGTTGGGTTAGCGGATATGCAAAGGAGAAATATTATTGATCTTGTGGAGCAAGGATGCAAGGAATGTCTCAGAGGAAAATAGCTGCAGTTGTACTTGTAACACAGTGTTCCCACATAACAATGATGTTCGCATCATGTTCAAAGCATATACTACCAACATTCAACAGAGTATATTGTTTTTAGTACATGCGCAGTACAAGCATAGCGTGTACCATAAAAAACATTCTAAATTTCATGTTCTTTGCATATACTTTAAAGAATATTCTCGTGCCGAGTATAGGTACTGAGTACATTCGTGTACGTAGTATCTCAGAATATTCGTAAAAGTATATTCTTGGAATATACCTTCATCGAATATACTTTAAAAGTATGTGCTTAACACATACTTGTACATATGTACTTTTAAAATATCTTAAAAAGAATATGTATGTATAGGAAGAATAATGTTAGCCTTATAGATTATCAACTTATTATTTTTAAAATAATTAATAAAATTTAGGTATGTAGGTATCTTGACGAATTAATTTCTTAAAATTGTTTTAATTGTAGGTATGGCAAAAAAGTTTAAAAATTAATTTGTATTAAAGAAAAAAAAATCGTTTTCATAATTAAAGTGAATTTACCATTTTGATTTTACCATGAGTATTTTTACATCGTTGGCATTTATTAGATACATTCAATTGCTGTTTATAAAAGAATACACCATTGCCATATTGTAAAAGATCGGAATAATGCAAACGGAATAACGGAAATGACCCTTCTCAGTCTACCTGCATAAGAATTAACAAAGGTTTTATGAAAATGAAAACACAAACACTAAACAGGCTCACGGCACAGTTCACAGGCATTTGTATTTGTATCCAATCTATGCTTGATGCTGTTTTAGGAGGAAGACGAACGACAAAGTATACTAGGAACATACATAATCTGTTTATTTTGTTTGTGGTGCTTGAAAATATTAAATTCATTTTGGTAACTCAATATTACTTAAATAGTAGGTAAGTACAAAATATATAAATATTAGTTATAGTTTAGTTTCACTAAATATTATATAATCTTTATATCTAGGTATTATATTTATATATTCAGCATTTTATTTTGATATGCACATGCACATACTACCTAAATATAATATATACTTACCTATATAATGTTTATACAAATAACTAAAATTTATATGTAGGTACCTACTTACTTTTTAAGTAATATTGTAAAATTTACTAAATACATTCTGCAATTTGAATATGTAAATATGATAGTTGGTAGAACCTAGGATGAGAGTAGGTGATGCTGAAAACATACTTCTGAGCAATATAGCACTTGCTTGGAATATTTTTAGAAGTATATTCTTCCCATATACTAAAAAGATGCGCGATAGTATATTCTAAGTATATAAATAGAAGGTTTATAGCACTTGCTTGGAATATTCTAAAAAGTATATTCTTGGTATATACTGAAAAGAAGTGCGGTAGTACATGCTAAGTATATACATAGAACGTTTAAGTACTGTAATGTAGTATATACTCAGCATCTGCTCTGCACATTCGTAATGGTAATTACGCATATTCTCAGTATATACTTTTTCTGAAAAGTATGTTCTATGAATCTACTAAGAACATGAAATTGTTATGTGGGTTGTGTCAAAAACCTACGTTAGGTATCAGGAATTAGGAAAGCTTGCAAATAGATCAAGACAAAGTTGTCAAAAAGTAACAACAGGCCACGATCGTTTCATTGCCCAAGCAGCTAGAAAAGATCTAACAATTTCTCATCTACAGCTCCAAAAGCAGCTTTTGGAAGCTACATGTGTAAGTGTTTCAGTTAAAACGATGAAAAAGAGTTCATGCATACATGATTATACAGCAGGAGACAGTCGCGGGTTCCTGAGTTATCTAGGCAGCACAAGATTGATTGTCTAAATTGGTGTCTTCAACACCAAAACTGGAACATTGAAAATTGACAACATTTGCCATTTTCAGACGAACCCAGAATTTTTGTAAAATCAGATGACCGACCAATTCGTGTACGTGGAGGGTGAGGAAGACCAGAAATAATGAAAACTACCAGATCTGTTCACAGATATGAAGTGGGAAGTGTAATGTTCTGGGGAGGCATTATGATAGGTAAAAAAACTCATTTAATTTTTATCCAACCAGCTGTAACATCTCGCAAGTTTGTTGATTTGATTGAAGAACCTATAGGTAGGTTCAGGAGAGGAGACATAGGAGAAAATTTAATTTTCATGCATAACAATGCATCTAAATATGCCAGCAGAGTGTCTACAGATACCCTGTTCTTGAAGCAAAAGATGTTAGTCTTCTGCAGTGGCCTGCTTGCTCACCCGACCTTAGAGAAAAATTAGAGCCCGCCGGGATAATCCACAAAATACTGCACGGCCAGTATAAGCTTCTCTTGAAGAATGGATAACAACCTACTAAAACAAACTGTTGCCAATTTGATTAGGAGCATATGCTCACGTAAATTGAAGCTTGCATAAAGTTCAGGGGTGGTAACACTGACTAAAAAAAAACATAAATAATTAAAAACGATTTAAACATTATTTGTTTTACATTGAAATTTTTCATGGTATTGACATTAAAACAAATATGTAGTTTTAATTTTTTTGTTTCCAGACTTTATTGTTTGCTGTAATTTGTATGTGCGTTGGGGAATTGCTTTAAAGCAAATATTGTTTGACTTCGTATGTTCGTTTTTTTCTAAATTCGCACGAAATTAAATTCGTAAGAAATATCAGATGACTCCATATAAGTTTGGTTGTGTGTATATTGGTCCTCATTATTTGCATCTTCTGTTGGAACATAATCGTTTATTATTAAGATATTGGCTTGTATGCGCTTGATTTTGATGCATGAAATTCTTCCACTAATTGCTCTGAAACTCATGACGCTGTCTCTTAGTTTTTTACTGATTATACAGTTCCATTTTTCCTGTTTATTTGCCCGGAATAATACAGTGTGCAGTTTTTATTTTCTATTGTTCCATCTTATTATCTCCTGAAGCAGGGCCTATTTTACCACTAGGCCCATGAGGCCCCTGCCTCGGGCCCGCATTTTAATGGGGCCCGAAAACATCACTAAAAGAAAAGTTTTATTGAAAAAACAAAATAAATTTTCACTAGTAATACCACTAGAGGTCAAATTATTTCCGGAAATTTTTTTGAGATCATGAATATTTTGAAAATTTCCCGAGTCGCAGACGAGGGAAATTTTCTAAAAATATTCATGATCAAAAAAAAATTTCCGGATATTAATTTGACTTCGCGTGGTATTCGGTAAGAAAATTCCACACCAAATTTGCATTTGAAAATCCAAAGCTGCATGAACAGATTAATAGCGCGCCATAGCTTTGTCAGCAATTATTTAGGCTTTCAAATTCGTAATTTCTACTCATTGTAGTTGCATGGGAATACCATTTCAAGATAGAAAATAGTATATTCTTCAATTTTACATAAGTTTTGAGTAACTACAAGTGATAGAAAATGAATCAAAACTAAATTATGTAAACAAATAAAAACCAGTCTGTCAAAAATGTTCTGTTATTGTAAACGTCAAAAAATTTCCACTATAATTCGCTGTTGGGTACCCCACGAGCAAAAAATTTCCGATAAAATACCTCCGTTGCCATGGTGATCTGTCAAAATAACGTATTTTGATTGGTTCAAAATTACAGGTGTGGAATTTTCAAAATTATTTCATTTTACGAACAGGAAAGGATAAATGATAACAAATTAGGTTAGAGTGCTATTCATATAATAAACCATTCTTAAACCATAAACCACCATAAAACTGCAATAAGAGAAGGTATAATAGATTGCCTTATTTTGGGCACCAATAACAATAAGCAAAATTTATACACCACTCCGAAGGATTACAGATACAAGAGGTAGATTAAAAAGAGGTATCGTCACGTATATTTATTTAAAATGCACTTTTAAATTTAATATTTAGTTTGATGTTTAATATCGTTTTATGCAAAGATAAGGTATTGCTTGATTGTATGTACAGTGGAACCTCGATAACTCGGATTAATCGGGACCGCGACCGATCCGGGTTATTGAAAACCCGATATAGCCGGAGAATATGGTAAAAATTAATAAAACGGTATACTTACAGATAAACTCCGTTAGAATTGAAATAACATGAAATATATTTATAAATATGCACAGTAACTACTCATTAAAATTACTAAAAAAACACCAAACCCAAACGTAAGCAAATGAAAGCGAACAATACAAGACACACAATACTAAAGATCATTGTTTATAAAAGATTTTTTTAAATAGTCTTTCCTAAACAATACTGACAGTTTGAAATAAAAAGGAATAGATACTACAGACAGGTGGCTGTTGTTTCTGCGGCGTGTGCTATGAGTCATTTTTAATATCGTATAGGTTCAAATTACACACATAAGGCTATGGGTACATAATTCGCAAATATTTTACGTGTATCCCTACTTTTTCTGTCTTTACACGGCAAATTACGTGTAGTAAAATTCACACTGGTGTGGATATGTAAACATTACTAGAATGTCATTCTACTTGAAAATGTCATAATTAATTTAAAGAGATGGCTTTTGAATGTTCTTGGATAACTGTTATTTTTATAATTGCAAATTATTAATTCAGTTAATAAATGTGATAATTTTTTCACTAACTATGTTTTCAGTGATTGTAATAATTTATTTGTACAACAAAAACTAATAATCAATCGAGAAAAGAGGAAAAGTGTTAATGTGATTTTTTAATACCTAATATGTTGTTATTTTGGAACGCTTAAAATTTTGAACATCTCTAACAACAAAATACTTGGATCACAGGATATATCTGATGTATTCTCTGCTTGGATCTTTCACAAATAATACACAATAAATAACTTTTTATTAAGTTCACGTCTTAAATCAATTATTTATCAAATACACTATATATCAATAATATTTAATCAATTTCTCAAAATATTCCCGATGCAATGTCAAATATTTAAAATTGTCACTGATTGTCAGTGTCTGACTGACAATATATGCTGACAATATTATATTCGGTTGAGTGCGTTGTAAGACAAAGACAGATTTGGAAAATATTACCACGGCATTGTGTTCATTTTTTTCAAATCCTGAAAAAACCAATAAATATTTTTGAAAAATTTAAACGCAGAATGAAAGACTAAATTATTACCGAGGGCCGAAAGTCCTTTAGAATAAATAAAAAGTTTATTTTGAATGAGATATTTGAATTTAAAAATCACACTAAATTTTCTCTTAGTTTTTTCACCCCTGTAACTTATTAAAATAAACATTGTAGAAGTTCTCAGGGACTTTCGGCCCTCGCTAATAACGTAATCTTTCATTCTGCGTTTAAATTTTTCCAAAATACTTATTAGTTTTCTCAGGATTTGAAAAAAATGAATCCCCATTTGAATAGCATTGCAGCCGAAAATACGTTCCGATCCTCATAAGTACACGTTATCTCTCAAATATTATATTACATACATTTTTATTGTTGAAAGGTTTGTCTGATAATTAACTATTTTGATTGGAAATAAGCCACAATTAAATTGAAAAATACAAAATATTGAAAATCAAAATGTTTATCTGATGAAAATCGGTCCGGGTTAGCCGGACTTCCGGGTTATCGGGGGCCGACTTATCGGGGTTCCACTGTATTAGTTTTCAGTCCTGTGCTTTTTAAGTTAGTTCAACTAATCTATTCATTAATCATTAGTCGTTTTATTAAATTTCTTTAAACACTTATTTTTCTTATCTAAGTAATTGTTTCGTTATTATCATGAGTTACAATAATTTAGGTGTCAGTGAAAAACGAAAATAGCAAAAATTAAGAGAACAGAAACGGCAGGCACAAAAAGATGCAATACATATTATCTTATTTTACACCTCAAAACAGTGCGCAAAAAGGAAGTTCATCCTCCCATTATGTTCTTCTTCTTCTTGTTCTATGGCACTGCAACCCAAATTGAGCCTTGTCCTCCTTTATTTTTTGCCTCCACACTTTTTTATCTGTGGCTGCTCTTATCCATACACGGACTTCTAAAAATGCTTGTGCATCGCTGGTACTGTGTCTTCCCAGCACTTTCTAGGCTTTCCAACCGATCTCTTTCCCTGCATCCTAGCGTTCATTGCTTTTTTGGTAGCCTATCCTCTCCCAATCTTATCACATGTCCAGCCCATTGCAATATTTGTATTCTAATGAAGTCTTACAGGGGTGTTTCCTTATTATAAAGTTGATAAAGCTCGTTGTTGTATCGAATTGTGAAGATTCCGTTTTCCCTCACAGGGCCTAGTATTCTCCCCAGTACTTTCCTTTCGAATGTGTCAAGTTTGTTTTTGGATGTTTCTTTCAGGACCCATACTTCACTGCCATAGCATGCTATTAGTCGAATTAAGGTTTTATAAATTCTCATCTTTGTATTTCGGTAGACACTTTTAGACCGAAATATATTGGAGGGGACTAAATAAGCTCTGTTTGCCTGCGGTATTCTGTTCCGTATTTCTCCATTTTCTGATCTGTCGGCATATATTTCTACTCCCAGGTATGTAAAGTTTCCAACTGTTTCAATGTCATCTTCAGATATGTTTTGTGGGACTATATTTTTTCTTGTCGTTTGTATTATGTTTGTTTTTTTCTATCTTAATTTTCAGACCTAGCCTTTTCGTTTGCTTTTTTAGCTCTGCGTATATTTCCTGTGCTCCTGTTCATGTTCTACTCATAATATTAATAGCATCGGCATAAGAGGCCAGTAAAACGATTCTGTTGGTCAGGAGGTTTCCTCGTCCAGTTTGCATTTGCCTAACCGCATACTCCAGTGCCAGGTTAAACAATGTTGGGGCCAGCCCATCTCCTTGCTTCAATCCCTGCGAGACTTTGAAAAAGTCTGTCCGGTGGTTTTGTACTCGTACACATGTCTGAGTTTCATACATTGTGGCTTTAATGAGTCTAATTAGCTTGTGTGGTATTACCAATTCAGCCAATATATGAACAGCTTATTTCAGAAAGTGACCTAAGTCAGTCTTTTCTTATTTTTTGTTAAGAGTGGATTCATTCACTATGATGGTAGACATATAGTTTATTGTAGAAAGGAACCAGGTTAAATATATTATAATAATAGACAAATCGTATGGCGTACTTCTCGTTTACTACAGAAAAGCAGTTTATATCCAGACAGTTTTTTGCATATACAGAAGAATATGTAGGTACTTATAAGCTCATCTAGATAGAAGAAATAAAGTAAAAACAGAGTACAATTTATTGTAATACATACTACCGTAATAGATAATTATCGAATATCGAATGAAAATAATACTAGAAAAGGTACCTACTTATTTATAAACATACATAATCTCGAAAGTTAGTTAACATGACTTGAGTCTCTTTCTGAAATAAGCTGTTCATATAGTATAGTCTGTTCCTTTTGATTGAGTCGTATGCCTGTTTGAAGGCTACAAACATGTTGTGAACATGAATGCCGTGTCCCATGATTTGCTCAAGACCTGCTTGACTGTAAATATTTGATCCAGTGTCGATCTTCCCCGTCTGATACTCTCCAATTAATATTTTCTACTAGTGGTTGGAGCCGCTGGTTTATAATATACTTACGTGAGGATTTTATAATAATATGCTGTACATAGTAGAGAAATTCCACGGTAGTTTTTGCACTTTAAACAATTCAACAAATGTTTAATTATTTAAATATAAATTTTATTTATTGTTAATAAAAATTCAAATTTCTGGTGCAACTATATTTCTATTAAATAATTAATACATTTAAAAAATTATTATTACTATTAAATTTTTGTTAGGGGCCCGAAAATTATGTAGTGCCTCGGGCCTGATTTGAAGTAAAATAGGCTATGTCCTGAAGTGCTAATATATCTAGTTATTTTCTCATCTGCTGAGCTAATTCCTGAATTTTTCCCACTACCAGCATGGTTTACACATACCAAGATTATTACTGTTTTTTTTTTACTTTTATGTGGTATGCTTCGAATTTTAGTTTTCTCTACTCCTCTTTCCCGAGTTATTTGTATTTATGTCGTTTTCGCTTGTCTGATCCGTTTCTTCTACGTCCGTACTTCCTCTCTGTAGTAGTTTCTTGATCTTTCTAGTATCGAGGTTTCTTTGTTCCATTTCCAAACTTATTTTTTTAACTGTTTCTCCATTTGGCTTATTTTGTATGCTTCCCAGAGAGCTTATCAAGTTGAAATTGATTCATCTTGTAATATTATGTACCATTTTTGAAGCCATAACAACAATTTACTATGATCCAAAGATATCAAATATGTTTCCCATTAAATGGGCGGCTGAAATGCAAAGTGGTCTAAGTCATACAAACCTGTTTCTGAGATAATTGATGTTTTTGATTTTTTGCAATAATTTTGTAATGACTGACTTTAGTTAAACAATTATTTTTTAGTTACTTTTGTACAATAATCTTTTATTTTTTAAAGCATATAACGTTTTTTTAGCGTGTTTTTCCTTAACGCTATAGCCAAAAAACTGACTTAGACCACTTTACCTTAAGTAAGTTTTAATACCAATTTTAATTAATTAGATGGGTAAAAGTGGTCTAAGTCAGGACTTAGACCACTTTACCGTAAAACGTGACTTAGATCACTTTGGCTTACATTAGTTGATACTTTTAGCTATCTGGGAAAATGAAAAATAAAAAAACTGGTAATAATAAAAAGTAGCTTACTTTATTACAGTTCAACTTGTATAAAAAGACATGATAGGCCTACATCAGATAAATGTTTTTTTTAATCAATGTTTTCGTCTTGCTCTGGTTCAGCCACCTCTTCCAGAAGTCCAATGTCCTCAACATCATCACCTGTGATCAAGTTACGGTAGAACTCATGATGAACGGGTGGAATATAATCCAAAAGGTCTAACATATCCCTTTTCTTCTCTTTAGTCACAGGACGGGGAGCATTGTACAAGTGACTTTGTTCAATCAACCCAACAGGTATTTGGTCATTGTTTCGATTTTTCTTTGTCTTTTGTTTCGACCAAGCGAGAGACACTGATTCAAACTGTACATCTTTCTGTAGAGTTTCCTTGTAGAAAAGGACAAAAGGATCTTCTCTGATAAATCTGATCCACTGGGTTTTCAGCCAGTTGAAGTTTCCTTTATCAACGTTCACTGACCGTTTAGTTACAGCATCAACTAACTCCGTGGTGGAATAGAAGTCCTCTCTGTCCATTTTTGTTAAGTGAAACGGATTCTTACTTCGGCATTTCAGGATGGCCTCATTCCACTCATTTGGGGAATAAATTACCTGTAGCTTTTTCTGCGCATAGGACTCGATTGAAGCAAAGTCCGTGTCATTTGGTAAAAATGAATGGCCACTTACCATGTATTTCAAATCAATTACATCGATAGACGTTTCCATCTGTGTCAACTTTTGCATAGCAAGAGCAAAGTTCCAATTTCTGTTTTGTCCAGTACATGTATCGCTGTACATAACAATATGTTTGCAATCTTTAGCCCTTGATAGCAAGTGCTTGGTTACGCAGGAACTAATCTCTTGGGAACCACGGGAAGCTTGGGTTTCGTCCCATGTGTACATAAACCCTAACCCATTTTTGAGTTCGTGACACCCTAAATTGTACAAATACATGTTTCGCTTATAATAAGCTATACCAGTAGTAAGTCTAGGAAATGGTAAAGCCTTTTCCAGGTCAAATGTGAACGCATAATAGTTTGGATCATCTTTTGATTGCTTTGCGTTTTCGTCCTTTGCTGACCTAGCAGCTTCTGCTTTTCTTAAATGCAGTTCATGCATTGCTTTCAAATGTTGTTTTTCCTGCTCATTTTGTAATACGTTCAATTTAGTTTTAAACACATCGCATTTTCCGCAAGTATCTTTTAGAGGGGAATGAAAATGTAAGTTGAACTCAGAGTTAAATGTGCGACGATACACCGCCTCACTGACAGGATCGCCTTTCCCATTACAGTATTCTAAATACGACTTGTACATAGCAGTGATGGTCAAGTGTGATGGTAAATACTTTCTGTTAGGGTTTTGAGTCCTAGTGTAATGCGATTGGTACGCAGGAAAAGAGAATATATGTTCCCTAACAACATTCATACGATCAACAGCAATTTTGTTGGCTGGAACATGACAGCCACGTTCGTCCAATCCAGGTGCTTTTCCATCTTTTAGCTTCTTCAAGGATCGCGTCAATCGACCGTGGCTGATCTGAAAGGTGTCAACTAAATACTGTCTACAAACATTGATGTTGTTGCCATCCACATTATGAATGTAAAAATGGTTGGACGAGCTCTTGTTTGGGCGGGAACCATCCCTTGGCCGACGACATTTTGGGATTTCTTGCTTAACCAAGCCACACAAATAGGCATTTTGCAATTTGAAAGATCCCAACTTCCAAAAAACTGAAAAAGCATGTTTCCTTGCTTCTTCATCAATGTTATTGTCACATTTCTTTTTGCACAAGCACGGAGTATTTCTAAATAATTTTGCTAGAACTGTTTTACCTTTCTCTGTTTTATAGGACGAACCAGAATTCCTTTGCTTCTTTCTAATTTGTCGCTTGCTTTCTCTTCTTTGACGTTTTCGTGTCCTTTTGGGTGGCTCTTCTTGAACAGCAACTGGAATCATTTCATCATGTCCTTCGCCATCACCATCACCAGCAGAATTTTCAGGGTTTCCAGAGTGCCGAGAGTCATCTGTAACAAAAAACACATATTCGTTTATACAGATTGAACTATAGCTGTACTCTCTAAAAAAAGTACCTATACTACATTCGCTCTCGCGAGATTTTTTTTGACACTGACGTTAGTAATTTCTTTTTTGAAAAGTTCAGTTGTCAGAAGTGACTGGAAATTACTACAAAACCAACGCCCCTGCTCATATCCAATATTATTAATAGTAAACAGACATAAAAATAACATAAACCTTACGCCAATCAATAATTATTTATTTAAACCATTATAATGTATTGATAGCAAATGAGAAAATTATTTATTGTACAAAATAAAAATATTTTGTAGAAATAAACTTCACAAAATTTTATGAGATTAGTAGACACTCCCACTATTTCTAATAATTCTTCTTTTTTTAATGAAAGATTAAGTTGATTTGAGTTGATTTTAGCAGTTAATAGTGTGAGGTAGGAATTTTTGTGTTGTATGTTTCCTATTCCGAATGTGTCAAAAAAAATCTCGCGAGAGCGAATGTAGTATAGTAATGTGTAGATCTAGGCCCAGCCCGGTACAAGTTTTGAGGTTAGGTTCATAATTATTTATTTTCTTACCTGAACTAAATTCATCAGAAGGTTGGAAGTCATCTGATCCTGAGTACTGAAGAACGCTAGGCTCACTAGGTGTATCATCGTCTTCCATCACCGTGAACTTTATAAACACAACAATAATTGGCAAAAGAAAGCAACTGTTTCAAGCCTCAGCTGGTATGACAAGTGAATGAACAAATCGATTTCAGGCAAACTGGTCTAAGTCTGACTTAGACCACTCTGCCGGCCGAATATACAGCTGACATCAGTCAGGCACAGTAAGCTTCTGCGCTCTAGCGGATTTTTAGGCGAACTACGACTTGGGTCTCTTTGCCATAAAATGAAATCAGCTGCTGGCAATCCAAATATGACCATAACTCAAAATGACAAAAAAAGTGACTTAGACCACTTTGCCTTTCAGCCGCCCAAATAAAACAATTAGTATTGTTAAAAAAATTTATTAAAATCAAAAAATAACATCAAAAACAATAAGTACCTTTATTATGTCCTGATCATTTTTAAAAATATTACGATAAATTATATGACTTATCTATCACATTGTTGTCCGCATCTGTATTGCCTTCTGCCATATAATCGTTGTATAGAGACAAAAACATCCCCCTACAAGCCAACTTCACCTTCAGCTTGCTGCACAGCAAAAACACGCCTGAAAGTTTCCTGTGGAGGGAGTAAATTTCCTCGGGTGGAGGGCAAAGTCTGTGCACCAGCATAGTTTGCGCCAAATCCTGGATCCTCATCGTCATGTCCTGATTTCCAAAGTCATATTTGTCGTTTGTCCTGAAAATTTCACCTAGAATCATCACAGCATCCACGTGGGCGTCTTCCATAATCTAAAAACACCTTTATGAGATTCCTAGACAAAATAATGTAATTCGAAAGTCTTAAAACAAGAAAGACTTCACATATGTACCTTGCTTTCATAGCCAGTGAGGAAGCCTAGGTCTCTAGAGACATTGAGGACTGTATCTCTATCTCCGTCACAAGCAGCTTTGAGGATCTTGACATATTGGTCCATGAAAGCTTTTGGGTACTCTCTACTGGCACCAAAATCCAATAATAGTATCTAAAGAATAAAATTTATGTAATTAGTATGGTGTATTACACTAGAACATTGGTCGGCAACCTTTTGAATCGGAATAGTCAAAAATTACAGTTTCTAAAATTTCAAAGTTTTTAAAGAGCCACAAATTTTTTTTGTCAACAATAAATAGTACTCGCATACATAAAGTTCTTTGATAAAAAGATTAATCTATTTATTCATATGTTTATAGTGTTTTTCACATATTTTCAAACATTTCAATTATTCAAGTAAAAAATTAAAACAACTAATTATTCACTTACAACACTAACTTGTACTTCAATGACAAACAATTGAGCAAATAATCTCAATATGTCGATCCGAAGTTAGTTAGCACTCCAAATGATAACTTCTTCACCTCACTGTAGCAATCTGGAAGACGGAATGCGTCGAATATAAGTCCCTCAATTTGCGGCATTTCTTTCAAAGCCGTCTACTTTTGTTGCGTTACGTACCTACATTTCTGGACCTCCAACTCTTCAACTTGCTTTTCAATTCTGTAAATTTTCCACTCCTTTACTTTTTAAATCGATCAATTGCATTTCTGTTTCTGAAGATCCAGTATCAATTCCAAATGGCTCAACGTGGATGTCGTTACTATTTTTGTGTTGAGAGGATTTACTATGAATGCTAGAGTGGTTTTGTTGGTTTTGAATTGTTCAAATTTGCCAGCAAATTCATCTTTAATTTTTTTGTAACTGTGCTGAAGTAATTCGTGTCAACAGTTGCACTGGTTTTATCGCGATATTGCTTTAGAAATTGAAAATGAAGTAATTGCCGCTCTGAATATCTTCTGCAAAAATAATTAATTTTTCTTCAAAACAAACCAATTCTTCCACCAAAACATAGGCTGGGTTTCCCTTTCCTTGCAATTTTAGATTCAGCTTTTAGATTCACCACAAAGTAAAATTTTTGCAACCATTTGTCGTTCCCTAATTCAGGGTGATTAATGCCTTTTTCATTTAGGAATGTATTTATTTCATTGAAGCACAAAGCAAAACGTTTCAACACCTTACCTTTGGAAAGACATTGTACTTGATTGTGAAGAAGGAGGTCGAAATACTGATTTTGTTTAAGAATTCTTTAAACTGACGATGGTAGAGTGCTTTTGACAAGATGCTATTAACAATCTTGATCACCAAATTCATGACTGATCACCAACTATTTTGACTGGAAATGTTTGGGCACAAAGCGTTTCTTGATGTGAATTTCGTGATTTATTTTGCTTTGAAGAATCGATTATGCCCCTTTATGTTTTCGTGTCATACTTCTGGCTACATCTGTTGCTATTGAAACGATTTTATTTAAATCGATCTCATTCTCTTCAAGGCATTTTTGTATGCATTCGCTATATCTTCCCCTCTAGTTTGTCTCGAGAGCGGTAGCAATCCCAGAAGTTCTTAACTTCTGGAAGTATAAGTGACTGAGAGGATTGGTGTCTAATCCTCGTTAATCGATTCAGAAGGCTTTTTAAATATATTTTTTGGTAATAATAATAGTCTCCCGTTTTATACCGCTCACGTGGTTTTGGGCGTATAGCAGGGTAGTCTGCTATATCTAGGGCCTACGGTATACAAGGAAGGTAACAGGGCCAGTGCTACGCTTCAACCGCCTACTATTACCCCTGGTTTTACCCAAGGTACTCATTTTATTCAGGCTGAGTCGACCTGGGGCCTATAAACATTTTTAAAAATGTCTAGTTGTTCTTGCCGGCGGTAGGATTTGAACTCCGGACCACCGGCACGCGAGCCAAGTACACTACCGCTTAGCTACGCCGGCCCTTTGGTAAATAAAAACTATATAAAAAAAACTATATTTGTACCCAGATTGCAGACCCCTGCATTAGAAGACTCTAAAAGTCTATGTTGAAGACGAACCCAACAAATTTTCCAGTGTTCGGGAAAGTAAATGTGTGAATGCACAGTGCCATTTATTTTAGATAACACAAAATCGATATTCGAAGGTATACAGTGGTGTCTCATTCCAGTAAATAGCGTTATCTAGCATGTCTAGTCCATAAACTAGCAAATTTGGTTATCCAAATGGATATTACTGTGTTTATTGTTTTGAATCTTGTTGAAATGTTAAATTTATTTGGTATCGTTCTAAGTTTTTCCTATAATCCTTTTATATGTGGTATTGTTCTTTTCCTCGTATTATTTATTGTGAATGTTATAGGACCCCGTTCGAAGTTGTTCTGTTTCATTCAGTCTATACTTGAAAATTCCTTATTTATAAACGACAAAGACTAATAATTTTTTAATAAAACCTATGTTAACAAATGTTTATCCTCTAAGATCGAATTTTTGTTAGAACAAGTCATTATTATAGAAGCCCTACCCTATAGGGTTGATTTGTTAAATTTTCTCAAAACAATAGTGCGAAACATGTTTTTATGGTAAAACTAAGTATGGATCCCGAATTTGATATTATTGACTGGGTTCGGGGTGTTTTTAACCCCATAGGGGTTGATTTGTTCAGTTTTTCGAAAAAAAATAGAGCGGCACATGTTTTTATACTAAAACTAAATATAGATTCGTTTAATTCTTGACTGGCTTTGGGGTGGTTTTAACCCTGTAAGGGTTGATTTGTTCAGTTTTTCCGAAAAATATAGTGCAACACATTTTTCTATGGTAAAATTAGAAATACATTTAGAACTGTCTATTATTTACTGGGTTGATTAAATTAAATTAAAATTAAATCAAATTAAATATTAAATAAAGTAATTAAATTAAATAAAAATAAAGTTAAATAAAATTAAATACCATTAAATAAAAATTACATAAAATTAAATAAAATAAATAGAATCGGATCGAATCAAATAGAATAGAATCGAAACGACTTGAATCGAATATAATCGAATCTGTAAGAAGTATTCACTTCTGTCGGCACTCTGCAAGTGCCACGCTCTCTTTTTTTATTTACCTATCACAAAAATCCAAATATGTATCATTTTTCACTTACCTGTTTCTTTGACGGGTTATACAAAAAGTTCGCCCAATTAGGATCGGTCTGCATGTATCTGAACTTCAATATTTCCAAAAGACACAGCTCCAGAACTTTCTGGCCAATAAATTCGCGATGTTCTAGGTCCAGATCGAAGCATTGGTCCACAGGAACACCGTCTAATAGTTCTGTAGTAAATATCTGCTTGGTAGATAATTCGTCTACAAAATGTTGATAAATAACTAAAGCATAACAGCAGAAAACAAAAGATACAGCAAGATAAATACAATGATAAATTAGAACATTAGGAAACAATAATTTAATATTGATAAAGTAACAAGAGAATCAATAAATTACTTAATTAAACGTAGAAAAAGAAAAAATATTATGTCTATCGACTTACCAATAACATCTGGCACATAATACTCTGTATAAGGTTCCAACACCTTCTTAAATCGCTTAGTGCAAACAGCTTCTCTTATATAATTAACCTCCCATGCCAACTCTCTCTTAGCAACTACCATGAGGTTCTCCAAGAACATTCCCTTGGGAAACACATTCCACATCTTCATTATGCCACCCAAATTATCAATGTCACTTTCTATTCCTTTGGCTACACCTGGATATTGGATTTTAATCGCCACTTCCCTTCCATCTTTGGTTTTGGCTTGATGTACCTGACCTATAGAGGCAGCAGCAAATGGTACATTTTCAAAATCTCCAAATTTGTTTCTCCAATGAGGACCAAGTTCAGCAACCATCACCTACACAGAAACATGTGATCAAACCACCTAAAAAGTTTCACTTTTAGTCAAATCCCACATTTACCCTACCCCCCCCCCCCCTCATTAAAAAATAAACACATACTTAAAAACTCTAAACAATGTTTTTTATGGAAACCTTTTTTATTATTAATTTTACGAAAAAAAGTTATTCTTTATTAAAAGTTCTGCATGGTCCAAAACCCAAGAATCAACCATCAGATATAAAATTTTATGAATGTTATATGAGGTATGTCAAAAAGTTTGAATTTCACTCAAGAGTAAAGTACCTTTATTTTTCACAATATTGAAAATTGCTATTATGAAAAGTTGTCTGGAATTAAAAACTATATTCTAATATGCAATTACATCATTCTAATTAAAAAAAATTGTTTTTGAAAAATTATGGATTATTTTCAGTTATTTCAATTCTGATAACTCTTTTATTATTAATTTTACGAAAAAAAGTGATTCTTAATAAAAAGTTCTGGATGGTCTAAAACCTAAAATATAACCATCTTATATCAAATTTTATCAATTTTATACGAGGTATGTCGAAAAAGATAAATTTAGATCAACATTAAAGTACATACCTTTATAGTTCAGAATATTTCAATTAGAAGGATGTTATTACATACTGAAACATAGTTTTCAATTCTAAATAACTTTTTATAATAACAATTTTCGATATTGTGAAAAATAAATGTATTTTACTCTTGAGCGAAATTCATATTTTTTGACATACCTCATATAAAATTGATAAAATTTAACATAAAATGGTTGTATTTTAGGTTTTAGACCATGCAGAACTTTTTATTAAGAATAACTTTTTTTCGTAAAATTAATAATAAAAGAGTTATCTAAATTGAAATAACTGAAAATAAGGTTAGTTATCCACAATTTGTCAAAAACAAATTTTTCAATTAGAAGGATGTAATTGCATATTAGAATGTAGTTTTTAATTCCAAACAACTTTTCATAATAGCAATTTTCAATATTGTGAAAAATAAAGCTAATTTACTCTTAAGTGAAATTCAAACTTTTTGACATACCTACCTCGTATAATATTCCAAAAATTTGATATTTGATGGTTAAATCTTAGGTTTTGGACCATGCAGAGCTTTTTATGAAGAATAACTTTTTTTCGTAAAATTAATAATAAAAAAGTTTTTCATATGGATACAACTTACAGGGACATACTGTGTATTATGAAATTTGCGCTTACCTCTTCTAGTTGCCAGTCAGGCATAAAATCAGCAGATTTCCTTACCCTCTCCAATGCTTGGGCTAGCTCAGGATTGATTATAGAGTCATCCTGTATGCTTAAGATCTGTCCCAACTTTAAGGCAGCTCCTCTCACCTTACATAAAGTGTCAACAACTCTGTCCATATTGGCTTTACTCATAAACAGTGTAGAGGCATTTCCAGGAGGATCTCCAATACCAAGAGTACGTTTGGCATATTCTGTAGCAGTGCCAATGCCTAGACCTGCCGCCAGGGTTCCAAATGATACCATACGACCTATTCTTGATGACGGAACTTTTCTTTGTTTAGCACTATCGCTTAACTGAAACATAGAGAGATACCAGATTACCACTACTATATTTGATAAAAAAAACCTATCTTCAAAAAAGTCTGTTACACAATTTGGTGAAAAAGTAGTAGCAGATGACACTAGCATGTTTATCAAGAAACAACAAAAGACTGGGTGCGTTAGGACGACCACAGCGGCTGACTGTCAGCACAAAGCAGCTTAGTGGTTGTATCCAGCGCTAATAGGGAAAGCTTAGTAAATCTCTCAGCGGCTGACTTCCAGCGGTGTCGTCTGACAGCTATCGCTTACTCAGCTGTCCAGCCGCTGTGGTCATCCGAATGCACCCACTGATTCGACTATCAACTGGTTCGACTATGGAATGTAAATTAGAAATAGAGAAACGCAACAAGCTACGATTGGAAAGTTTAAGAGGCTACAGTAGCGATCAACAGGTAGCCACAAACGCGTTCCAAGATTGCGGCTCTAATTTTAAATATTTTGTCGAGATATTTGGCACACATATTCGTAATATAATAAAGAATGGCGGTACAGAGCCCAATTTCAGAAGTATGTTAGTACGTGGAAATTACTCTATAACTAAATAAAATATTGAAAAAAGGAGCCTGTACCGCCATTAAGAAGAAAAAAATAATAAACTTTCTTCAAATAAACTTTTTTATCCCATGCCTAGATTTTGTGTAATCTTGGAACTACTAAAATTTTTTATTTCTAATAAGAAATCGAACATATTATAACTAAATAACTAATTAGGCAACATAGAGAAATTATCACTGTCATTTTGACAAACCTGCGTTAGATTTTCTCTAATCTGTTCTATCATCTTTATCTATATCTGTTCAGTGCAGTGGTGTGCAATTTAAGAATTCGTTATTGTTGTTTCAGAGGAAAGAAGTGTTTATTGATAGTTAATTTATTATTATATTTGTTGTTGTATAAGTTGTTGGCCTCTTTGAAAGAATAGATTGTTGTTAAGTGTGAGTTTTAGTTATATGTAGGTAGGTAAGTACATTTTACGTAAAAAATATTTCGAATTCTAACGCGAGTATATAAAGTTTTAGGAGGATTTTTTATTCTTAAAATATTATCAATAGTTTAACAAAATGGAAAAAGTAAATCAAACAAAAAATAAAGTGAAACCTTCCAAGAAAAAGTCCATTAAAAACCGTGCCAAAATTATGCGAAAATCGAAATTTGTTTCGCTTCACAACAAAAAATGATTATTTATTATTGTTTTATTATTAGATATTTCATGCACATACCTTTCTAAATACCTATCTTAACATAGAATTTTCACCCATTTTGGGTTATTTTCATAAATATGTATTTATTAATAATAAAATCGTTTTCTATTACTTCCATTTAGCGCGACTATGATATTGTCAAAATATTAATCTTAGAAAATGTCAAAGATTACCACTGTTGCCAAAGTTTATGATACTATATCCCGAAGTTATCTTTTGTTGCCACCTGTTGATTGCTACTGTTTACTCTTAAGATTAAAACAAAAAAGCGGAAAAATGTTACATAGAGTCAAGAAGAAAAACCAGAAAAAAGAGGACATTTTATGACGATAGGTTGAAAGACAACTATAAAAATAACCTAACTAGAAATTTATATCTAGGCATTAAAAATCAAAAAAGGGAATATAAACCTCGGATTACTTATTACTTTTTACAACGATAAAGAAGGAAAAATTATGTGATAACCAAGAAATATTAAGATGATGAAAACAACATTTTGATGAATTGTTAAAGAAGGAGTATATAAATAATCGCAATGAAGAAGTTAAAAAATCTAGAAAGTTTACCAAAAATAATAAGAATGATAAAGCTACTTAGCACTTACGAAAACAGACAATAAACTGAAGGTAAATAATAAACTAACGGAAAAATTTGAAGTGAGAGAAGGAGTACCACAAGGAAATCTGTTGTGATCATTTTTATTTAATGTAGTACATATTTTAAATCTTAATACGTTGAGCACGAGTCTACATAACAAATGAATGGTCACTGAGCCCGGATATTTTAAACTGCTTTTCTGTTTTTTTGGAATTTTCATTTGAGACATAACTTGCGTGCTTCGCCGGCCCGAGGAACATATTTGATTACCAGGCCGGTAAGACTTCAATGAGATATCACTTTTAACTATTTATAATGGGAAATAAGCCACAATATTATTAGAAAATGATTCTTATTAACGTTTCATATAACGAGATATCACATTCTGCAAGTCTCGACACATTTACATTTGCGTAAATTTGTGTATTTATTTGCAAAGCAGTTTTGTGTGATTTATAATCAGTTTATGCAAGATATTCAGTTTGAGTAAATAAGTCAAAAAAATTTGCATGCCATGTTTTTTTGATACCCATCAAGTAAACAAATATATATGGCAACTACCTTTTATTATATTATTTAAAATTTATATTATCATTATATTTTTTACATTTTGTATAATAAAATTTGTCTGCAAATTTACAATTATTTGTAATAGCTGAATCTATCAAATGAAAATAAAATTTTTATGACAGGGCTTCATAAGTAAGTCTCCCCAGACGGTTACTATATGAATCCCTATGAAAAAGTGTTACTGTGTGACTTTAGAATAGAACACACCATCTAAACATGCTTGTCTGTCCATGACCACTCTTGTTGTCTCACCAGCCAATTGGATGACATGTGATATTTTTTATTTATTTATTTATTAACGGGATACCACCCAATTTAATATATACACAAAATATTATAATTATCTAGTGATACAATAAATATAAAGATATAGTAAATATGTATGACAAAAATTGGCGATGCAGCTATATAGAATAAACAAATATTAAAATAATACAAAGTAAATAACAAATATAAATCACATAAGATTACAATTTTTTTTAAACACTGTCTACAAACATTTTCCGAAGCGCACAGCAACAAATCAAGGTCTATTCTATTTTCATGTAGAATGATTCTACTCAGCGGAGAATGCCTACCAAAGTTGCAGCGATGAAATTTAATTGCAAAATTTTTGAATGTTCTAGTAACTCTAGAGGGAACATTAAAGTCAATTAGAGACAGTAGATCATTGCAATTAATTTTTGAATTCAGTAGTTTATGAAGAAACAAAACATCAACATACATCCGTCTGGAAGATAGCCTAGGAAGGTTTAATTTATTTCTAATTTCTGAGTAGGAATGGTCACTTAAAGGTTTGTGTAATTTAAAACTTAAGTAGGTACCTAATGAATTTATTTTGGACTTTTTCAAGCTTGGCTATATGGACTTCATAAGTGGGTGACCAAACAACTGAACAATACTCAGGAACAGATCTAACTAGGGAAATGAAAATTAGTCTGATGGAATTAATGTTATGCAAACATCTAGAAGTTCTAATAATGAAGCCTAACATTTTAAATGCCTGGTTATTCACATAATCAAAATAAGCGCAAAAATTTTGTTTGGAATCTAATTGAACACCTAGATCTCTTACAGTTGATACAGCCTTCAGTGGTTCTTCAGCTAATTTGTAATTATAAAAGAGGTTGTTATTTCTTCTACAGAAACTAATAAAGTGACATTTTCCAACATTAATGCTCATTTGGTTCCAATTGCACCATGCCATAATTTTGTTAATATCATTTTGAAGTTTTTCACAATCTGAGACGGATTCGAAACTCTATAGATTTTTAAAGCATCAGCAAATAGCAGAAATTTAGAGTTAATTTGAGATTTAATGTCATTAACAAATATATTAAAAAGGAAAGGACCTACAGTCTGTCTAATTTACTTAATGTTGCACGTCATTATCTACGCCAGAGATCTATGTTGACATAGTTGCCAAAGTATAAAAAAAATCCTGAATCCATTTTAAATCAAATAGATCACATAATTATTGTAAACGTGGATTATACAACAAAACAAATTAATATTCAATGTAAATAAGTAAAAACTTAAAAAATAGAGAACAATAATTAAGTTATAATCTTTTAAGATTTGCAGTGCAAGCATTTTTGCACTGCATTGTTAATAATTAAAAAACGGCTCCGAACTCTTGGCATGAAGCCGGTAGGTTTCTTTGTATATGTCTACAATAACAACTAAAACAGTTGTCAGATACCTCGATTATTCCAAGTCGTGATAAAATTAGGTGAAAATATAGTAGAGGATCTTTTTGTAAAGTAAATAATAAAAACAGTAAATATAATAAAACACATACAGTCGGAAAAATGAAAGAATACCCATGAACGAACATATAAAACACGCTGTATTTTCCTGTCACCGTGTCACAAAGAAAATTGCCCAGCGCAAGTACATGTAATAATAATTATTACATGTACTTGCGCTGGCCAATTTTTTGTGTGACACGGTGACAGAAAAATACAGCGTGTTTTATATGTTCGTTCATGGGTATTCTTTCATTTTTCCTACTGTACTTATAATAAAGAATATAAACAAATATGAAGTGTCATCACCGCAACTGTCAAATAAATGTTACCAATTTATTCTAAAATGTCACCTTCGTTCGATTACAGTTACAGTGTGTTCCGAACAAATGTTCTTCATAATCCATTTATAATCCTTTTAACACGCTTTATAATCCATTTATACAAATTAAATGAAACATATTATTGTGTATTTCTTTAGGTTAACATTAATAGAAATCTTCAAATATTATTTCTACGCGTATATAATAAAATTTGTCTAGTGGCTGTATTCCAGTGTACTCGACAAAGTGATTCTAAAAAGAACACACCTACCGCCTAAATATTTCGTGTTGGTATCATGAGACGTCACAGGCTATGACGCGGATGATGTGCAACGGTTAGTAAATTAGACGAAGTATAAGTGGCTTCCTTGTGGAACACCAGATGTTACGGAAATTTCACTAGATTGAAAATGTTTAATTTTAACAAGTTGTATTCACTTAGCTTCCATTCGTCGTGGTAGTCAGACGTGCGTAGGAAAGAAGCTTGTTTTTTAAAACCGGTGTCTATAAATTAGATATTTAAATAAATATTTTGTGAACTTTAAAAGTAAATTAATTACACCAAATAAAAAAGCGAAATCGGAATAAAAACATTAAAAAGTTATGAGTGCAGTTAGCGGGGGCGACGCCCCCGATAAAAATGTTTTAGAAACCCAAATGGATACAGAACATGCAACATCTTCAAAGGAGGAGCTATTAGGATTCCAAAATCTTGTTCCAGTTACACAGATAAGTACCACAAAACTTGTTAATAATAAACCCATTATCGATAATGACTTTGCTAATGTACACACTTCAATAACAAATAACATTAACAAAGAAGTAGGAACAAAAAGGGAGGAATTTCTTTACCGACAAAACGACCTAGGACCTTTTTACGCGTATTTAGAAAATAATTCACCCGATTTTAAAGGCAGATTAAACGCGTTAAGGATAGGTGACATTATTATCACAAATTTTAAAGAAATTGATGAAAAAATTGTAAGCATTGACGCAGTAGGAAGAAATAAAATACGTATAAAATTTAAAGATTATAAATCGGCTAACTATATCATATCTAAAAAAAATGAAGCAATATTTATAAAAAATAATCTAGACATATACATTCCTAAGTTTCTTTTAGTTAGACAGGGCGTAATAAAAGATATTTCCACAGAATTTTCAGTAGAGTATGTTAAAAACAGAATAAAAATGTACGATTTACACTGTAAATTTGAAGTCCTTCAAGTCACAAGATTAAATCGAAGACAAGTAGATGAAAACGGTACTCAATACATTCCAACAAAAACATGCGTAGTTAGTTTTAAGTCACAAGTGTTACCAAAATATATAACAATCAACAAGGTACTAAAGGAAGTCGAACCATACAAACAAAAGGTGCTATTATGCTTTAATTGTCTTCGATTTGGACATACAGGTGGGCAGTGTAAGAGCAAGGCTAGGTGCGATAAATGTCAAGAATCCCACAACTCAAAAGATTGTAAAAAGACCGATCTCACTCCAAAATGTTTTAACTGTTCGGGAGATCATTTTACTACAAATTTAAGCGCGTGTCAAGAATTTCAGCGTCAAAAACTTATTAAAGACGCTATGTCTTCCAATAATATTAGTTATCAAGACGCAAACAAACAGTTCCCCAGAAACTCCTATGCAAAAGTAACATCCATAAATACGGAACAAACTACAAACCTCTCCTGCCTCAAAACTTTCCCTCCATTAAATCCCAATAATTATACACCCACCCAATTCCCATCAAATCCAATTAACAAAATGTCAACTAATAATATATTCTACAATAATAATTCAAATAGTACAAATTCTCGAACATTCAAAAGACAGAGACCAAATAGTCCAGATCCAACATTAATTTTGCATAATGAAATTATATCTTCCCCTAGATCTCAATTACCTACGGGAGGAATATTAGACAGCATTAACTATAAGGGAAATATTAATAATAATCCAGTTGCATCTCCTTCAGACTTGAGCATGATAAATTCAATATTAGAATTAGTTATAGAAATTGTCACAAAAGTTTTAGTAACAAAAAGTATAAACATAAATAAGGAAGAACTCGAAAACTTAGTAAAATTAACTATAAATGGAAACACGTCATCACATTCTCAGACCTCAACCATGCAATAAATATCCTTCAATGGAACTGCCGTTCGGCAGTTTCTAATAAAAATAACTTAGAATATCTACTAGATAGGGGCAACTACTCCGTTGCACTTCTATCGGAAACATGGTTTAAAGCAGAAAAATACTATAATTTTAAAGGCTTCAACAATATTCGCTGTGACCCGGACGACGGGTACGGCGGCTCTGCCATTTTATTAAAATCAGACTTAATATACCAAGAAGTCTCAATTCCAACTACAATCAACTTTGAGCATACTTGTATCTCGGTAAATTTTCCATATATACATAAAAAAATTTACTTTGTTTCAGTATACCTTAAACCGAGAACTAGAATATCATTACAACAGTGGATTAACTTTTTGGAACAAATTCCAAAACCATTCATAATTGGGGGCGACTTTAACGCACATAGTTTGGCATGGAACGATGGATATGACGATATCTATGGCAAGATTCTTTTGGAAGCTATCGAACAATGCAACCTAGTAATTATAAACGACGGATCACCTACATTAGCAAACAATAAGAAGTCAGCTGTAGACTTGACCCTCTGTACACAGGATCTGACACAACTAATTACGTGGTGTACTTTAGAAGAACCTTATGGCTCTAATCACTTACCAATACACATACAATTTGGAAGGAATATTCCACCTGCGCAAATTAAACAGACAAAACATAATATATGGAAACTCAAGGCTGCTAATTGGGATGTATACACCGCTACCCTTGAAGCAACAGAACCAAAATCATCACTAATGGACATTATCGACAATATTAACAAAGCTGCCGACAAAGCAATTCCGTTACGAAAATCAAACGCACAAAATAGAAATCATTGCTCAAAGGACTGGTGGAACGAAACCTGTAACATAGCTGCTAAAGCAAGAAAACAAGCTTTCTTAACCTACACACAGGCTCCAAATCTTAATAATCTAACAGAATATAAAAGACTTGATGCAGTAGCTAAAAAAACTTTTAAAGAAACTAAGAAAAAAAGTTGGATAAATTACTGCCAAAATCTAAATCAAAATACACCAATTAAAGAAGTGTGGAACAAAGTAAACCGATATAAAAACCGAAAACAAGCGAATAAACCCCTAATGGACCCCAAAGAAGACTGGATAAGCGAATTCCACACAAAAATCTCACCTCCATGGGTCGAAAACAACATTACTCAACAAATAGCTACTGTAAATAGGAACACTTCTTTCCTACAATCGTTATTTCAATTATGGGAACTCGATCATTGCATTAAATCAACAAATAATAAATCTCCCGGGGCGGATAACATTTCATATAATATGTTGCATAAAATGCCCTTAGACCATAAGAAAGCCCTGTTGGAATTGTTCAATTCGATTTGGATAAATAGGATTCCTTTTCCACCGATGTGGAAAGAATACATCATAGTACCTATCAAAAAACCTGGAAAACAGAATGGAAATGCAGATTCATATAGACCCATAGCTTTATCATCGTGTATATTTAAAACCATGGAAAGAATGATAAAGAACAGGCTTGAATATTGGCTAGAAAATGAAAAAATATTACCTGACTCACAATATGCTTTTAGAAAGGGAAGATCTTCCTTGGAACCCCTAACGATACTAGTAAATGACATCTATCTAGGATTCACACACAAATACAGCACTTTGGCCACATTTTTGGATATAACTTCAGCATATGATAATGTTCAAATAAATATACTAGAAGAGAAGCTCATCAATATTGGTCTACCAACCTCCTTTGCCAACTTCATAAAATCAGCTTACTCTAATCGATCAGTTTCCTTAAAGATAAATCAAGAAATTTCGGAATCAAGAATATGTAGATCTGGATTACCACAAGGTAGTATCCTGAGCCCAATCCTCTACAGCCTGTACACAATGGATATAGAAAATGTTATATCACAAAAGTCTAAAATCATTCAATACGCTGATGATGTTGTTATTTACACCAGTAGCAAATCAGAGGACAAATGCATAGAAAATATCAACACTGAATTTATAAAAATCCAAAAATACCTAGACAACATGGGACTTTCCATATCCGAGTCCAAAACCAATATATGTATTTTCTCTAGAAACAGAAACAACTATCAAAGACAATTAACAATAGGAAAATATAAACTCTGTATTAGTAACTCTGTAAAATATCTTGGTCTGCATCTAGATAGAAAACTATTATGGAAGGACTGTATCCACCAAATTATCAAAAAAACAAGTAATTCTATAAATATCCTAAGAGCGTTTTGTAGAGCAAAGTGGGGAGCAGACCCAAATACGGCTTTACTATTCTACAAAACAATGGTACGATCAATAATGGATTATGGAAGTCAACTCTATGGAACAGCAGCAGATACACATCTAAATAAAATCGAGATACAACAAAATAAATGCTTAAGAGTTTGCCTGGGATATCTTAAGTCAACGCCCATAAACATTATACAAGCTGAAGCCGTGGAACCTCCTCTTAAACTAAGAAGACAACTATTGAGCAGAAAATTCATGATAAAAACCATTTCAAAAAAAACTTCTTACCTCAATAGTGTACAGTCACTAACAGTTCAAGTTTTGACCCATAGATACTGGCACTTCAAGAAAACCCCCCTCATAGTAGAATCTTTCTCAGAAATAGCTGACATTACAGATATACTCTATTCCAACCAACTCCCTCCAGTTTTAATTTACTCACCTGAACAAATTTTTTCACGTGAAATTAGAACCTACTATTTTGAAAGTGAAGAAGTAGCAAGTATCAATCAAACAAAGTTCAACGAAACAAAAAACAAATACTGGCCAAACTATGATTCTATATTCACTGATGGATCAAAGTCAAAAGAATATACCAGTTGTGCCTTTTACCATTTTGAGGAAAATACTAACAAAAAATTTATTTTACCAAAGGAAGCTTCCATATACACTGCAGAACTAACAGCAATAGTGCAAGCTATGAAATACGTACTCGGCTCTAACCACGACAAATTTATAATATGTACGGACAGCAAAAGTGCAGTAGATAAACTTAAAAATGTTAAAATAAATAGATCAGTTAATCATATTGAAGCAAAAATCCTGTATTTACATAATGAGATACACATCAAGAATAAAGTCGTCATATATCTATGGGTAAAGGGACACGCAGGCATAACAGGTAATGAAATGGTGGATGCCTTAGCAAAAACAGCCCCAACATCAGGAGAAGAACTAAATCTTAAACTACCCCCGTCCGATTTATTCTTAAATCAAAGGAACAAAATAAATGAGATGTGGCAAAACCTATACAGTGCATCAACAACTGGAACAAACTTTTGTAAACACCAGCCAAGGATCCCCAGAAAACCATGGTTTCACAAAATACCAAACAGAAACTTTGTCGCCACAATAAATCGAATACGTGCAAACCATGCACTAACACCTTATTATAAGCACAAAATAAAAATTACAGACGATCCACTGTGTAGTTGTGGTAAAATGGGTACATTGGTACATGTTTTACTTGAATGTCCAATAAATATTGTAAACATTAATAATCTATATAAAAACTTAATTCACTACAAGATAAACCTTCCAATAGACCTAAATTGTATTATTTTTTCAGGAAATAATAATATACTTTATGTACTTCATCAACACATCATAAACTGTAAACTAAAATTGTAAAATTACTAACCAATTTTGTAAGCAATTCTGCAAAACAAACTAAATGTAAAGCATTAAAGGAAAAAAAAAGGTGAATACAAAAAAAAAATAAAAAAAAAAAATAATAAAAAAATAAACCAAGTAAAAAAAAATGAACCAATTAAAAAAAAAACCAAAAAAAAACAAAAAAAAACAAAAAAAAAAACAAAAAAAAACAAAAAAAAAACAAAAAAACAAAAAAAAAAGAAAACAAAAAAAAAGAAAACAAAAAAAAATAAAAACACACACAAAGAGGGCTAAAACCTCCGCGGCGTTGAACCGGGTTGATGCTCTAGTGCGGAAGGAAAAAAAAAAATTAAACACCTTACACTTTACTAATGCTACATATTACTAACAAAACAAATGAATACATCATGCTCAAGTTTGATACTATGAAACAATTTACACAAACTATTTATACAATCTAACATAGTCTGGCTAATTGGTCCTCACCAAAGCCATAAATTCCACGAAAAAAAAAAAAAACAAGTTGTATTCTGCTAGTTAGGTAACTACATAACCAGTTATGCAGATTGCCCGTAAACCAATAGCTTTAAGCTTGTTACACAACAATGTATGATTTGCAGTGTCAAATACTTTGGAGAAATCTGTATAAATAGCATCCACCTTTGTAGTCTCCTTTCCAAAGCATCAGATATGTTTGACAAATTGTCAGCATCAAGCCATACTCAACGTGTTATCGAAAAAAGACAACCAAATGTAACAAAATGCAAAGACAACAAATTTATAAAGACAGATCACATGCTATGATTTTTTTGTGACGGATATTCTTGAGTTGGAGTTGATTTCATGTAATCTAATGAATTATCTTTCAGTAAAGTCGTCGTAGGTGCACAACTCATAAATATTGGCAATATCATTTTAAAGTATTCTACTTTAAAATGTATAATAAGTATATGCCTGAATTGTGGATATAAATGAGTCAGATTAAATAAATTATTAGAAGAAATTTTTTTACTAAGCAACATTTTTGTTAACGTTAATAAACTTATTTTTTTCAATTTAATTGTGGCTTATTTCCCAATCAAAATAGTTAATTATAAGTCTTAGGATCAGACATCCGCACACAATGTGTTAATGATTTATCAAATTATAAACCTACCTTCATCTTAGATTTAACATTTGGAACAGCTGTTATTTTGGCAGCTTCTTTTTCTTTCACAGGTTTAGCTTTAACTTCCTTTTCTCTTGTAGACAAATCTTTGTTCTCTTCCCTATCTTTTTCTTTGATTAATTTTGCTCTGTGTTCCATATCTAATCTTTTTAGGAGCTTTTTGTCATCCTCCGTTAATTCTATAGTATATACTTTTTTATTACTGTCTAAAACTTCAGGTTTGAGCTGAGGTGGTCTCTTGTAATCCTCCTTATT
Source organism: Diabrotica virgifera virgifera (assembly GCF_917563875.1). Classification (NCBI taxonomy): domain Eukaryota; kingdom Metazoa; phylum Arthropoda; class Insecta; order Coleoptera; family Chrysomelidae; genus Diabrotica; species Diabrotica virgifera. The sequence goes on along the minus strand of NC_065450.1, from coordinate 198,419,791 downwards.
CAATACATTTGATGTGTCCTTCAATATTTCAGCAGAAATTGCTGTCACTGTATCTATAACACAAAAGTAAACCACCTACATACTTTTTTAACGAAATAAGATACTTACACCTACCTGTTATGGCCATATTAAGATATGCAATTAGGAGATTAGTCACATACTCACCTTTCTGGCCCAAGGCCACGTTTGTGTACACTCTCAATCCATGCAAGACGGTAGATACCCGGTCAATGCTGTCTTTAAGATCAGGGGGATTTGTCCCACCGAACTGCGGGGCCTTTTGGCATGCAGTAGAGCAGCTCTCTGCGGCATGTCTCAAACTTGAATTCGACCATATGAACTTGGCTTTCTCTGCTTGCAATTTAACGCAAGCCTCCGCGATTAGTTGCAAAGATTTCAGCAGGCAAGCAAGATCTTGAGCACGGGACATTGAACAGTCTAAAGAAAGCAAATATTATATTTACAGGAACATAAATAAACATCTTAGACTAGTTTAGTATAGGTTAGAATATTATATAAGCTTTTGCTTTTACGTACATAATCTTGTCTACATACCTGATACCTTAAAATAGTTATATATTTATATTTAGGTAAGTCATTAAAATCTCAAATTTGGTTTTCTTCCACAAGGTGATGTAACATTTGAGAAATTTTTAAATCCTTCTAAAATTACGGTTTTTCTATTTACTGTTAGTTGACTAGTTGAGCGAGCTATGTCCTATATTTTTAGAATATTAAAAAAATTTAAAAACTTTGAAATAACCTCATATTTTGCTTTCAAATTTTACTCCAAACTCCAAATGGTAAATAATAGGTAATTAATACTTGCGTCTAGAGAAAACCAAATACTTTGCTTCGGAGCTTCTAGACAATTGACAGTTCTCTGGATTTGGCGGGCAATTTGAAAAGTATATATATTGTACCTATACTACTTATACATCATATACAACTTATACATCATTGAGTTTAAGACAGTAAATGAAAAACCTCACTGCGCTTGGTAGATTATATATATATAAATGTAAATGAAATTCAAAATATACTTATTAACCTAATTATATAGTACTTATTAGCAATATTTTAAATAAAAAACTTTGTCATGTAGGTACCTTATAATAATATGTACCTATATGTATAGGATATGTTACTTATAGTTCGGTACCTCTTGGGGACTTAGCAATTTTACCAGTATTTTGAATTTCTCTATAAAATAATTAACCATAGGAAAGTTATAAATTACAGTCAAATAATTAACCATATTATAAAAGTTATATTATTACCAGATCAAAAACAGTAGGTACCTACTACCAAAGAAAAACATAAATATTTCACATAATAAAAATGTTCTTAAACAAAAATGATTGTTTTCAATTAATAAGAAAAAGCCTTAAAGGCAAATTTAGGGTTTAAACAAACCATCTATTAGAGAAATTCAAAATACGGGTGTAAAATTTCTAAGTCCCCAATAATTGTAACTGTCAATTGTCTAGAAGCTCCGAAGCCAAAGTATTTGGTTTTCGCTAACCGCAAGTGTAATTAATAGAAAGGCGTACGGAAAGAGTCCGATTTTGATGAAATTCTGACACAAGACAGAAGAATTAGGTTATCTGTCAGATCTCTAATTTTTAAAAATATTATAATTTAATAATTTAAATAAAATAAATATATAAATTATGGAGGAAGATTCACCTGTAACAAGTTTTCCAGTAATATTAGAAAAAGATCCACTTGATGAAGAATCTCCAGTGGGTCAGGCTGAGGTAGGAATAAAATTTTAACATGATTTTTGTTTAATTTTCAAATTAGAATAATTTAAATATATTGAATGTGACATTGGAATATAATTAATGTTTCATTTGTAGTTTTAATTTAATGTTTCGTTTCATCATCATTGCATCTACACTTATAGCTGAGTGATTGCCACCTTCTTTGGGCTCTTCCAAATCATTTTTTACAGGGAATCAGTCCCCATTAACATTTTGGGTTTATAATTGGTTGTGTGACTTGGCGTCTTCTACAATATTTCTCCATTCTTTCCTGTTATTTCTCCATTGCTTATGATTATCCATTCTCTAACTCCCATCTTCTTAAGGTCTGCACTGCAATTATCTGGTTCAACCATCTCGTTTTCAGTTTTCCTCGTCGTCTGCCTGATACTGGTCTCCATTTGGTGATTTTCTTGGTAACTGCTTCTGGATTTCTCCTGTCTATGCCATTCATCTGGGTATCTGTGCCTTCATAAAGGCACAGAGACCCTGATGATATCTTCTGCTTTCAAAAGTTCTCTTATTTCATAGTTCATACCTAAGTTTAGTGGGCCTGCTATTCTCTGACTGATTTTTCTTTCTATGATCCTTTAATCTTTTTTCATCTTTCTGTGTCAAGCACAGTACTTCAGCACCATATTGTGATTACTGGTCTAATTGCTGCTTTTTTTTTCTTTCCACGGGACAAGCCCAATACAGTTAGAATTTTTTAAAAATTTTGGTAGTATTTTTAGAAGATACTAAATATAAGTCATATATATATACAACATAAAATATAATAGTTAAAATAGTTAAAGGAAATAAATTACATACAGAACAAATTAAACAGACTGGTAAGGGTGGACAAAACAAAGCAATTAAGAGGTAATATTAATTTGTTGCAAGTCGCATATAAATTGGTTAGGTGTGGAACTAAAATTAAGCCTCTCAGTATTTTGATTTGCTAAACGTAACATTCTAGTTATAGGTTCATTGAGGCCATAATTACATTGATGAAATGGTACATGAAAAGTGTTTTCAACTGCATTTCGAATACTGTAAGAAGGAACTCTAAAACCATCCTTAGATAATAAATAATGACTATTTGCTGTACCACTTAACAAACTATATAGAATTTTCAAATCATGGTGATAAGGATGTTCTTTCAGGGTATTGATATTTATATATGTTCTAATTTCTTCATAACTGTAAAACCTGTTACTCCCATTAATAGCTTTAATTTTAAATCCCAAAAACCTAAGGAATTTATTTTGAACTTTTTCAATTTTTTCTGCATAAACATTATAAAGGGTGATTCATTTAGAGGTACTCTTTTAAAAAAGAAAAAAACAATGAAAAAAATTAATTTTATTTGAAAATATTTATTGTCGTAAAAAAGAACCATTCTTTACAATTACTTCTTAAAGATAATTTCTTTCAGATGTTGACCATGACTGCGGTTAAGACGGTCCATTCTGAAGGTCCAATTCTCGATGACGCGTTCGAGCTTTTCGATTGGTATTTGACCAGTGACTCGTGTAATACTGGCCTCCAATGCCTCAATCGTAGCCGGTTTATTCATGTAGACTTTGGACTTGAGGTAGCCCCAGAAGAAAACGACTAGACGTGTGAAACATGTCCTCATAAGCCAAAAACGGGTCTCATCAGAAAACATTTTTTTTTGCTCTAAGCGCACGAAACACATTCCTCATTGAACGCCTATTTTCGTAATACAGCTAAATAATTTCTAGACGTTGTGCCGAGTTAAGTCTTTCTAGGATGAAATGTTACACAATACTGAATCAGAAAGCAACTTTAGGTGATACCATTCATGCACGATCTCCCAACAAATCCTCACCAAAAAACGTACCTCTACATGAATCACCCATTAGTAAGGTGACCAAATACTATAATAATAATAAATAATAAAATTTATTACACTTAAATACATAAAGTTTACAACAAAAGAAATGTAAAAAGCCAGTCAAAGATACAAGTTTCAAATTATGACATACATAAAAGTAAAAAACAATAATTAGCAAGTGCACTACTTACATAAGTTTATATAGGTACATTTAGATATGTTAGTTCCATGTACTATTCATAAAATCGTTTGTTGTATACGGTTCTAATTTGCACAAAAAGCTTACAATTTCCCTTTTTATCATGGAGATATCATCAGATATGTTCAAGTGTAGAGGCAGGTGGTTGTAGAATTGTATACCTGCATATAAAGCTCCTTTTTCCAGTAATGTGAGCCTATGGTAAGGAATATTGTAGTTGAACTTGTTTCTGGTATCAAAGTTGTGAGATATGTTAAATGGTTGAAAGTACTGCTTGTTGGTATATACAAGTTTGAGACACTCGTATATATATAGAGCTGGTATAGTTAGTAACTTTAGCGATTTGAAATGGCTCCTACATGATTCAGAGTATTTTAACTGCTTCATGACGCGTACTGCTTTTTTTTGTATTATAAAAACTTCGTTAAAAGAACTACTACCTCCCCATACTATGATATTATATCGAGCTCTCGAATAAAAATTAGAAAAATAAAATGACTTTACTACATTGATGTTAACATTTTTTACAAGAATTCTCAAACCATAGCAAGCTCGGCTTAGTTCTTTGGATAGATTCTCGATATGATATGTGAAATCTAAGTTTTGGTCAATCCAAACCCCTAAGCATTTGACATACTCAGAAAAGGGTATCAAATGTTGATTTAGGTTAATATTGTCAGGTGTGTCTGGACCTCGGTTTGTTTTAAAGAATACAGCTTTAGTCTTATCAGGATTTAAAACTAGTCTTGAATTCAAAAACCAGTTTTCTACTTCTGACATCAAATAGTTACCTGCCAGAACTAGTTCAGGTAAATTTCGGGCAGAAACCAACAGTGTACTGTCATCTGCATAGTTAATAATTAATTCCTTAGTTTTAGCAACTGATGCCAAATCATTTAAGTAGATAATAAATATTAGCGGTCCCAAAACACTTCCCTGTGGAACACCCCTAGACACTGCCAGAGGCTCTGACCGCACATATTGCATTGTTTTGTCCTTAATTTTTAGTGCATGTGCACGTCCAGTAATGTAGCTCTTTAACCAATTTAACTCCACACCTCTAACCCCGTAGTGTTCAAGCTTCACAAATAAAACATCAAAATCAACGCAGTCAAAGGCCCTGCTTAAATCCAGAAAAATCCCACATGAGACATTCCCAGCATCCAAACAATTATATATCTCATTAGTTAATTCAAATAGAGCAGTCTCGGTGCACCTACCTTTAAAGAAACCGTGCTGGCTATGGCTGAATAATTCTTCTTTAAGGAAAAACTGAAACAGTTGATCATGGACAACCAATTCAAAAAATTTTGAAAATGAGCTAAGCAGACTAATTGGTCTATAATTATCAAAAGAATCGATATCACCCTTTTTTAGGCAGGGTTTAATAATCGCAAATTTCAGGTTGGTAGGAAAGCTCCCAGTTTGAAGCGAAAAATTTATTATATGTCTAAGAGGTTTACAAATATGAGGAAAACATTTTTTTAACAAGTACATGGATACTTCATCATATCCTGAACTCTTTTTCGATTCAATTTTTTGCATTATTTCTGAAAGTAATTCATAAGTTATTTGCTTAAAAATAAAGGTGTTTTTATTGTGCGGAATGTCGCATTTATACTTATC